>NC_089792.1:10135714-10175714 GCF_040412425.1 Macrobrachium rosenbergii | reverse complement strand
GTCAATGGGAAGCGCAGCCTTGTGCCTTTTTCCAGCCCAGGTTCGAAGAAAACAAGAAGAATGGAAATGGAGGGAAGAAGTGGGTTTTAACCACTATAAAAGCGAGAGACCTTTCACCTGTTGAAGGGAAAACAGAAGGAGGGAGAGACTTCCAAATCTTTAAGCGAGAAAGAAAATCGCCTTACCGTGTAAGCTGCTAATTTTTTCAACCATCACACACACACACACACACACACACACACACACACACATATATATATATATATATATATATATATATATATATATATATATATATATATATATATATATATATATATATATATATATATATATATATATATATATATATATAAATGTGCATATATATAAAGAGAGAGAGAGAGAGAGAACACAGAGAGAGAGTATGTCCTGTAACAGATAATGTGATTTGCCAATGGAAGATGATATTCGTTGCTATTTTAAACATTTGCTACATATCTTATCAGACACGTTCAGTAAAAAACCTGTTAGTTGCTGTATTGTATTCGGCAAACTTTCTTTGAATCTATTTGTTTTTGGTATTATTTTGCAGGTCTATCTTGGTATCCTTGCGTTTCAGTTAAGCCGCTCATAATATTAAGTAATAAGAAACTGTAAGGCTTCTTTTTCCCGTGTTATTTGTTTGATCACTATAGGCCTACCTGGCTTTCTTGAATATCCTGAACTACTCATGGCCATTGTTATTATTATTATTATTATTATTATTATTATTATTATTATTATTATTATTATTATTATTATTATTATTACAGTAGATGAAACCTATTCACATGGAACAAGCACACATGGGCCATTGACTTTAAGTTCAAGCTTCCAGAGAATTTTGGTGTCAACCTCCCACCACAGACCCGCCAAACACTGCAGCAGCAACTGATAGCAACTGATCATGATACAGAGCCAGTGATTTTTCATCGCCCTGAGGGAGACGCGAACCCATGACATCTGAGAGGCATGTCACAACACTAACAATAATACCAACAGACCAGCCGATTAAGTACTTACGACAAAAATTATGTAACATTAATATAATTCACTTTGTTATTTAACCTAATATGTGTTATTAAAGTTATTTTTAGACTGATGTCTGCTTCGCCCTTTCCAGTGCTCCCTTGTTGCATGTTTGGTACACCACTCATGGTAATTACTGGGTTATTGGAGACTAGTAAAGTAATTGTCTACACATATACACTACACTAGATTACACTTTTCTGTATATTATTTCCCGAGGATCATATGAATACGAGTTCCATCTTTTTTTCTTGATTTAGGAAAGTCCGAGTTTCCTTTATTTTCAAGTACAATTGAGCTTGTCCGTCATATAATCAGTAGCCTTGCTAGGTAGGCAATTTTCGCGTTGCTTGCAACATTGCTGTTGCAAGATTGAAATATCCTGCAATTTTGTTTTCATATGTGTGGCCAGTGGATCAATGAGCTGCAATATACCAAGTTTGACGTGATAAATCATCTGAATAATTCTACAGTTCATTTCTGTTTCTTTTCATATATATTTTTTTTTGTTACTGAGTAACTGCACATTTGCTTCTTCGCTTGTTTTTCAACTTTTTGGGAAGGGACAATCTCATACCAAACCGATTACCTTAATTTTGTCCATAATCCTGTGTTGAAATGCTAGTCTTCTTTTCCTTATTTTTCTTCTAGCTTAAGCTGGTTTTATGCCAGCATGGGCTCTTGCTCTAGGGCAGCCCGCAAAGGCCTTAGTCCGTTTGTCTGCCTGGTGTAAATTTTCATATTTTCACCTTCTCCAGAACCATTAGATCGATTTCAACCAAACTTGGAAGTAAGTACCTTTGGATACAGGCACTTTGTCTGGTTTTCTAATAGCTGGTCTCCTCCTTCTGCATTTTCCATAACCTGTTACTTTTTTCGAATGAACATCATGTTCTCTGGAAGCTTGAATTTCAAGTCAGTGGCCCTGTGGGCTTGCTCCATGTGAACTGTGTTCATCTTCTGAATAATAATAATCTATAATAATAAAATCCGTGTGGATCTTGTTTATCCTCCCCCGGGTGACAGTAGGGGGAGACATGACACAGCCACCCACCCCCTGCAAACCTGTCTGTTTGTCCGCCCGGTTGGGGGTTGGGTAGGTAGGGGAACGGGAGGGTAGGGGAGACACCCACCCTCCTCCTGCAAACCTGTTTGTCCGTCCCGGACGGGGGCATGGTAGATAGGGGAGACAACAGCGCCGGGTTCGAGTGCGCGTAGCGCACTACAAAGTTCATAATAATAATAATAATAATAATAATAATAATAATAATAATAATAATAATAAATTTTTGCTTCGGATAGAGTCCCGTCCCCTTCATAAAGATCTATAAGAAATTTAAAAAAAAACACAAAAAAAAAGGAACCAAAGTCTCAGCTGAATTCAACCCTGTCAATCAAGAAACATTTTATGGAGAAACTACCAACCTCTCAACCTGACAGCACGGCTGAGGTTATGAAGAATGAGTTATGGGAGTTATGGGGGACTGGATCATGGGGAATGGGGCAATGGGATGGCAACCCAAAGAAACACAGACCCACCCACTCATTAGATACGTTTGCTACGGAGGGGGTAGGACCTCTCCCCTGCACCCCACCTCCCAAAAGAAACCGTCTATTAAGACTTATTTGAATGGCGGAATCGTGTGGGTGTAGACGTCCCAGGGGAGTAATTAGTCTACAGACGAAGATCTGACTTTGAGGTAATACAGTAATTTTATTAGTACTTTTATGGAATGTAGGGCGATAAACGGGTTTCATGTGCTATGAGGTACTACATGTCAGATGCTATGAGGATTGTGCAGTGCTTAAATGGGTGGGTTTAACACCTTTGTAACAGTTTCATTTCACTGTGTTCTTGATTAGTGATGATGTATTGGACTAAAGTTAGTTTTTATTGATGAGTTTCTCATCAGTGTCTGATGTTGTGTTATCATTTTGTGTTATATAAAAACTTTATTTTTGCAGGGGGCGCAGGGTTTCAAATACATTATTTACTTAAGTCATCAATAAAACTAACTATAGGCTGAAGTATTGGACTAGAATTAGTTTTAGTTTTCTGTAAAAGAAAACTATTGTGCCGGCTTTGTCTGTCCGTCTTCTCTCTTTTTCTGTCCGCACTTTTTCTGTCCGCCCTCAGATCTTAAAAAACTACTGAGGCTAGAGGGCTGCAAATTGGTATGTTGATCATCCACCCTCCAATCATCAAACATACTAAATTGCAGCCCTCTGGCCTCAGTAGTTTTTATATTATTTAAGGTTAAAGTTAGCCATAATCGTGCATCTGGCAACGATATAGGCCAGGCCACCACCAGGCCGTGGTTAAAGTTTCATGGGCCGCGGCTCATACAGGATTATACCGAGACCACCGAAAGACAGATTTTTTCCTTTTACAGAAAACTAAAATTCAAGGTCAAATAACAAAAATTAACAAATAATCGTTAAGTGAACAGACTACAGTTTTTCAGACTCATATTAAATGGGTCACCGAATCTGAAACTTAGAATCCAGGTAAAAAAGTCACAGGAAAGAAAGTCACACAAAAAAGTCACAGGAAAAAAAGTCTCAGGAAAAAAGTCACAGGGAAAAAAATCACAGGAATAAAGTCACATTAATCTTTCCTAGAGTGACCCCCAAGGGTTTTAACCCGGTATGTATCCACCTTTGCGGCGTGTTTAGTACAAGCAAGTTGGAGATTTCCGCATAAACATAAACAAAAGACTGTAAACATGATAATGATAATGACCCCCCAAAAATATTGTGAATTTTTCCCTGTAACTTTATTACCATAAATTAATGTGGCCATTTTTCATAAATGAATGTGACTTTTTCCCGTGGCTTTTGTCCTTTGACTTTTTTCCTAGCCAAATTGTGACTTTTTTCCCCCGTGACTTTTTTTCCTGTGACTTTATTTCCGGCCACCGAAACTTCAACCGACTAATAAAATGTGTTTTTCACAAACGCGTAAATTTTCGAACTTTCTCTCTCGATGCGCGCTTGGATGCTTGCTTATCCGCGCATGCGCTCCGGCGTTTACGCTTCGGAGCACCTCATTGTTAGCAGTTATTTACAGTGTTTTATTTTCCCGACTGAGAGGGAAATTCTGTAAATAGGACTGACTTCTTCACTTGCATAAGCCCGTGATTTTATTTTCCCTTTCCTTACTTTTTAATTCTTCTTTTTATCTTTTTGTTTTGCACTTTCACTGTTTTTCTTCTTTATTTGATTTATTTTACTCGAGCAATTTTCAAGTGCTCGGTGCTCTCTCTCTCTCTCTCTCTCTCTCTCTCTCTCTCTCTCTCTCTCTCTCTCTCTATATATATATGTATATATATATATATATATATATATATATATATATATATATATATATATATATATATATATATATATATATATATATATATATATATATATATATATATATATATATATATATATATATATATATATATATATATATATATATAAATTTATGTATCTATATATATATATATATACACACACATATATATATATATATATATATATATATATATATATATATATATATATATATATATATATATATATATATATATATCTAACCATATATTAGACAGCCTGATATTTACACAGGTTAACTCTTTCCTGATTAAGATAAACCTTTACGAGAAAAATGGATGACATACCCAGTGATTATAGCGTCAGTTCAAATTAAGAGAAACAATACGTTTTATTTTTAGCTGAAGGTGGCCCTGTACCAGCACGAACTCTTGCTTAGTCAACACAGCCCTAAAATGGAAAACTAAAGTATCTATAAAATTTTCGAAATTGAGATATGCCACTTATTGGACTCGTGAAACACTAATACACAGTTACTGCAGTTTCAGAATGATTCTTCAATGTTTTATTTAGGGGGGCCCCATTTGCAGTATCTGCAAAATCAGTAGTAAAACAAGAGAAAACTGCAGTATCCACCATTTTTCTCAGTTTTGTATTTTTGCAGATACTGCAGTCTTCCATTTTAGCCCTTTGAAGAATTAGGAGAGAGAGAATTCTTTTACTCCCAGTAAAACCTTCTCGTGATTAGGAAATCAATAAGCCTTGACGGGGTTACAAGGTTATTCTTTTTGTACAGGTATTTCCAACTTTTATTATCATTCAGAAGATGAACCCTTATTCGTATGGAACAAGCCCATAGAAACTATTGACTTGAAATTCAAGCTTCCAAAAATATGGTGTTCATTCGAAGAGAAGTAAAGGAGGGTAATTGGAAACACAAAAAAACGAGATCAGATATGAGAAAAACAACCAGATTACTAAGCTGATAAATAAATAAATAAAAATGTAAGTAATATGAATCTTTCATTATTCTAATTATTATTGATGCTATTCATAAAAATATCATAATAGCATGCGTCACTAAAGTGGTGAAGAAACCCACAGTGGTGTGAGTGTATATATATATATATATATATATATATATATATATATATATATATATATATATATATATATATATATATATATATATATATATACATACAGAGCTTTGGAAGTTTGAATTTCAAGTCAATGGCCCCTGTAGGCTTGTTCCATATGAATAAGGTTCAATATTCTGAATAATAATAATAATAATAATAATAATAATAATAATAATAATAATAATAATAAATAATAATAAATAATAATAATAATAATAATAATAATAATAATATGAAGTAGAGAAAGCAGACGTTTGACCAGCGATAAAATATGCTGCGTATCGGAATAAATCCTGAAATGCAATGTTGCATCGCGCGAACGAAAATACTATATAATTCTGAAGGTCAGGTAATAAATTACGCATGAGAATAGCGGCGCGGTCACGTGCTGTCTTTATCAGGTTATTAACTTGACCCCTTTCTCTTTCTTTCTTGCTTTTTCTCTGTTTGCCTCTCCGTTATGCGCACAGAAATGTAGATTCAGGAATAGACACACAGGCACGCCCGCACGTACACACATGTATATATGTAAATACATACACTATATATATATATATATATATATGTATATATATATATATATATATATATATATATATATATATATATATATATATATATATATATATATACAAACAATTACGCAAAGACCAGTAAAACATTCCACGGCAACGAAATATATAATATATCCGAGGAATATCCACCAGACTAAAAATAGGAGGATATATAGGTATATAGGGTAGATATTTCTTAGTTGTGGAAATTAACGAGGCTGATGTAACTGTGCACAAGTGAACTTCCTGAGGAGAAAGGAAAAATATGTATATGCAGTGCTGATGAATTCAAAATAGACTGGTAAAACGTATGTAGGTATTATATATATATATATATAGGGTAGATATATTATTAGTATATATATAATATTAATGAGGTGTGTGTGTGTGTGTATGTGTTTTTATGAACTTGTGTGTACATGAGAAAGTAAAAAGGAATATATATATATATATATATATATATATATATATAAATAATATATATATATATATATATATATATATATATATATATATATATATATATATATATATACATAATATATATGATCATCTATTAATGTATGATCATCTGTGAGTTCTGTGACTTAGATTATAAAGTTTAGAAAATTTAATCACTTGTTCTGAAGATAATGTAAAGGAAATGTTTCAAGAAATTAATAAATATACAAGCATACATATACTTTAGAAATATGCTGTATAATCCAATGAAAAAGACGAGTATTACCTAATTATTCATGAAGGCAAGAAAGAACGACTTTTTCATCATACGACAGCGGCGATTAAGAAATCATGACCTTCCCTTTAATAAGAAGAAGCGTTTATGCAATACCGCTAAGCTGACTGACATTGTCACGGCGTACAAAAAGGCGATCATTAACCTCCCTCTCTCCTTCTCTCTTAATCTCAGCTTCCCAGTGACTGATCTCTCCTCTTTCAAAAAAAGACAAGTCAATAAAAAGCATAATAAATAATATAAATAAGATTATTACATCGAATAAAAAGTACAATAAACGATATAGATAAGACTAATATAGAGATTAAAACTTAAGTAAAGAACTGATATTTTTTATCAAGACTGAGATGTAAAGTTGTAAAATCGACCAAAAGACAATAAAGTTATTTTATAGTTTTGAAAATAAAACCATTAGAGATTTATATATCATTAAAAACTGATCAATTTAGGCTCAAATCCTTTCCGAACTTTTTTACCAGCCTGGTAAGACATCGTAATTATCAAACGCAATTTGCGAACGTCAAAACTGAAATTACGAATTGATCTCCTGAAGCCAAGGTCAACGAGGAAGTGGAGTGCAAGGCTAAAGGTCATTTACATCAGTCAGCCAAATCCAGCGGAGAGAGAGAGAGAGAGAGAGAGAGAGAGAGAGAGAGAGAGAGAGATTTAAATCTTGAAGTCTTCTGTCTTGTAATGAATTATTTTCCATAGAATTTTTTAAATCTTAAAGTCTTACGTCTTTGTAATGAATTATTTTCCATAGAATTTCTTCAAATGCTTTATTCGGATTACTTAGAGAGAGAGAGAGAGAGAGAGAGAGAGAGAGAGAGAGAGAGAGAGAGAGAGAGAGAGAGAGAGAGAAGATTTTCCCGGGAGAGAGAGAGATTGGATTAGAGAGAGAGAGAGAGAGAGAGAGAGAGAGAGAGAGAGAGAGAGAGAGATTTAAATCTCAAAGCACCACGTCTCTGTAATGCAGTATTTTTCTCATTATTTCTTCAAATACTCGATGTGGATTCTTTGTCAAGTCAGAATCAATAAGTCAATAAAAATGAGTGACATAAGGTAATGTGGACAAAAATCATCTCAGTTTCTCTTCCAGATTAATGACGTCATTGCAGTCCATGACGAAATCCAGTGGCGTACAATGATGCACTTAAGTTTCGTGAGAAATTTTCCCCACTTAAGCTGAAGTTACGTACTAACCCTTTTAAGTCGAATTTTGAGGTAATTACTAATTTGTGATGAACACATTTACCTGCCTGAAATTTATGATTCGACCTATTGTTGATATTACGAACACCGTCGACATAAAGTAAAAAAAATGAAAAGTAAATACGAATGAAATTATTCCAGTGACGTGGTATATGACATGCATCATGTCATTAGCATGACGTAACGTTCCAAAATAACGCCAGATCATTGATTTTGGGATTCTCCAGATCTCTGTACTGTTTATATCATGGACATTTCACAGCAAGATTTACCTGTGCTGTATTGAAATAATGGCGTATATTTTGTATATTTTGTGCTCCTAAGACTTAATCTTAATTCCGTTGTTTCTTTCGGCATTAATTGTACTTTATTTTAAAGCTCTAACCTAATAAACGAACCCTCCGCTGCGATTACATATTCTGTACCGTAACTCTGGCGACATTCTCTTTTTTTTCTTGAGATTTCACAGCAAGACTTATCAGTTATGCATTGAAATGACTGTGTACATTTGGTATTCCTAAGCTTTAATCTTGACCTTTTTTATTTCCTGTGTCATTAATTGTCCTTGACGTTAAAGATCTAAACTAATAAACGAAGTTTTATGGCGTTTACATCTTCTGTACCGTAATTCTGGCGACATTCCCCAAGTAGCGACATCTTTTTCTCGCAATGTCGGGGAAAACTCCGGAACCACGGGGCCGAGTCCACAGGTTCCCATCGGTAATGCAATCAGCAGCTGGGCTTCACTTTTCCGAATCGCGAAGAGAAAGTGATCGCCGAAGTTTTATGGAGCGTAAAGACAAATTTCTACGGAAAGGAAACGCAATGATATGCATTTGGAAATGATGGCACTGGATTGAGACTTTATAGATGTGTTTCACCGTGAAGCAAAAGCAGCAGGTGCAGCATAATAATAGTAATAATACACATTATATCATCAAATCTAGGTATTCATATATCTGCTTTCCAATATATGCTGATCCAACCGTCGAAGCGGTAAGGCAACTCTTAAAAGGTGTCTTTATAAGTCTTCTAAAACCAGAAAAACAGAACAAAAAGAAAACAAAGGAAGTTGAGTAAAACAAAACTGGAAGATGTCAAAGTAGGCAGAGACAGGAAAGGCTAGGGCATCCCCATCTGTCTTTTCGATATATACATCTATAAATACTCTGTTGCTATTACACCTGAGAGATTTATAGCCACCACGAAAAGATTCGCAAAGATCAAGTTCACTTTTAAAGAAAGCAATATTGTGACTTTGACTGGAAAAATTCACGAATATCTTAAGAATTTAGTCATCAACACAATGCTTACCAAAGAGCTACAGATCTTCAAGATCACCTTCAAAGGAAGTAACACTGGGATTTTGTTATATTCTATCAGGAACTGAGGTGTTCTCGTTAAATTAATTCCACTTATACCTCAAGGACAAGGCCCTCAATGCAAGAGGCAAGGACACATTCCCAAGATAATTTAGAATGCTATTTAATTATGAATGTTATCGTGAAGATTCTCAAGATTTCCTGAAAGCGTGAATAAGGGTTTGGGAGGTGGGAGATTGGGGTAAGGGGTAGGGGTGGGCGTGTGGGCGTGGGTGGGTGGGTGGGTGGGGTGGGCGTGAGGGGGAGTTATGTATGAAGAGACATTCGTTCGAAAAAAGCCGCAACTTGCAAACGAATGACGATCTTTGTTCAGCCAAACGACAGATGTAACAGGCATTATAGCAGAAACGGAGAATTTAACAAAGACTTAACATATGCACACACACACACACACAAACACACACGCACATAACTGAAATCCGCTATTTAAAAAATAATCGCCTATGTGCGATTAAGGATATTTTCACATGAGTCAGTGTACGCAAGTGGCGGATCTTCTGAAAATCTAAAGCAAATTTAGGGGCAGAATCAATACAGATGTTTTGGAATACAATTCATAAACTGATATCCTTCGATGCAACAAATCATGCGATGCTGAATGTGAGTGTCCCGTAAAGTAAAGCAACAATATTATTCCAAAGACAAAGGAACAGTTGAAATACTAGAAGCTTTCAAGAGAGAGAGAGAGAGAGAGAGAGAGAGAGAGAGAGAGAGAAAATGATTATCATTGAGTAGTAAACAGTAATACCTACGTAACTTAAGCGGAGTACCTAATCCAATCCCTGTTCATATTCTGCCTAATAAAGAGAGAGAGAGAGAGAATGATTATCATTGAATAAACCGTAATGCCTACGTAATATACCTGAACCAGAGTACCTGATCCCTGTTCATATACTGGCTAATAACGAGAGAGAGAGAGAGAGAGAGAGAGAGAGAGAGAGAGAGAGAGAGAGAGAGAGAGAGAGAATGATTATCATTGAGTAAACCGTAATACCTACGTAATATACCTGAACTATGACACCTAATCCCAGTTCATGTACTGCCTAATAACGGACTTGCCTGTCCTGTAACAAAGGAATTCTTCTACTCGTCACAACTCTTAAAACAGCCGTCAAGCTCAGTCAACTTATCCCAGAAAAGACTGCGTAAGTTCGTGAAGGCATAATTACGTAAAAAGGGAACGAAAAAGGGGGGCCAGTTTCATGGTTTTACGAATTTTTAACGACCCCTCGCGCGTGTCGTGCAAATTCCATAGGCACGTCTTCCATGGCGATAACCTTATCTTCTTATAGGTGGCGTGACGCACCTGAATAAGCTCTAACTACAAATTCGAGGTCCTGGGAGACAGTAGAGACACCGATAACTACCCGTGACATTGAAGGTGGTTCCCCAGTTCATTAACTATAGCGAAGTGACCTTCGCATGCCACTTCCAGCTGTGGCCGTGTCCTCTGGTCACACAGTTTCGATCGAGTGTGTTTTGCTCTTGGTGCTATTCGTGAAGAGTTTGAATTCGTGTTAGAGTTTCGTGTTTCTTGAGGATCACTCTTCACAATGCATTAATAAAATCTTAATAAAAGCGCTACCTCAGACCAGTAGATTTCTTCGCATAGACTAAAGAAAACCTGAAGTAAACGGTTCTTTCTTATCAGAATATTTCCCGAAAAGGCTCCACTTTTTCACGTACGTCCTGTGGAGATTGTGAACGAAAGAGTCTACCAGTTAGATTACCCCCACTACGCTGTGGTATCAGTAAACTCTGGAACGCAGCTTCTTCCTCTGTGCCACCAAAATTTGGAACCATTCTCGATATAAAAGGTATATAAAAGGTAATTAAGGTAATCGAGCCGTCACACGAGGAAGAGGTTGTTGGCAGCACAATTTGCACTAGAGACGTGGAGTTACATTTCAACTTTGTTAACACTGGTTTCTTTCCATATATTTGCACATACATTGGCATACTTGCACGACTATGTAATTATATGTGTATATATATATATGTATATATATGTGTGTGTGTATGTATATATAATATATATATGTGTATATACATATTCATAAATATGTATATACATGTATGTATATTAATTTATATATCAGTAATATATATACATATATATACATATATGTATATATATATATGCATATATGTGTATATATACATATACATAAATATGTATATACGTGTATGTATATTCATTTATATATCAGTAAATATATATACACACACACACATATATATATATATATATATATATATATATATATATATATATATATATATATATATATATATATATATATGTTTGTGTGTGTGAGTGTATGCGTACAAGGGCACCGTGATCGCGAAGCTTAGACATTCCAAGAAAAAAAGTAAGCGTCACGAAAACCGGGAAGCACACATCCGTGACTTATGCTCTACCCCGGAGAGGAATGTCTCCTAAACCGCCCCGGAGCCAGAGAAAGCACTCTCGGCGGCGTAGGTCTCATTTACAAATTCTTTCTGTGACTCACGGCCGAAACATTTCAGGGCTTAGACTCCCTTTCTAGCCTCGGTGACCTTCTTTCAGGCCTCATAGTCTAGGCGTGAAGGGAGGTGTGCCTTGAGTCTATAGCCTTTACACCCTTTGTTCCATTTGACGTAATGTTATGCCCAAATGGCATCTCTGACCTCTTTTTCTTGGCTCGGGGTGGCAGACATAAAATGGTTTGGAAATGACAGTTTTAGCAGAATGTAATGAAGTATATTTAAATATCTAGAGGTATATATATTTCTATATATATATATATATATATATATATATATATATATATATATATATATATATATACATACACATATATATTTATTTATTTATTTAGTTTTGTGATAATCATGTATATGTGTGTGTATATTATATATATATATATATATATATATATATATATATATATATATATATATATATATATATACATACATATATATGTATATATATATATATATACACACACACATATATATATATATATATATATATATATATATATATATATATATATATATATATATATATACAAATATGTGTGTGTGTGTATACTTTCATATGAGCATAAAAACTAAAAGTGGCGTAAATACTTGTCAAATTGTGAAAAACTCACACAATATCGTAAATGGGTAAACCACTTAAATACTTAAACACTTAGAAACTCGAAACTTTTCCCTGTTTGGAACACGTTCAACTAACAACAAAATACAAATGACTCGCACTGATCGATCAATCCATCTTCAGGAGAAACTCGTTTTCCCCTACTGGATAGTTGAACGCACTTTCTGCGCGCGCACACTAAACCCATACATCTTTCTCAATGGCTGACGATGGGAGTTCGTCAGCTTCTGAGAACTCTCTTTTACAACCGCGAAACAACTTTCATTTTTTTTTCTCCATAACTGTGTGTGTGTGTGTGTGTATGTAAATGTGATTGAGACTGTGGATGTACTAACGCATGTTGTAAAAACAGAATGATGGAAGGAATGAATATAATTATAATGAAGATGAATGAATATAATTATAATGAGGATTGGTTAATTAGATCAGGTTTATGATGAGGATGTAAACAAAATGTTTTTTTGTTTCTGACTAATTTTAAATTTTCTTCCCATTTTACATTTATCTGTGTAAATTATGATGCGATGCTGTAGAGATAGATTATAACTGTGGTACAAGGTCACATGTGGAAACACACATAACGTATATTTATCTGCAACTCAAGTTAACATCTGACTCTGTTGTGGGACTTGAGAAACTAACAATAAACTCAGCTGAATGACTGTGTACAATTAAAACTTGTTTCACTGATCTTGCCTTAAAATTTACATCTAATATGTTCATAGTACTTACCATCAGATTTCATTATGAATAATAGGTAATTATGCACAATAAGACCGTTGCAAATTACAGGGATGCTGTAATTGCTCCTGAAGTGATAACAAATTAGAGATAGTAATAATAAAAAAAAATATTATTTACAAATTCATGCTGGACGAAGAAATATACATAAATGCCTGAAACTGCAAAGTAGCCTGAGATTGTCAGCTAAGAACGAAACACGTAACTTACACATAAATAAATAAAAGCTGGAAATAAATATCAACGTTCTCTCAATCAATCAATAATATGTGAAACTCCTTTCAAATTTATCCATTTAATTATTTTTTAGTTTTCTAAATTTTTTTTTATCATGGCGTCAATACCTAGATATTGTGACGCCAGTTTTAGTAACCATAAATTAATCTAACAATCATACCGTGAGAACTTTCCATTCTTCTACTTAGAATCTACATGAGCGCAAAATTTACTTATAACCTCCGTAGATTTTGTTAAAAGATCAAAACATTATACAGCACTGCGCAGAAAAGTGACTTGGCAAATAGACATAAAATAATTGCAATTCTTCGGATGCAACGTAAGACAAGAAACGCAACCGACTTCCAGGAATACGCATTAGCTAAAAAACGCCTTGGTCACTAAGATAGATTTGGTAGTAACTCGATCGTACCAGATGTGCTCAGCCATCAGAGTAAAAATCGGAGTGAGACTCCCTACTTTGGGAACACTCTGCGTAACACTCAAAAAATGGCGAGAGACTCTTTTCCTTTGGGCAACGCTCTATGTAACATTATTCTCTTATAATCGTAGAGATTAATGAAGCATTCTTCAGTCAACAGACTGTGAAATGGTGTTGCGATGTACATGAACAGATGGGAATTTATTTGGGGTAAAATTATATGCGGAAGGGGAGTAAACATTATTACAAGCCTCAAGGTCATATATTATAGCTTGTTAGGTAAGTAAATAGGTTGTCGTTAGTGTAGAGAATTTTTGCATCTGTATAGGAACCATGTTAAATACACACACTTGAATAAATATATATATATATTTATATATGGAAATATATATATATATATATATATATATATATATATATATATATATATATATATATATATATATATATATATATATCTGTGCGTGTGTGTGTTTAGCATGGTTCCTTATACTTAGCCATGCAAAAGATGCAATAGGAACAGAACACAGTAATAATTGGGAATAACTGGAGGGTGGTCAACTATATCTACACATCCTGGGTCCCCGTACCTGACAAAGCTAAGGATCAGATCCTAGGGGCGTGGCTACAAGAGAAACTGCTCAATAATTCTATGTTTACTCGGAGGGTCCATTGCTACAGTAACCTTCAAATTCACTGTACAAGGATTCTGGGATGGCTAGACAAAGTAATGGAGCATTCTTTTGTGTTGGAATGTGTGCTGTATGTGTACGAGCGCATCAGGCCTGAACGCGCGCACACACACACATATATATATAAATATATATATTTATATATATAAATATATATATGTATATATACATGCATGCATATAATTTACATACATACATGCATAATACATTCATATATATAT
Organism: Macrobrachium rosenbergii; assembly: GCF_040412425.1. NCBI lineage: Eukaryota > Metazoa > Arthropoda > Malacostraca > Decapoda > Palaemonidae > Macrobrachium > Macrobrachium rosenbergii. Next base: position 10,160,857 of record NC_089792.1, on the reverse strand, counting down.
ATATATATATATATATATATATATATATATATATATATATATATATATATATATGCACCTCTGAACCTCCATTTAACTAAATAACATAATTTCATCAATTGTTAGTTCTATCATATATATATATATATATATATATATATATATATATATATATATATATATATATATATATATATATATATTTATATTTTATATATACACACATACATATAAATATACATACATATACATATACATATAAATATACATATATCTATTCAACTAAGAACAGAATTTTCCTAATAATCAGCTCTCTCTTTTCAGAGGAACTTCTTTGCACTGAGAAGATTTGCAAGAATTTGCTTCGTTCTCCTGTACCAGTGAGTATACGCCCTTCATCACTTTTTTTATGTATTGTTGTTCATCATTTAAAACCAATTTTAAAGCTTACATAATTGTTTGAACGGATAAAAAAATCTAGGGAATGCAAATAAGTAACTATATACAAGAATGCATGCATAACTTCACTGTATAATTTCAAACTTAGGTAAGTAATCTTAATGTTACTTTAGCAATGATACGAGTCCTTATTGTTAATTTTTTTTTTTTAAGCAAAGGGGTAATTTTAGGTAAGACTAAAACCAGTGATGAATTACATCAAGTTCTTTTCGTTGATTGAATATCGAAATATGACAACTGATAAAGCTTTGCTATCTTTCTCCTCTCAATTGTACATTGAAATATTCAACCACGTAAAATGATAGTTCTCAAGATTTTTTTCAAGTTCTATTTAGTTAGATTTTGACCATAAGCGAACTTTATTGGCTGAAAATACATTTCACGTCATGGCTTGTTCTTGAGTGCATATATATATATATATATATATATATATATATATATATATATATATATATATATATATATATAATTTAAACTAAGGAAGAAACTCACCCACATATTACATGACGCAACTCTACTGCTGTCGTCTGTTAAAACTATTACAGAATATTCCATAAGAAAAACACACTCCAAGCATTAAATACATTTTCTGTAAAACTAAAACATAATAGACTAAAAATCTTTCATTTTCAAACCCTCATCGGCATTTCCTGTGAGGACAAAGAAAACGAAGACAACGCATCCTCTCAGCCTTTTCCAAAAAGCACAAAATCTGCAAGCCAGTGACCATCCTTTTAAGCGTGAGAAAATGTGACTCACTCTTCAAGGGTAAGCGGACCAAAGACACTCTCTCTCTCTCTCTCTCTCTCTCTCTCTCTCTCTCTCTCTCTCTCTCTCTCTCTCTTCGTGTCCCTGAAAAAAATCAAGCAAGGAAAATTATACTTTGTTCCTTTTCCCGCGTGCAATACCGTTCTCACAGGCCTCCCGTTTTCTACGATAATGGCATAATGAGACAGCGTAACCCCGTAACACCCAGACCTACATGTTACTCATTTTCTCGGTCACCGGTTAAAAGCTGGTTACGCTAAAACGCGTAACATGGTAACAGATGTCCCCCAACCTCACTAATCACTGGGTGGTCCTGTAACTCTAGTATTTGGGCAGGGTGAAGCTCGCTATGCGCACGCGTCAATGAGAAGTTTGAAGTAATCAATTCTATGATATTTTGCTGATGACTGATTAGTTATATAGAATTGGGACCCGATAGAATTTTGCTTAAATTGTTTTTAATTGTTGTTTCCTTTTTCAAACTCCAAATATAAACAGTTCAATAGATAGATAAACGAGCAATTAAGGCCTTGTATAAAACTTCTGTACTAGACATCTATAGACTAAGTATACATTATAAATGAGATATCTTTATAGGCTAAAAACTTATTTTACATACATAGCGGAATAAACTCTTAAGTATAAGGATACTGACTGACTGATTGACCTTTGTATGTATGTATGTATGTATTTTTGTTCTTATGTACATTGAAGCTAAAGAAAACGAAGAAAGAATTAATTGCTACATTATAGATTCTAGATGGCTGACACAACGAGTATGAATTATGTATCAATGAACCTTCAACAGAAGCAAATAATAAGCCATGGCATGTACAATAAAATCCAACTCTCGCGTTTGTTTTGGTAAAAAAATTGTACCTGAGAGAACACTCCCTATAGCGACCTCACTGTTAGCATTAAATGAAGAAGCTCTCTCTCTCTCTCTCTCTCTCTTTCTCTCTCTCTCTCTCTCTCACACACACACACACACACACACACACGAGAGAGAGAGAGAGAGAGAGAGAGAGAACTAACCCTCAAAAGAAACACATCATGCCCTATGACATGTAAAATAACCCAACTCTCGCGTTTGTGTTGGTAAAAAAAAATGTACCTAAAAGAACGCTCCCAACGTAAGATCCTCAGCTACAGAGGCCTCACAGTTAGCATTACCTGAAGAAGCTCTCACGCACACACACTCGAGAGAGTCCCGTCTGCGGTAACTAGTTTATTACAGAGTCGACGTTATTTACATACCTCCCAACAAAATATTCCCACTCATTACCGAGATCAACTTCATTGCATAATGTCCTCCCACAGATGGTTCGTCTGCCCCGAAGCCAAAAGAACGATGGGTGTCTTCCTTTGGATAAAACTGTTTTTGTTGTTGGTGGAGACCATGGCGGTTGTCGTTGCCGATCATTGTATCCGAATAATTTGATTAGTGTTATTGGGATTGTTAACGTTTATTTATTTGAGAATAGAGGGAAATTGTTGCTTTGAATTGTAGAATTTTTTGAAATTTTTTGTTTCTTTTGTGAAAATTCTTGTACATTTCCTTACCAGAAATGCACATGCAATTGTTTGGATAAACACCTGTTAGTGAACGAGAACATAATCACCTATGTAACATTCAAGATACAGAAAAAAACATTAAAAATAAAGTAGACAAAATAAAAAAAAGGGAAAAATAACCAAATTGAAAAAGGTTTAGAGCAACTGGCAGGTTAAAAAGAAACGGTGTAGTAAGAGCAATTAAGGTCAAACAAAGAAACACGCGGAGGACAAAAGGAATGCGAAGCAAAGGAGTCAGAAGACAGAAGAGGAAATGGCGGGCAGGTAAGCGGTCACACCTGTATAAGCCCTTCCAGAGTAAATCTTCTACAGTAGGTCACTCGGCTCCTGAATGTGGGAATGGCCTCCGGGTGGTACGGGAAAGCATACGAAGGGCCTGGAAGGGGAGACAGGAAGTCTGTGATGGTAGAGAGAAGAAGAAGAAGAAGAAGAAGAAGAAGAAGAAGAAGAAGAAGAAGAAGAAGAAGAAGGACAGACTAAAAATAATGGGAGACGGAAAATGCAAAAAGAGATAGGTTTAAATTGATCGTGAAAATCTGCTGAGAGAGAGAGAGAGAGAGAGAGAGAGAGAGAGAGAGAGAGAGAGAGAGAGAGAGAGAGAGGAAAAGTGAATTTATTTGTTAAGAACATTAAAATTTGGCCATAAAAAGGTGGAAAATAAAAATTCAATAGAAGTGGAGGATAGAAGATGGAAATACGTCAAGTTTTCTCAGAAAAAAAAAAGAAAATAAAACTCGATTTGAAAGTAAAACAGCCGTATTTATGTTTTGTATACATGCTGCAAATACAGACACAACATGTGAATATGAGAGAGAGAGAGAGAGAGAGAGAGAGAGAGAGAGAGAGAGAGAGGAGAGAGAGAGAGAGAGAGAGAGAAAGAAAGGTCTTTGACCTACGTAACATGACCTGTCATGACTTTATTTCATGGTGGCTTGCAAATAACCGCAAGGCCTTCACACATCTTCACACTTTTTCTATCCCGATTTCATTCAATTTTACTTATTTTTCTTAAGCTTACGGAAAAAGAGCAACGAATTTGCATCACACTTTTTGAAGACTGAGTTTGTGAAAAGTGTTAGAACAGAACTTTAATTCAAGAAATGCAATCTTTTCCATTTTATTTTGCCTGAAAGCAAGGTTCAATCACGTGCGTTTTCACTCTGTAATAACGACATGTTATTTTTATCTGTGACCAGGTTGAATGAACTAGCCTATCAATCAACAGCCTTTTGCAGAATACTGTGCAAGTAAATTTTGTCAATTTAGCTTTATTTTGGAAACGTCATTGTTGTCCCTCTTTATATAATCAGTTATTAATAAGATGGCATAGTGAAAGGAAAGACGAGATTAGAAAATTTGAAAGAGGAGGATAGGAAGCAAAAGAATAAAGGATGATAAAAGAAATCTAAAGGAGTCCAAAGGAAAAACCACAGATAAAACTTCTCTCTCTCTCTCTCTCTCTCTCTCTCTTACATACTCAATGGAAAAAGAAACATCGCATTGATGGTGAAGTTACGACTTTCGCACAATAAAAAATAATTAATTATAAAACCAAATCCACATTAAAAGCACATAATGCTTAGATCTATAAGCAGTGATAAGTATATAAGAATGACGGAGAGAGAGAGAGAGAGAGAGAGAGAGAGAGAGAGAGAGAGAGAGAGAGAGAGAGAGAGAGCTAGTAGTTACGAGTATGGTAGAGAAAGGCAGTGTTATTATTATTATTATTATTATTATTATTATTATTATTATTATTATACTTGAAATCAGCGAAAACATTCTTACTGCATAAGCCTCAGTCTCATATTTAAGAGTAAAATAAACAGAAAAAAAAGACTAATAATGTTTTCTTTGAAAATGTAAAGTCACGAAATTCTGATGTTTACTGAGAGCAAAAATAAAAGTAATAATTATCAAAAAAGAATAATACAACTCGACTCACATATAGTTGGCAGAGCGTAAAATATTTGGTCATACAAGATAATAACGACCAGCAATAAAAAGAAATTTCTTTTAATAAAAGAACTGGGAGGGAAAATGACCGAATAATGATCACAAATTCAAGAATATAGCCGAGACAAAATCAATTCCGGAAACATGAAGAAAAAGAAGAAGAAGAGAAGAAGAAGAAGAAGAAGAAGAAGAAGAAGAAGAAGAAAAGAAGAAGAAAGAGAGAGAGAGTACTGACCGTCGGAAAATTCAAGTTCCAGTAATCGCTAAAGTTCAAGTTCATGATCAAGGTGGTAAGTCCAGTCAGTACCCAAGACCCGTTTTCTATGATGTACTTGAATGTGAGACTTTCAACTGTCTATTAGTTGAGGATGCAACTTCTTTCAAGATTGATTGATTGATTTACGGTTACTAAAACTGGCGTCAAGACAGAAAAAGAAATGACCAATAGAAGGGAAAAGGAAGGGAGAATAGCTGAACGTGAAAAGAGAGAGAGAGAGAGAGAGAGAGAGAGAGAATAACTGAATTTATGGCTACTAAAACTGGCGTCACAGTAGAAAAAAATGACCAATAGAAGAGGAAGCGATAATAGCTGAGAGTGAGAGAGAGAGAGAGAGAGAGAGAGAGAGAGAGAGAATTTATGTTTACCAAAACTGGCGTCACAACAGAAAAAGGAATTACCAATAGAAGGGAAAAGGAACTGATAATAGCTGAACGTGAAGAGAGAGAAGAGAGAGAGAGAGAGAGAGAGAGAGAGAGAGTGATGTTGCATGAATACGAAACAAAATGTCGGAATGAAACATTTAATTAGAGAGAGAGAGAGAGAGAGAGAGAGAGAGAGAGAGAGAGTATAAAAATAACACTTGCATCACAGCAATAACGGGCATTACAGCTAATACCATTATTTAATGAGCTCCAAGGTTTTTTTTTTTTTTTTTTGTCATGGAATTTGCAGTTAATTTCCACTTCTATCTCACTCCTGGCTGTTTCTGTCAACGATGACCTTAACCCTTAAGGTCTCATTTCTAGCAATTACCTAAAGTTTGCCTTGGGTGAAAAGTCTTCTGAACTAAAAAAAAAAAACTAAAAAATAAAAGATTTTGATAGATTATTACGGGACGTAAGCATAGCTTCGATATTATTATTATTATTATTATTATTATTATTATTATTATTATTATTATTATTATTATTCAGAAGAGGAACCCTATTCATATGGAACAAACTCACAGGGGCCACTGACTTGAAATTCAAGCTTCCAAAGAATATGGTGTTCATTGGAAAGAAGTAACAGAAATAATTAGGAATAAAGAAAGAAGAGATCAGTTATTAGAAAAGAAAAATAATTTAACATTTTAATAAAAAATATACAAAAATGTAAGTAAAATACAAGGAGAATGGTTTCAGGGTATAGTAATGCATTGCATCTTCGTCTGAACTTCTGAGATTCCAATGGCACAACATCCTCTGGGAGAATCTTCCACAGTCCAAAATTATGCGCATCAATTATCGCGAGGGTTCTTGGTCCTTCTGAATAACTGTTTTCAGGACAAAGAACCTCTGTGGTTCTAGGACAATGCTCCAGAAAACCCAACCAAGAAAGTAACGCTGTCACACCTGTGACAGGTGAGATTATAGATGAATACGTTACTGTGAGTCTTGGTCGCAGAGGAATCTGTCCTAATGGAGAGGCGAAATACAGGCGAGAATTGTTTGAAATGAAAGGCTGTATTGAACCCTGTTACCTATGGCTTACTTTTGGCTTTCCTACACATGGATTGACAGGCAAGGAAAAGGTGAACGTTGCAGAATAATAATTATGGGATATGCGAGAAAATGGTGTCACCTCAATATGACTGGTAAATAAATGTCAGTGAGTGAATGGATAATAACTTACCTAAAAGCTAATGTCGGTTTGAACGTCAGGTGGAGATTAGGACTGAATCAGAGATACCATTTTTGTTTTTTTTTTACCATGGCCGGGTCTCAAAGTCACTGACATATACAGTTATGTTATATATATCATATATATATATATATATATATATATATATATATATATATATATATATATATATATATATTTATATATTATAAATATATATAAATATAATATATATATGTATATATATACATATATATTATTATATTCCCTTTTCTGCATTATTTCTTAAGCTTTTGTTATCTGGTTTAAATTCCATTACTATCATTCAATCTTTACTCTACCTAGTAATTTTATCTGGCTTTCTTTGCGTATTTAACAACCTCTTTGTCCTTTCCTTTGCTTCATTTTATCTTTACTTGTATCTTTAATGTATTAATTGACAGTAGATATGATAGACAGTCTGTTAAATTTCTTTCGTCTCGAATTTCAGCCAAATACAAACAAGAACAGGTTGAATGGAGACCACGAGAATAAATTCGTAAAGGAACAAAATATTTCTAAAATTAAAATTCAGAACTTTCTTCGAAAAGTGCAAAAGAACGAACTCTTGACATTGCATGCAACTTCACCTCGCCGGGCTAATCAACGCAACGAGACGAACGTCAATCATATTCAATTAACATTTGACGCTGCTCTTAATTTGTCAAATTTTAAACGGATGCCCGAACCACAGACCCAGGGCGACCTTTGACCCCGGCCTGAAGGGTTTTAAGGTTACCAGCTCAGTCAATTGTGACCTGATTTATGGCCCAACGTGAGAGCGTACAATGGAACACTGTGGATCGATCCAGCTTTGGAGTTCAGGGGCTTTAACGCCACGGGTAGGATATTGCGTGACAGTTATTGAAGCTGTGACACCAACGTGGCCTAAGAAGAAGACTAAGCCTAAGCACGAACTTCGTAACCAGTGCGTTATAAGAAGAAGGTATTAGAGCAGTGGTTCTTAACCTGGGGTTCGTCAGCAATTTCCAGGGGTTGGAAGCCCTAGGAAAAAGTTAAAAATTCTTTAATTATGTTCATCATTTCTCGCAACAAGAGTGAGGAACTAATATTCAAAAGTTTATGAAAAAATGCAAAAGTATCGCCTTATAACGTTAATTTCTTATAGCCTACTAGTCTATTTAGACTCGTCGGGCTTAAGAATAAAAACACCCCCTTCTCTTTCTCTTTATTTTTCATTCTCCTTTAATTCTGGGAGGGAATTTTACTCATAGACGCAAGGGGGGTGTGGAGGGAAGGGCCAACTCTCAGAGGGGGCGTGGTAATTAAAAGGTTAAGAACCACTGTATTAGAAGGATTATCTAAGCACTTGGACAGGTTGATTAGGTTCTGTATTACAATTTCTCTTACGCAAATCAAAACAAATGCTTTCAAAATATCGAAATGGTTCGGTAAACTTATAATTGGTGTTGAATCTGGGGTGAATTACGTAAAAATACACGTTTTGGCTGGAAAGATTATAAGAACGTTGGCATTTTATGTTATATGCCAGTTTCAGTGACTTTGACATACCTTTGTAACTTTTGTGGGCACTTGTCAGAAATGATTTTACCGAATAAGAGCAAAAGAAAAAGGATAATTTGATGTCAATTTTTCCTGTAGGCACAGTTCTTCACAAAGTTCAGGATATAAATAATGATAACTGAAGGCATTTCACATGAAAATGCAATGGATTCATCTATCAAGTTGCCATTTCCATATGGTTAAGTGGCTGAAAAGAATAACAGTAAAAAAAAAACAATATGTAGAATTTCAAGAAAGATAATCCATAAACACATGAGAACTGGTTTTTAAACCAAGACATGAAATATATATAATAAAATTTATGAAAAGAAAGTTAAAAAAAAAAAATCATTGTTTTCATGATAGCTTTAGATGTTGGCTGTGTATGCATAAGCACCGTTGTTCTGTTATTGTTTCGAAATAGTAAAAAAAAAAAAAAAAAACAAAGAATTAAACACCGCAATAATCATCCTACTCTATATTTATATCTAGGATGATAAGAAGATGGGCAATCAAATTGACGTATTCTCATCCTAGATCACCTCAGAATCAATCCTAGAAGAGTCGTTGGTTAAAAAAAAGAAAAAAAAAACTTTACTCTCTCAAGTATCCACCACGGTTGTGATGAATCACAGATCTCAGTGTTGTTATGAATACCCTTGCATGTCACCTTAACAACCTGGCTTATCTACAACACCTGTCTTCTTGAGATTCCGCGAGATTTATTGTTATTGGAATACTCCGTTCCTCTTCTCTGTGAGTGTCTCTCTTCGGGATCTGAATTATCAGAAAGAGAGAAAGAGTGAGAGAGAGAATCGTCTCTCTTCGGGATCTGAATTATCAGAAAGAGAGAAAGAGAGAGAGAGACAATCGTCTTTCTTCGGGATCTGAATTATCAGAAAGAGAGAAAGAGAGAGAGAGAGAGAGAATCGTCTTTCTTCGGGATCTGAATTATCAGAGAGAGAGAAAGAGAGAGAGAGTGTCTTTCTTTGGGATCTGAATTATCAGAAAGAGAGAGAGAGAGAGAGAGAATCATCTTTCTTCGGGATCTGAATTATCAGCGAGAGAGAGAGAGAGAGAGAGAGAGAGAGAGAGAGAGAGAGAGAGAGAGAGAGAGAGAATTGTCTTTCTTTGGGATCTGAATTACTAAGAGAGAGAGGAGAATTGTCTTTCTTTATCATTGAGAGAGAGAGAGAGAGAGAGAGAGAGAGAGAGAGAGAGAACTAAGACACAGTATCTTAGAATCTCTTTAGCCTGTACCTACGACAGTAGAATATAATTGCTAACCCAAACTTGACAGCTACCGTGATACGGGGTGGAGGGGTGTGTGTGATGGTATATTGGGGTGGTGGGCGGGCTGTTTGGACTCTGCCCTTTGTATAGGTAAAGGAAACAGGGAAGAAGAGAGGAAACATAAAACCCCAGAGGAAGTGGAACCCAAAACCTTCCGTGCAGTTGATGATTCAATTTCCAAAATACTTCCCGGAATACGCGGGGATGATGAAGGTGAAACGAAGATCTACGGAAACATTTTACGCAGCAGTTAATGTCCGTTGCACGCGAGCTTCTTCTTCTTCCCTTCGTGGTGTAGTTGTCCTAAACGACGTTCTCTAATAATCCTTCAAGGCCCTCGTAATCCCTTCCTGTCGTGGTGTAAACAAAGGGTTTGAACGAGGCTTCGGGGTGACAGGTAGGCGCGAATGGCGGCGCGTGGAAGCCATTGACTTCTGGATTGCCATCTATCTTTCTTCGCGAGTCAAAGGTGAGAGGACGATGGACAAAGTCGTTTGATGGACATGATGGACGAACCTACTTGGAGGAAGGAAGGTGACTGGACGACACTTGATAGCGTCATTATGCTGGACGAAAGAAGAAGAATATTTTATCATGATGTAGGAGAAAATGACTACAGAGAGAGAGAGAGAGAGAGAGAGAGAGAGAGAGAGAGACAGAGACAGAGACAGAGAGACAGAGAGAATGGATGAGAGACAGTCAGACAGACAAAGAGAGAGAGAGAGAGAGAGAGAGAGAGAGAGAGAGAGTAACTGACGAATGTTTTCACCTTTGTTCAATGAGGATTACCTCGTCGAGGTCCTACTTTTAATCATAAATTGATTACTCACTCTGTTATGTCTTTACATATCCTATTTCTTTCGCCTCATTTCCAGCAGTGACCCGCAACAGTCTACTCGCAACCAGGTACATTACTCACTGCTTGCTCCAAAGAGAACAATGCATTCAAGAGAAAGATAATAATAGGCAGAAAGAGAAACAATACCAAAAGCGAAAGGAAATCATTAAAGAACAGAAAATGGAATAGAATCTAATTGAAGGACACCATTGAAAAGGAAAAATGGAACACATTATGCAAGAAAGGTAAAAGGAGATAAATGAAGGTAATTTGAGGAACTGACAAATACTTGATAATTAATGGAGTTTAGCAGTAAACTGTAGAGAGAGAATTGTCTTGGAAATTAATTACATGGAAAGAATAATGAACATTAACGAGGGGTAACAGATCAGATCGAAAGATAAGTGAAAGTGAAATTATTCGATTTTGTCAAGTATACAATAATGAGGAAGAGGCACACTCCAAAGAATAATGAGAATAAACAAAAGAAAAACATGAAAAAATAAAGCTAATCAAAAAGGAATGGATTATTGCTAATGTGAGAAAGAAAAGAGAAACTTTTGGAAATGGAGAAAGAATTACAATGGAATATGATAAAAATCAAAATGGAAGTAAAATGTGGCCAGATAGAATGAAAAATAATTGACTAAAAAAACGCTGCCGTTGTTCAAGCAGAAAAGTTAAACAGTGTTGTGTATGGTCATCATGTGGATGGGTAACCATCAAGCAAAGCCATAGGCATCTTTTAACATCAGTGTGGTAAGTCATGGGAGGGTTACAGAAGACGCTGTTTTATATATGTGTGTGTGTATATGCGCGCGCATGTGTGATATATAATGAAATATATAAAGCAATGATTCAAGAAAACATATGGAATAACCGGATATACATATCTCTTATACACAGTATTAATATATGTGTATATATATATATATATATATATATATATATATATATATATATATATATATATATGTGTGTGTGTGTGTGTGTGTGTGTGTGTGTGTGTGTGTGTGTGTCTGTATGTGTATATATAGCAATGATTCAGAAAACATTTGGAGAACAACGGGATAAATTTCTCTTTCATATTAAACAGTATATATATGTTACAGTCATCACTATAAAACCCTCGAGTAGTTAAATACAGCGTGTTGAAATATATCGTTGAAATGAAGTGCAAATTTTTTCCCAATAACTTACTAAAAAGTTTTCGTATGTTTACAAAATAACAAAAGATGACATTCTTCTCTCTCTCTCTCTCTCTCTCTCTCTCTCTCTCTCTCTCTCTCTCTCTCTCTCTCTCTCTCGACCAATTCATCGTTGAGTCTCCAGGCACCAAACAAAACAGCAAGAGTCTTGTTTGTGTGACAGACACACAAACAAACGCATCTAACTTAAAATGAATCGGATACCAAATAAAATCAAGAAATAATAAAAAAGTTAATACAACACGAGATCGTTGTAAATCCCTATGTAAAATTTGGCAGAAAAATTCGAAATGACTTCTTTGATGAGAACCCATGGAATAGCTGGGTCACTAAAAACCGCTACCTATTAATGCGGAGGCATTCGGAGCATTTTCACCTTAAAACCTGTTCTCGCGCGTCTCGACTCTGCAGTGTGGCAGCGACTTCAGCTTCGTGTTTGCCTGTGAAAGAGACTGAGGAATGATGTATTTTGATGTGAAAGACCTGTTTAGGTTTTCAGTAAATCAGGTGTTATGGAAAATATCATTCTGAGTTAATTTTCTGGAAGGAAAATTAAACAGGCGAGGCTGAGACAGAAAAGATAGATCGAGAGAGAGAGAGAGAGAGAGAGAGAGAGAGAGAGAGAGAGAGAGATGAAACGCCATGAAATCACATCTCATGAGGATTCAAAGGACCATCTTCACATTCCTCAGCAGGAACGTGCGTCGACTGCAAATCATTTTACCACTCCTTATCAATGCACAAATCAGCAATATTGCAATCCCACCTAGCTGTAAACGACGAGGAACCCTCGGCAACCAATTCACCCCTCGTTGAAGACAATGTTTTTTTTCATCATTCATCAGCAAACATAATGAAAATGGATGAGTAAGGGAAATTTCCCAACTGGCAAAGTTGGACGGATATCGAAGCAGGTAGATGGCGCCACCTCGGCAACAGCTGAACTGTGATCCCGATAACCAAAAGAAGAAGAAGAAGAAGAAGAAGAAGAAGAAGAAGAAGAGAAGAGGTGGAGGAGGAGGAAGAGGCAAAACCACGCAGGAATCGAGGGTCAATGGAACAAGATGCCCTTTTTACTGGAGTCGGCAAAAAAAAAAAAAAAAAAAAAAAGTCGTGCAAGTGGAAATTGTCTCCGGTGCAGAAACTGCAGTTTCTCCTTGTTTAGCCGTTAATTGTTGCCTGCATCTTTGTTGCTTCGGCTCTGTAAACAACAACAGCAATAGAGAGTCGCTGCTCGCATCTGCTTTCAAGTGGCTGGTTTCTACATTACCCAGAGGTTTCATTATTTCCTCATAATAATAATAATAATAATAATAATAATAATAATAATAATAATAATAATAATAATAATAATAATAATAATAATAATCATAATATTTTTTATGTTGAACTCGTATATAGACACAAAATAAGAAATAATTATTTCCTCATAATAATTATAATAATAATAATAATAATAATAATAATAATAATAATAATAATAATAATAATAATAATAATAATAATAATAAAATAATATTTTTATGTGGAACTCGTATATAGACACAAAATAAGAAAAAGAAACGTCATATGAAGCTGAACGAAAGAAATATCGAGACTTTTTAACAGCGAATCAGACTAACAATCTACAACCAAAGAAAGGCAGGCTAAGATAAGAATCCCCCGGTCCTACTTGAGTTTCAAGATGTCTTGACTATCAGTTTCACAAAATTAACCTGACTGGTAGGAGAAAAAAAATACTTTAGCTGAATTTTTTTTTATATTAATATTCAGACTGGAAAGACGATCATAAGTTATGTTGTGTTTTGTATGGATATATATATATATATATATAATAATATTATATATATATATATGTATATATATATATATATATATGTGTGTGTGTGCATACATTCATATTATATATATATGTGTGTATGTGTATGTGTGTGTGTGTGTGTGTGATAAAAAAGGAAGGACAGGGAAATCAAGAGAAATCGAGAGTGGAAAGTTGAAAGTTGAATACTTTAGTCAAGAGAAACTGAGAGGGGGTGAAAAATGTCGGAGCTGATAAAATGCTTCGTGGTGAATGTGATCAAGACTTATAGGAAAGAAGAAAAAAAAGTGGTTCCAGTGAGAAGTAAATGCACAGAGAAAGGTGGATAATGAGAAAGTGCTTTTTTGCATTAGAAATGCTGATGGAGAGGTGTTTGAAGGAAAATTCATCTAGAACAGTGGTTCTTAACCTGGGAGGCGTGTCAGCAATTTCCAGGGAAGGCACGAGCCCTAAGGAAAAATAAAAAAATCTCTAATTATATCCGTTATTCTCTTAACAAGAGTGAGGGACTAATATGCAGAAGTTTATAAAAAATGCAAACGTAACGCTTTATAACGCTAGTTTCCTATAGTCTACTACCCTGGTTAGAATCTTTGGGCTTACCATGTTTCGTAATTATTTACCTCCCTCCCTATCCCTCAAACCCTTCTCTTTCTCTTTTTTTTATTTTCCTTTAAATTTGGAAAGGAATTTTACTCATAGATGCAAAGGGCGCGTGCCGGGAAGGACCAATTCTTAGAGGGGGCGTGGCAATAAAAAGGTTAAAAACCATTAGTCTAGAAGTATAGACTCAAGATTAATTTTTTTAACAGCACTTCTCCATTGTTGAATGCAAAAGAAATTAATACATACATACATGCATACATACATACATACATACATACATACATACATACATACAGGCATGAAGATGGTATTTTCTTTATAAATTAAGGAGTGCAAAAACACCAGAGGCTGATGGGACCACATACATACATACATACATACATACATACATACATACATACATACATACATACATACATACATACATACATATGTGCATATAAACAAACATGTGTATGCTAGATAAGAAATCTACATTAAAACAAATTCTGTGTATATTTATGATCTTGAATTTACTGCGTCAGAGTCTTCAGATATAAAAAGAAAAAGTTTAAAATAAACGAGACAAATAAATGAAATTAAGGAAATTGTGCCAATCATTGTATATAGATTACTTTATTTGGATGAGGTTATTATTGAAAAAACAAATAAACAAGAAGCAACAACAATGAGAGATGCCGAAACTAGATACAAAATAAGTCTTGTAAGGACCATCTGCTTATCTTTAAGCCATGCTGGCGTTGCAGAATCAAAAGTCAACGACACCATTTCACCAGCTAGAGACAGGGGTACGAGAGAGAGAGAGAAGAGAGAGAGAGAGAGAGTCTCCTCGTTTTCACCCAGATACAAGAACCAGCCTCTGACCACTTCTTCAATCTCCTGAGGTGGGTCCATAGACCCTTATAGGTTCCTCGGGGTTCTGTACCTCCAGAGGTCTAATCACATACCTGAATCTCGGGTGAGGAGAAGGACTATTTCGGATATCTCTACTCGCCGTCGGAGAAGTTAATCCTTTGAGAGAACCTTTGTAAGTGTTGAAAAATGTCTTCACGGTCCAAAGCATGCAATTTTTTTTTTTTTTTTTTTTTACAAAATCACATATTGCCGGAGAGAGAGAGAGAGAGAGAGAGAGAGAGAGAGAGAGAGACGTACACACATATATCAAATAAAATCCAGGATGTTTATAAACAGGGCAACAGGTGACCAAGAAATGCACTGATATTGTAAACAAAACAGCAGAATAACAACAAAGTGTGTAAAAGACGTTATATCTATAACTTTTCTCAGCCCAGTCTTGAGCCCCTCACCAGATTTTGCACCTCGCTCGGTGAGGAAGCATCAACAAAAGCATCTTTCATTTCTTAATCATCTTATAAGCAAAACGTTGTGTGGACAGCTTCGGCGCCTACGTGGACTGGAACGCATAACTTCCAGGTTTCCAGATTCAATTTGACCTTGATACTTGAGTCTGGAAGCACAGAGCGGTGATGCGGTTCAGAATGCTGTTGGCGAGGAGGTAAATTTATTATTTTGTTATTATTTCATACCAAATCGGCTTCAAACAGCAACGAGCATCTGTCATGAAAACTGAAAATAATAAAATGATAATATATTCGTATCATCACCTTGCTCTGGAAGCGAAAGAGCGATGAGAATAAACATTAGACAGATGGAATATGCAATAAGCAAAGAAATGTGTCGAAAGATAAAACAAATGGTAATATATTCGTATCCATTCCTTGCTCTGGAAGCAAAAGAGTGATGAGGACGAACGTTATAAGGAAGGAGGGGAACAAAGATATTACACTGGAAGAAAAACAGATAGACAGATGGAATATGTAATAACCAAAGAAACTTATCGAGAAGTAAAACAACTGACGTCAAGAAAAAAAAATGAAATATGATAAAATAGTAATAAATTTGTGTCATCACCTTGCTCTCGAAGTAAAAGAGTGATAGTCCGCTGGTATAGTGGTTAGTGTCGTGGGATGTCACTCAGATGTCGTGGATTCGCGTCTCGCCCAGGGCAATGAAAAACCACTGGCTCTGTATCATGATCAGTTACTGCTGCAGTGTGGGGTCTGCGGTGGGAGGTTGAAACCAACATTCTTTGAAAGCTTGAAATTCAAGTCAGTGGCCCTTGTGTGATTGTTCCATGTGAATAGGTTTCATCTACTGAAATAATAATAATAATGAGAACGAACGTTATAAGGAAGCAAAGGAACAACGCTAGCATGCAGAGAGGAGAACAAATGAGCTCTATAGACAGGTAAATTGACAGATAGACAGAGGGGAAATTTATTGAAAGGAGAACCTAAAGAAGAAGCAAGAATAGAATGGAATATAGAATTTAGGCCAAGGCCAAGCGCTGGGAACTATGAAGCCATTCAGCGCTGAAAGGGAAACTGACAGCAAGAAGGTCTGAGAGGTGTAACAGGAGGAAAACCTCGCAGTTACACTATGAAAGAATTGTTAGAGAGGGTGGAAAGTCAGATGGAAGAAAGAGAATATGGACGGAGGGACGGTAACAGGAAAGAAAGAGAAAAGACCCTTAAGTAATGCCTACAGTGCACCAAGGCCAAGAGAGACAAGGTCTACCCAATTGGGTGGAGTCGCCTCCCACCTGGGGCAACTGCGTAGGCGATGACGTATCTTAGAGGTACCTGCTTGTTACGGCAATTCACCTGCTAACGCAATAAGGAGGTAGACAAAGCTCCGCCTGCATGGGGGATTTTGGGGGGGAAGTGAGCAGACCTTCTCTTTCTCTTGGCCTTGCAGTGCACCACGTGAAGTGCGCTGACGGCTCTAACCCTCCTACGGGGAAAAAAGAAGAAGCAAGGGACTGAACGACTCGGAGGAAAGACGAAACCCCCTCCGGCAGGAAGGTCCTAGAAACCTCGACGAGTAATTCACGGTTTCGTGAGCACGAATGAGTCAGCTGTTTTCCCGGAAGCCTTCTCCCATTTTGTGCTTTTTCCTCTTATCCTCTTTCGAAGGAATTTCTTCTCTTCTTCTGCAGTCACGATGACCACCCTAGTTTATCCAGTGTTTCTTTTTAATGGCGGTGGTCGGAAGACAATTTTGTCTTCCAATATTGTCTTTCTCGAATTGTGAGAGAGTTTTTCGTGGCTTTTACTTCACTAGAGATTTTGATAAATCTATTGATGAGTAATTTTGCAATTACAGAAGATATTTTCATGTATTTTTAATATTCCTTAAAACGTTATAGCTGGACTACAAAAACATTCATTTGACCAACGAAATTACATAAATAGATAAATAATGAGATAAATAAGTAAATATATAATTAATTAATAGGCAGATAAAAACCAATAATTAAATAAATATATAAATAAGTAAATAAACAAATAAATAAGTAAATACTTAAATAAATAAATATATAAATAAGTATATGAATAAAAAAAATGAATAAACAGACAAATAAATAAATGAGTAAATTAAGTAAGAAGCATAAATAAAAAAAAATAAATAAATAAATAAATAATAATAAATAAACAGACAAATAAATAAATTAGCAAATTAAGTAAGAAGCATAAAAAATATAAATAAAATATAAATATATAAATAAAAATAATAAATAAACAGACAAATAAATGAACGGGTAAATTAAGCAAGAAGCATAAATAAAAAAAGAAACAAACAAATAAATAAATAAATAGATAATAAATACATAATTAGATAACTGATAAATAAATTTAAAAAATAAACAGCGCAATAAGGGAACTCAGACCGTCCCAAGTCCCATTGCCAAACGGAGGGTGACCAAATCTCTCTGTCCATCTCTCCGTTCAACCGCAAGTTTTCCATTATCCTTCGGAAAGTAGGCATATCCAGTGAGGGATAATACCATAAAATTTGTGGAAAACCACATTATTTTTTTCCTTGCTTTTCCTTTTTTTTTTTTTTTACGGTCGATCGGCATATATCCGCTGTCCTTCGGTAGTGTGGCTTTGGTGATTTCTTAGTTATGTTTCTTAAGTTATGGTGGGTAATAATAATAATGATGATGATGTTATGTAGTGTTTGTTATCACAATAATAATAATAATAATAATAATAATAATAATAATAATAATAATAATAATAATAATAATAATAATATGAAAGCAATAAAACTCTAAAAAGAAACTTTTATTTCTTGCAATCTCAAAGAATAAATCCTGTAAAATTCTAACAACTCTTCTGTGAGACATAAAAAAATTTCATTAAATAAAAAAGGAAAGTATTTAACGCATTATAAACATAAAACCAAACTCCCGGCAATAAGAAAAAATTAAATAAATTTCTAACTCTCTCAAGATCCTTGAATGCAGAACAAGATATCTGTGACTATAACAAGACCTTCTCATTCAGTGCATGACAGTGATTCAGTAATGTATTGCAAGTTTCAATGACGTCATTTAAGCTTGCAATTTTCATATTGGATAAAAGGAAGAATGAATATCCGTTTTCATTCATTCATTTCAATTAATTCGTTTTTACTGTGGATAAATAAACAGCTGTGAAATTACATTTATCAGTTACATTAATTCGTCGTTGAAAAACCGTCTTAAAATTCTCATGTTTAACAAGATTATTATTTTATTAATATTATTACTATTATTATTATTATTATTATTATTATTATTATTATTATTATTATTATTATTATTATTATTATTATTACCAAGTTTTTTAATATCACTGTAGTATAACCAAAGAAATATCGATAGTAGTAAACTATCAAAGTCAGAGATAATATGAAAATGAAATATTATTCTTTGTTCTTACCTAAACTCTCAGATTTTTTCCTTTCTATATTCTTGATTTCCAACAATATTTAGAGCACCGATTAAAATTTCTATTAGGAATATAGCTCTTATAGCGATAAATGAATAAATGCTTAAAATTCTTGGTAAACTGAAGATATACAAAAAATTAAATAAAAAATAAAGAAGTTATACTTGTGATACGTTGATTTAATTTAACTAGAAAGACTCATGTTCCTATAAAAAATATTTGTTATTTTACCCTTATGCCCAATGAATAAATAAACATCAACATGCATGAAAAGAGAGAGAGAGAGAGAGAGAGAGAGAGAGAGAGAGAGAGAGAGAGAGAGAGAGAGAGAGAGAGAGAGAGACTTTTATCAGGTTACCAGTAAAAAGCAAAAGAATACCGTGACGTCACAAAGGAACCCATCTGACACGTTTACCTGAGCTGACACAAAGGTGTCAGATTTCCATTAAGGAAATAAATATTCCCCATGAAAGTAAAAGAGAGGGTCGGGGTATGGGTACTGGTGGGAGTTGGGGTTGGTTGGCGGGGAGACTCAAATGAA
Source organism: Macrobrachium rosenbergii (assembly GCF_040412425.1). Classification (NCBI taxonomy): domain Eukaryota; kingdom Metazoa; phylum Arthropoda; class Malacostraca; order Decapoda; family Palaemonidae; genus Macrobrachium; species Macrobrachium rosenbergii. Next base: position 10,141,574 of record NC_089792.1, on the reverse strand, counting down.
TAATAGGTTAAACTCTCTTTGGAATAGAGTTTGAAATTATCTAAGAGAATCTGAATGTGATATAAATGAAGTGATCATATAGACGTGACTAGATAAACAAAGAAACAGGGTATTAAAAAAAGGACAATAAAGACAGTTGATCATTTAAATACAAGTCGGCAACTTATTGCATACACATCACAAACAGGTTGAATACAAGTTGACGAGAATCTGAGTATGATATAGATGAAGCGATCACATAGACATAACCAGATGAACATAGAAATAAGGACTAAGATAATAGGAAGACAAAGACAGAAGAAAGTAAATTATAACAGTCGTCTACATTGCAGTAAAACATGTCTTAAACATTTCGGCAACTTATCGCATACGCATCACAAACAGGTTGAATACAAATTGGCGACTTATTGGTAATCCTAACCAGTGCTTCATAAGATTATCCAGCATTGGGCAAAGACTCGTTCCCCACTTACAGTCTGCATTGTTTTCACCTGTTTGTGACATGTATGGGATAAGTTGCTGACGAGTTTATGACAAGTTTTACTGCAATGTAGACGACTTTTATAATTTACTTTCTTCTGTCTTAGTTCTCATATTATTTTACTCATTTCTATGTTCATCTGGTTATGTCTATGCGATCGCTTCATTTATGTCTTACTCAGATTCTTTATTCAACCTGTTTATATGCGATAAGTTGCCGACTTGTATTTAAACCACTTCCCCCTAAGTAGTTGTTCATTATGAAGTAAACAGCCAGACCCCTCCGTTTACAGGAAACTTCTTTGCATGGAATAAGGTTAGCCACTGACAACATCTAGGCAGACAACTGTATGATAATGCAGACAGTTGTATGACTATACAACCACCAAACAGTGATCAGTTTTGGTTTGTTGATATCAGGAAGTAAAAAAATTAAGAGTTTGATGTACAATCCTACAGTATTTTCCATAAGTCTAGTAAATGTGACCAGTGTCACACTTAGAAAATGAGGAAACAAGAATTAATAGAACATATGTAAAGGAGAAGGCTAGAGAAGCTCGCCTGAGCTGCTATGGCCATGTAATAAGAAGAGAGGTGGAACCAATCATGAGAGCCAAGAACATGCCAGTGATGGGGAGGAGGAGGAGTGTGGGGCGTCAGCGGATCAGATGTGGTGAGGAGGGATATGGGTGAGGTGGGGCTGGGGGAGGGAGATGAAAGGAATTGAAATAGATGGAGAAAGTTGACTCGAGCGGGCGACCCTGCTTTACAGTGGGACTAAAAATGTCAAAAGAAGATGTGATTATTGGAACAACTTACTTCAAACTAAGCAATCAGTGTAGCAAAATAAACTCATTTTCAGTTAGAAATAAAAAAAAACAAGCCTCTCATCTTTGCCCTCAGAAGAAATAGGAAACAAGGACAAGAAATGAAACAAATGAATCATCACAGGAACAAAACAACTTCGAATTCTGAATCACTGAAGCGCTCTCGCAACAACGCTCAGGAAACAGAGGCCATAAATAAGTCTTTGGTGAATCACTGAAATTCACTTGACGTATGGTATGAAACATTTCCTCAAGTTGAGGCAGAATGAGTTGGTCACAACTAACGGTAAAATGATCTCGCTGATTGCCAAGGTCATGTTCGCTGAAAAGATTGCAATGATTCGTTCGCGCAACAGTGAAAGGTCCCGAATTTGGATCCCGGGAGGGCCTCAGCGATTTAGACGTTTTCCGGAGCCACCCCCTCTGGGATGTAAATGCACACACACACACACACACACACACACATACACACAAATATATACACATACATATATATATATATATATATATTTATATATATGTACATATATAAATACATATAAAATATATATATATGTATATATATATATATATATATATATATATATATATATATATATATATATATATACATATATATATATATATGTGTATTTATGTGTGTTTGTGTGTCTGTGTGTCTGTGCGTGAGTACGTATGTGACCATGAATTCAGATTATCTCTTCACCATTTGTTATATACTGTGTATGAATACAAATGAAATTATTCCAGATTGAATTAAAAAAACTTCAGCGATTCACGGGGCTAAAAACACTGAGTAACTTTAGAAGAATGAGCTAACTCTAAATCAAGTTGATTTACTTAATGAAAAACTGTCACAATATTGCTGTGACCTAAATAATAATAATCTAATTCTCAAGGAAAAATTGAATATACAAATTACGAAATTTAACCGCCGAGTAAAAGCAATTTAGCCTTTGCGGGCAAAGCGTGCATTCCACATGCATTTCCTGTTAGTGTGCATATGTATACATATGCATTGTATGCATCTGTATACGAGACATGCACAACTACATATGTATATATATATATATATATATATATAATATAATATATGTATATATATATATATATATAATATATATATATATATATATATATATATATATATATATATATATATATATATATATATATATATATATATATATATATATATATATATATATATATATATATATATTTATGTATATGTATACATATATATAATATGCAGTACTGACTGGTAATGCATTAACGGAACATTTTCTTACAGTGTTTTTGTTCTTTTAAACATTCCATGCCATGCTTTTCTCTTCCTTATTTTCATTTTTCCCACGATCCAATTTTTTTGTTACTTTTAACTTTGTTCCCTCGGAAATGTGAATGAGTAAGCATCCATATTTTGTATGATTTGTACTTTCTTCTGGAATCTGACGAATCACTGACAGAATTTTTTTATGGTCAGTAGTATTTGCTGAAGAGTCGGTTCACTTTGGAGCTAAAAATAATCTTCTTATTTTTTCTAGTTTTAATTTATCCGCATAGTTTTCTAGTTTTATGCTATCTTCAGTTTGGCTGGTTCTAATTTATCTGCATAGCTTATGCAGTTCTAATTTATCTGCTTAGTTTGTCGAGTTCTAATTTATCTGCATTGTTTGTTTAATTATAATTTATCCACATAGTTTTTTTTCGGTCAAATTTATCAACACAGTTTTTACTGTTCTAATTTATCTGCTTAGTTTTTCTAGTTCTTGTTTATCTACATGGTTTATCTAGTTCTAATTTATTTCTAGTTTTTCTAGTTCTTGTTTATCTACATGGTTTATCTAGTTTATCTCTTGTTTTTTCTAGTTCTTACTTATCTGTATAGTTTTTCTAGGTCTAATTTATCTGTATAGTTTTCCCAGTTCTAATTTATCTGCATATTTTGCCTATTTCTAATTTGTCTACAAAGCTTTTAAAGTTGTAATTAATCCACAGTTTTTCTAACTAATTTATCTTCATAGTTTTTCTAGTTCTAATTTGTCTGCATAATATTTCCTAGTTCTAATCTATGTGCATAGTTTTTCTGGTTCTAATTTATCTGCATAATTTCTCTAGTTTTTATTTATCTAAACAGTTTTCAAGTTCTAATTTATCCCCATAGTTCTTCAAGTTCTTATTCATCTGCATAGTTTATTCACTCAGCTAGTATAGTCGTATTTCCCATTTGGTTCCTCATGGCATCCATTCCCTACACTCATCTCATTTACCCTCACAATAATGTTGACGTTACTCATCTCTCATGAGAGAGAGGCCGCGGCATCCTCATCATCAGACTTTCCGACGGTCGTTCACACGTGACACATTCTCCTACATTTGTGAAGATGATGTTTTTATTTAGATGTTTACGTTCTTTTGGTACTTTCATGACACAAACACGAAGATATTTTTATTTAGATGTTTACATTCTTTAAACTTTAATGTGATATTTTCACCGTTTCATTACAGTGACTGAGGTGTTATTGGTTACATTATTCATATTCTATTCGATCTATATTCGTGAAGATGATGTTTTTATTTAGATGTTTACATCCACTTGGCGCTTTGATATAATATTTTCACTGTTTCATTACAGTGCCTAAGGTGTTATCGGTTACAGAGTTCACATTCTTTGAACTTTAATTAATATTTTCGTTGTTTTATTACAATGACTGAGGGTTTATTGGTTAAATAATTAACACTGTTTTAACTTTAGATAATATTTTCAGTTTCATTACAGAGCCTGAAGCGTTACTCATTACATAAATAACATTCTTTTGACTTTAAATTACATTTTCAGTTTCATTACAGTGGCTGAGATGTCACTGGCTACATAATTAACATTCTTTTAACTTTAAATATTTTCACGGTTTCGTTACAGTGCCTGAAGCGTTACTAATTACATAATTCACATTCTTTTAACTTTAAATAATATTTTCACTGCTTCATTACAGTGCCTGAGGTGTCACTGGCTACAGAATTCACATTCTTTTAACCTTAAATATAATTCACAGTTTCGTTACAGTGCCTGAGGCGTCACTGGTTACCGAATTCACATTCTATTCGATTTGCATTCCGGAATGAGATACAGATTCGACGATTTGTGGTTTTTGTAATTCTTCACAAAATTATCTCGAGAGTTCATCTTCACTGTATCCGCTCAAGTTTGCGGTGACATTTGCCGTATTGATTGGATTCTGGATTTTTTTTCTGTTTTCTTTTTACTTTAAGTTTATTTTTTTATCTTATTTTTTCAACTACAGTTTTTTTCCATTTAGTTCTCACCAGTTCACAGAGTTTGCTTTCAAGACGTCTGGTCAAGTTTATATATATATATATATATATATATATATATATATATATATATATATATATAGTATATACAGTATATATATATATATATATATATATATATATATATATATATATATATATATATATGTGTGTATTATATATATATACATATATATGTATGTGTGTAAGAGAGAGAGAGAGAGAGAGAGAGAGTAGAGAGAGAGAGAGAGAGAGAAGCTGTAATCCAGTGAATAGCATCATTCATGAAAATTCCCTAAGAATCTTTTCATTCCCTCCGTAAAAAAAAAAAAAAAAAAAAAAACTTCTCGATCACAATGCAATCAGTGTCTACCCCCTCCCCACCACCCCGTTTTCCCCATATCTCCCCCGTTTTTCCCAACCCATTCAATTACGCCTGGTCATCTCCCCCTCTGGCCCACCCCAAAACAATCCCCAACTTCCTCGGCGGAGCCATGAGTAATTCATCCCTTGGAAAGGTGTAGGGTGACGTCACCATTTCGCAGCAGCAGGCCTCGTGACGTCACCACTTGGAGTTAAAATGACAGCACAACTGTTAGCTCGGCAGCCACGTAAGTTGCGGTTCGTTAGTAAGTCAGTAGGCATCGTAGTTGGTGGACGTGTTGGTCTGTGCTCTGCTTTTAGTGCTAACTCGAATTGGCTGTGTTATTACTTCGTGATTATAAATATGATTATAAATGTAATATAATATTATATATATATATATATATATATATATATATATATATATATATATATATATATATATATATATATTTTATAACTTTGTTGAATTACATCGGTGTTTATTCATGAATCTAATTGCAAGAATTTTCGTCTAATTACTAGTGACATCATTGCTAAATAGAAATCTACGTTCGATCATATTTTCTTTATTACCGTTTGCTCCTCGGTGGTATTACTAGGTGGAAATAGCAGGCTATATATAAGCATAAGTAGCCGGCAACAGGTAGCGGAACGCTAGCATGTGACAGACATTCATACACGTGTATATGTAGTATGTATATATATATATACATATATATATATATATATATATATATATGTATATATATATATATATATATATATATATATATATATATATATATATATATATATACATATATATATATTGTGCTTGCGACACATTCTTACGGTATGCGTCATAAAATTGCAAATTCATTACAGTATCGGCA
>NC_089792.1:10103214-10130714 GCF_040412425.1 Macrobrachium rosenbergii | reverse complement strand
AGCAATATTAATAATAATAATAATAATAATGATAATAATAATAATAACCTGCTGTGGTTTTTTCAGGTGGGGTTATGGCTTGTCTACAATAATACCAACAGCAATAATAATAATAATAATAATAATAATAATAATAATAATAATAATAATAATAATAATAATAATAATAATAATAATAACCTGTTATGGTTTACTCAGGTGGTTATGACTTAATTGTCTACAATCATACCAGCAGCAATAATAATAATAATAATAATAATAATAATAATAATAATAATAATAATAATAATAATAATAATAATAATAATAATTCAGTATCCTCGGGCTATAAAGCAGTACCTTATATATATGCATTAATATTCGACAACTTCCTCAAGTCTTGAAGTAACTGCTCCATTTTGATAACAAAACACAATACTAATAACAGTAAATTGTATATTTTTTAACAACCCTACCTCTAATTCCTTCCGATTCCTCCTAAAGTGGTAATTATTCGTGAATATCCTTGAGTCCCCAAGTCACCCTTCATTCCCGTTTATGGAATCAGGAATCGTTGCTCAAAAAGGAGCGCAAGATGAAGGCTGTTTTTTTTTTTTTTTTTTTATGTCAGGACGTTCAGAAGACAATATCATATGGGTGTTATCTCTCTCTCTCTCTCTCTCTCTCTCTCTCTCTCTCTCTCTCTCTCTCTCTCTCTCTCTCTCAGTATTTTAAAACTTTTCAAGTTTAAACTTCAAAGAATTATTTCTCGCTCTCTCTCTCTCTCTCTCTCTCTCTCTCTCTCTCTAGGTATTTTAAAACTTAAGTTTAGACTTCAAAAAATTATTTCTCTCTCTCTCTCTCTCTCTCTCTCTTTCTCTCTCTCTCTCTCTCTCTCTCTCTAGGTATTTTAAAACTTTTCAAGTTTAGACTTCAAAGAATTATTTCTCTCTCTCTCTCTCTCTCTCTCTCTCTCTCTCTCTCTCTCTCTCTCTCTCTCTCTCTGTCGACCTCTAGACTTTCCCGAACTTAGATTTTATGGGTAAAACTGACGAAATTACTGGACATCTGAGGTCGGTCACTAACTTTCACCTGAGCGAGTTCCAACTGTTTTTTAAATCCTTGAAAGATCAAAGAACTATGAAAATCACTACTAAATCCTCTGACGAAGACGCGATTTAAGTGCTTTGGGACTCTTTGCACTGTGGTGCAATGCATCGGAACCTTGGTGCTTAAAACGTGTGAACGGAAGTGAGTCATACTTTTAATTCTTCTTCTATTTTTATAAAGGAGTTAAACTTCCCTTTATGTTGCGACATTTCCGTTTTGTTTATAGAGAGGGAACTGCTCTCTCTCTCTCTCTCTCTCTCTCTCTCTTATTTGAAAAATGTTCAAATTTAGATTTCAAAACTGTTCAAATTTAGATTTCAAAGAATTATCTCTCTCTCTCTCTCTCTCTCTCTCAGTATTTCAAAAATTTTAAAATTCAGGTTTTAAAGAATTCTTCTCTCTCTCTCTCTCTCTCTCTCTCTCTCTCTCTCTCTCTCAGCATTTCAAAATTGTTCAAATTTAGATTTCACCTAATTATTTCTAAAACAATCTTGAATGTTCTATGTTATACAGAATAAGTTCTTGAAGTATTTGTGTTCACATCATTTGAAAGAATTACTGAATATTTTTCCAATACTAAAATGCAATTAGAAATCTCTCTACTTTTATCTCATGTCATTGCAAGATTGTGGGTTTAAAGCAAAATAATAATAAAAATAATAATAAGTGTTCTATAATTAATAAGAATGAGAATATTGAACTAATTAATGATATGAGAAAAAACATCCACTAATTGAAATTTTTTCTAATACTAAAATGCAATTAGAAATGTAATAGAAGCTGTCTTCACTATGTCATTGTAAGATTCTGCTTTTAAGCAAATAATAATTATAATAATAATAATAATAATTAAAATTAATAATAATAATGACGAATATAAAAACATTCTAATTGTATGAGAAAAACATCCATTAATTGAAATTTTTCTAATTGTATTTATTTTCATTCGGTGGGTCTTTTCTAATAATAATAATAATAATAATAATAATAATAATAATAATAATAATAATAATAATAATAATCCGACAATAATAAACATTTTCACGACAAATATTCATATTCCAGTTAATGATAGAATAAGAAAAATTAATTAGGGAAATTTTTTCCTACAATCCTGTTTACCTAGAAGCAGTCTTTTCCTCATAATAATACCAAATAATAATAATAATAATAACAGGGGATAATAATAATAATAATCCAATTAATAATAATAATAATGAACCCTGACATTTTTCTATGCAGGGGGTTTTTTCCATTTTCAACGCGTGGGTCTTTTCCCCGAGTTTTATTAGAAGGGGAATAACATTAATTAATCTTGTTTTAGCCCATACAAGTAGCCTTGCCAGAGGACAGCAATGGCATTCATTCGTCTTCTTAAATTTAGTTTCTTGAAAACCCAGAGGGAGAGAGTTAGAGGAGAGCAATAAATTAAATAGATGGAATGGACAAACAGCCCAGACAGGACTTGACAGACAGACAGACAGAACAAACGCGCTGGGATGCGATGCGGCATCGAGTTTTATTTTTAGCCAGGGAATGACGCTGTCATCTTGTTTTCGCTGTCGTAAGTGCAAATGGTATTCTTCTTCTTCTTCTTCTTGAAATAAGTAAGTAAAACCGCAGACAGATAGACAGACAGACAGACAGAAAGACAGGACAAATAAACAGAGACAGAGAGAGAGACTTTACTTGTTTTGAAGGCAGATGTCCTTTTATCATATGCATAAATCTAAAAAGAACTCCGAATAACATTGATGGAAACTGGATTGGAGGAGCTGTCACACGAAAGCTAAACATGACTTGACTTCATGTATGCAAATTTTCTTTTAGATTCTCTCGCTGAAATAAAAGCAAAATTCATCCATCTCAACCATAAAGACGCAGTTGAAAGTCTTGCAGCAGTCGACTGATTTCGCTGGACTCAACTGGTAAATGTTCCCATGTAGCGTGAGTTCGTATATTGTTTTGTATTAAGTGAACGGTAAAATTTTAGTATATGTTCGTTATGAGAATCTGGCATTTTAACGAGAAGTATATAAGTTTGCCGTTTAATCAGACCAGTTGTCTAGATACACACACACACACACACACACACACACCCCTTATATATACTGTATATATATATATATATATATATATATATATATATATATATATATATATAAACATACATATACATATATATATATATATATATATATATATATATATATATATATATATATATATATATATATATATATATATATATATATATATATATATACACATCATTATATATGAATGTATTACATGAATGTATTTGTGTATATACGTATGTATATAATCACTACTATCAATTGTCCTCAAACTACTCACAGTAGAATAATATTCTTAGCTTCACGTATGTACTTTGTATTGCAGTTTATCAATGTTACCGTAGGCCCTTCGTTTGATCATCACCTTTTAAATAATTTACAATTTCCGTAATGGTATAGTGCTTTGCTTGTGTCACTGTAAAGTTATGATAGTGTGTCACTTCACTTTCCGTAAGAGAAATGAATCCTCTTTCAGTATCCCGTCCTTGAAGCGTTATTTAATCAAAAGTTCAAAAAGTTTTTTACGATCTATCAATCCTGATGGATAAATTTGATGGATTGAGAGTCAATTAATGAGAGCCGGATGCAGATGGCTACTGAATTGCTGTAATTAAACAATCAAGCTTTTTACTGGGCAAGGATTTAAAATGACTCTATTTACTTAAATACGGTTGAATTCTTCTCAGTGTTAATGAAATTGAGAGAAAATGAGGTTTCATCAGTTGGAAGGGAAAATATAAATCGTATTTCACCGTAATATCCACCTATAATTTCATATATATGATAATGATATCTAAAAAGAATCATTCTTTTATTAGATGACGTATGCAGCCTTAAATGAACGTGATATATGATAATGATATCTAAGAAGACTCATTCTTTTATCAAATGACGTATGCAGCCTTAAATGAACGTGAATAATATTTTACAGAATCTAAAAGTGTCTATTGATATAAGTTGCTTTGGAAGAAACTTAGAGAAACTGGGCAGCATTTCAAGAGACACAATAACTTCAAGTGAAAAAAAAAAAAAAAAGTGAACTTGGCATTAGTCACGTAAAGTGCTCAGTAACAGCAGGTAAAAGTGATTTAGAGAAGAGTGCTTGAGATGCCTTCGCTTGTTTCTCAAGGTAAGTACAAAAGGAATTAATGTTATAGATGTAACCACACACGATTGTGTAAAGTATACATATGTATGATTGTAATGGCCATTATGACCTCTTAAATTAGCCGTCTCATAATATTTTCGATACGATTCTATTTCTGAAATTATGAAAATATATGAATATGTGAATATGTTCATTTTGTACAGGTGAGATCTGACTCCATGCTAGTTAGGAAACGGAAATTAAGGCTAATTTAAAGAGGTTATTGTGGCTATTACAATACATAGATTCAGTGATTGTATGCAGTAGACTTTATGTAATGTATGTTTGATTTCACATATACAAGTTTGTGTGTACGCAGATATGTAAGTACGCTATTTAAATATATCACTAATATGTTTTTATTAGAACTAGTTTAGTTTTCTTGTTAAAGAACATTGCAGACGAAATAGTTTTTACTGCTTAAAATAATTTTCCATTTTTTATTTTGTATTTTATTTTCGACAAATGATTTACAACAGACTCCCCAGTCAACATGATCATCATTTTCCATGAAGTGACGTAATCCGAATCCCTTTATTTTCATATTTCTTACATAATTTGAGATAACATGTAATTCATATTAAAATGAAAGTGCGTTTCTTTTCTAAATTTTATTTTCTTAATTGTCTTATACGCCTTGAAGACTTTCTGTAAAACTTCTCAAAGTGTATATTAGGTAATAAAGTACAAAAGTACAAAATACATATATATATATATATAAATATATATATATATATATATATATATAAATATATATATATATATATATATATATATATATATATATATATATATATATATATATATATATATATATATATATATATATATATATAGGGTGAGTGTGTTTTGAAAATATAAAAAGGTCAGATCTTGATATATAAGTTTAAAGCCAAAAATGTATAATTAATAAGGCCATCAAGGTCTTTTTTTTTATTATTATTTGTACTAGAACCTCAACTAGAAAAACATGAGATATTATAGAATCAGTCAGAAAAATATCAAAAATCAGATTCTGATAAATCGGAAACAAACTAATTGCCGGCAATTTTTAATAACTTTAATCTAAGACCGACTATGCCGCGCTATTGCACAATTATTATTTATGGATTACTTAACCAAAACTAATTTCCTTCATTTTCACGGCTTGGTGAACTTAGAGGAAATTGATATCGAACCTTCATTATCTTATAATTTGTTTCAGAGCGTCACAGATATGCTCCGACTGCCACGCATGGTTCGTCGGGAGAGATGAAAATATGATGGTATTCAACGCCTTTTTTTTTTTTTTTATTTCCTCGTTTCTTTTTGCAAAGACGATAAAGAATATTTTGCCTCGCAAAAGGAAAACTCTGATAACAGGAGTATTTTTTTCGAAAGAGATTTGAAAATGAGAATTGCCTTTGCTAATGCTATTCTATTTGAGGAGTAAAATCACCTTTAGTTTGTCAGCTGTGTTATACGGTTTGTCATCGTTGGTATATTAGACCACAAGAAAGATGTGATTTTTAGTTTTCTGTGAAAGAAAACTTTTGTGCCGGGTTTGTCTGTCCGTCCGCCCTGAGATCTTAAAAACTACTGAGGTTAGAGGGCTGCAAATTGGTATGTTGATCATCCACCCTCCAATCATCAAACATACCAAATTGCAGCCATCTAGCCTCGGTAGTTTTTATTTGATTTAAGGTTAAAGTTAACCATAATCATGCATCTGGCAACGATATAGGACAGGCCACCACCGAGCGGCTCATACGGCATTATACCAAGACCACCGAAAGACAAGTCTATTTTCGGTGGCCTTGATTATACGCTGTACAGAAAACTCGATTGCGCTGAAGAAACCTCGGCGCATTTTTTACTTGTTGTTTGTCATGTACAGTCCATACTAATAAGAATGATTTCAAATAGCTTTTATTGCTGTGATTAAAACTAAGATTAATTAAGAGTGGTCTTCCAAATTTCGATCAAAGTAAGGTATTAAAGCCTAACCTAGCTTGGCCTAGAATGGTGTATCCTACCTAACTTATCATAGGGGGCGTTACCCAGCAATGGTGTTTTGCCCTCCGGTGTGCATGAAATTCATGAGGACTGAATCAGAACAACTGTTGAGCAATCAAATCAAATGATGAGACAGTCTCCGCTGAAACTGATACAGTAATGATGAATTTGGTCCTGAAACTTTGAGACAAAAATTCTGATTTCAGGCTACACAATGCATAATCTAAGACTTAATTCTGTTATGTTCAAAATGCCCTAAACTGTCAATTAATACTATTATTATTTTCATTGTCTTTCAAAACGTGCGCAGACTACTAAAAAGCTAGCCAGACTTCCAACCAACTTACTGATCAACCTTTCGTAGAAAAGAATACTGGGTGTGAAAAAGATAAAAATGATTCTTAGATGAGTGTACAGATACCAGTATGAAATAAATAAATGAAACAAAAAATAAGTACGCATAAGTATGAGTCAGAGCCCATTACTGCTCTGACGTCAGTTTCAGAAACTAATCATATTAAACGCCCGAGGTCTACTAAAACTTCCCATTCCGTAATAAGACTACAGCATAATAAAGATAAATATAAATTAATAACTGAAATTATATTTGCCATGAAAAATTTAAAGGTTGAGCAATTTTGAGTATTTGTGTATATGAAGAGACTGTAACCAGTTATAAAGCGAGAGCATCATTTTAATTCTACCTCTCATTGTACATTTTAGATAAAAAGCAAACTGGTTCTCTTGTTGTCAAGATTTGTAAAAAAGTAGTTCTTACAGAACTTGAGCAATCAACACTAGGAAACTGAATCATAATGTCCATTTCAGTCAACCAACATCGTAAGCAGGAAATTTCAATGACGCCACGTAAAGACTGTCCTTCAAATTGCTCCTGGCTCTTCACCTGTCCGGCACATAAACACTAACTGGCATCCAAAACCTCCGAGGTAGCACGTTCACAATCTACATCAAAGGAGCGGAAAAACATCGCCAAACAAAACATTCCCGTATAACAATGATATTTCGATTAAATTTGCTGCTAGCTAAATCAATATATCGAAATATAAACAATGCCTAAGATGAGGTTTGAAAAATCTTCGTTAACAAGTAACCGAAACAACGAAACAGATGAAGTGCACATAATGATAGAGAGCTCCCCAGGCTCGAAACTGACTAATGGACGAGCGGCCGTGAGTGTGTATGTGTGTGTGTGTGTGTGTGTGTGTGTGTGTGTATGTGTAAAGAAGCCAGGAGAGGCATTAAACGGTTCTCTCAGCTGTGACGGGTCAGCCATCCATGCGCTGGGACGTGCGCGGAACCGCTACTGAACTTTATTTGATTTTTTCTCTTAATCTCTATTTACTTCCAGTTAGCTTCGTAAAGGAATATCGTATCCTAAAACATATTCTTTATTTCTACGTACTTATATTTGTATTTGAGTAGGCATATCACAAGATAAAAACTGAAGTTAACAAAATAGTGTTTGCTGGTTGGTAAATGCCATTAGAGATAGGTAGACCTATAAGGCTCCCATGTGGGTCATAAAAACGATTATGAATTCGATCAACCATCTTACCAGATGCTTACTGAATTGATAATCACTTACGGACTTGGCGACATACATCACTAAATATAGCAGTGAGGCTTTAGTGCCAATATTATTACCGTTAACTTGTCTTAAAGCACTTTACTGTAAGATTTTAAATTAATGATGGTATTTTGGGAATCTTTGCAACGATTCAAATCATATCATGTCTAGAAATCTATAATTAAAAAAGACTTAGCAAAAAAGGGTCGTGTCTAGAAATATATAATTTGAAGAAATGTTAGCAAAAAAGGTTTTTCTTTTTAGTTTAAATTAAAGAGTAATTTTGAGCTTTGAGGTTCAGCCTGCGATATTTGGTCGTATTGATTGTTTGCCCGATGACGTACTTCTCAGCGAAAGTGAAATATCGAGCATCTCAAATGTCACTCACTCTCAGACTTGACAATTTTCAGTTTTCTGAAAATCTGCAGTAATTTAATTTGGCTATTTTGAAAAATCGCAAGTTTTTGCAAAATGGTGATCTAAAATTTTCATTAATTGATATGGGAAGCCATAACGTACTTATTCATTAAAGAAATACATGAATTAATCACGTATTTAAAAATGCCATCTCTTTAAGCATTGAGATATAATATAATCAGCGATAATTCCATCCTGTTAGAAGTAAATGCTCCGGACAGTTCTAGAGAAGGCGAGGCCAATTTCCACCGACCAAAAGGCAACCAAATGAACGCACCAGCTGAAACGTCGTCAAAAGAACGCACCCGTTTATACGTCAGGGTGGGTGTGGAACTAGACTCAAGTTTCCACGAATCCTGCCAGAGCGGACGAACGAATTTCCGTCGGAACGTGGTTTATAAACCACGCACACAAAACGCACGCGGGGTTTAACGAAGTAAATGACACTGCAAAACAAAAGGGTGTCTCGCAAAATGCAGGGTAGCGTGTGTCATGGGGTCGCTTCTTGCAAATGCACTGCGGTGCAACACGGGTCGTCATTTCCATAGCCAAGGTCAGGGGTGGTGTTCGTCAAGGGATTATAAGAGGTGCTTTAGGAAAAGGCTGCAGGAACTTCCAGGTACAATACTTGAATGGGAGTCATTTATTATTATAATCTATAATGAAGACAACTGTAATAAAAATAACATTATTATTATTATTATATTATTATTGTTATTATTATTATTATTATTATTATTATTATTATTATTATTATTATTATTATTATTATTATTATTATTAATGCAGACAACCGTAATAAAACAATTTATTATTATTATTATTATTATTATTATTATTATTATTATTATTATTATTATTGTCAAATATATAAATAATAAAAATTCCAAACAAAATAGTCTTACGCCTACCTGACATATGTACACAAATTCTGTTTGCCAAAGAAACCACGAAATTAAAAGATCGTTCAGTCAAACAAGCAAAAAATGAATGGCTGAAATTTTCGTTTGTAATGCAAAGTGCATGTAATTGGATAGTTAATGCTTGATGTATAGCACTAGCGCGTAAAAGCGATAAATGCACTTTTAGTGCCCTTCACCTGGTGTGTTTTACTGTTTTGTCTGTGTGCCTGTCTGTGTCTCATACACACACACACACACACACACACACACCCTGGTTCCTCCCCTGCTTCACGGATTATGTGACACTTCTCTCATCCAGCCATCTTCTGTTAATTTCCAAATAACTCTAAAATAAACCAAGTGCTTTCATTCTACAAACCTTCATATTAACATTCATTGGTCCATCCGCACCCTTGCTCAAATCTGCTTTTAATTTCTCCTCATACAAACAAGTTCTTACTTTTAAAAGTTTCTGCAGTTTTTCGTCACTATCCTCAGAGTGCAGCTTGTCTGTTAGTAGAGTGGTAGTGTCGCGACATGCCACTCAGATGTCGCGGGTTTGGGTCTCCCCCAGGGAGATGAAAAATCACTGGCTCTGTATCATGATCAGTTCCTGCTGCAGTGTTGTGTGGTGGGGGTCTGCGGTTGGAGGTTGAAACCAATTCTTTGGACAGTTTGAATTTCAAGTCAATGGCACCTTTGGTGTGCTTGTTACATGTGAACAGGTTTCATCAATCAATAAAAATAATATTGTATCATCAGCAAATATGAGTCATTCTATAATTTGTCCATGGCTTATTTTCTTATTCTCTCAACGTTGTAAATGCATTTATTGTTCTTCCTCTAAATTGGTGACACGGATAATCTTGTGACCTGGTTTCCCTTAGAAATCTAAAGCAGTAAAACCGAATACCCACTTGGCTGCAATATGGGAAGGATGGGTCTATTCCAGCTGTGATAAATACAGTATATCTGAATTCGACAGGTATATGTGTACACGAGCGGCAATAGACACTCACCCTTCTCGTGGTCAGGTTGTCAACGTGGCCTCGTTCTGATATACAGGATGCGAGTTCAAATCCTGCGACGAATGTCAGAATTTCTTCATATTCTTACATTTGGATCTCAGGCTTTGTAGTGAGTATAGTATCAAAAAAGTGTGATGATACGAGAAATTAAGAGGGCATTTGATTGTTAATACAGTTGACTAGTAGATGTGTATATATATAAAAGTGACCAGTAGACTGTATATATTATATATATATATATATATATATATATATATATATATATATATATATATATATATATATATATATAAATATATATATAGTAAAATCAGAAGGAAATATCAAAGCACAAGTTTTTCGTGTATTTAATATATACAATTCTTCAGGTTCAGTACCCTGAAGAAGTGTATGTATTAAATACACGAAAGCGCTTGGTACTTGGGCCTTTTAATATTTCCTTCTGGCTCTTGCAGTACATTTAGTCACGTGTCCTTTATGAAGGTAGCAAATATATATATATATATAGAATATATATATATATATATATATATATATATATATATATATATATATATATAGGTATATATATGTACATACATACATACATGCATACTGCATTAAGTTCACTGACCTCGTGCTTCCAAAACATTATCATCGGCGTTGCATAAAAGGCAATCGTGACCGACGCACAAAGCGACTGACACCCAGATTATTTTCCCATGGTCATGTGACGTAACTCGAGTCATGCTACATGACGTTGTGGGTTCGTCTGTTTGTTTCCCGTCGCGTTTAAACTTCGGGGTCTGTCATGTTTTGTCTCCTTTTATTGACAGCTCTAAGTCGGCAGTGTTTTCTTGTTTTTCTTGTTAGGATATTGGACAATGGCTGCCTCCTTTTACTAAAGACTGAAGTAGATAGGTTGTGATATTTAGATAAAAGGTGCAGTGGGTATTGGTTTTATGTATGTATATATATATATATATATATATATATATATATATATATATATATATATATATATATATATATATATATACACATATATATTTTTATATTATATATATTCACGATTACATATATATGTATATATAACACACATATATATACAGTGTATATATATAATATATAGAATATATATATATATATATATATATATATATATACAGATAGAAATAGATATATATATATATATACATATATATATATATTATATATATATATAAACACACACACACTAGATATACAGACAGATAGAAATGATATACTTATATGTATATATACCTACTTTTACAAATTTTTATAATACACACACTCACACACATAATATGCTTGATTATATGTATATTGTAATATATAATTATGAAATCCATCAACGCACGAAGTCTAAACCCTCTCTAAAAACCACAATTTAAATATTCCTGACTGGAGATTAACAAACCATCCAGCAATCCTTTTGACCTTCGTTTCTCTGTGATTTCCTTCTTGCTTATTGACAGTGACCTAAAAATCTTGACGATCTGTGCCCTTGAAACTATAAATATCACCAAATCCCAGTTTCCTTCCTTCGAATTCCTTACCATTACCTGGATTTAAGAAATTTATTGTAGGGAGTTGAAGATGGCGAGGTGGCTGTCTCGCATCTGATAAATTCGAGGCTCAAACCGTTTTAAATCACGTCCAAGGTATCATTTTGCGTCGTGGGTCAAACCTGTTCTGCACATGTAATCAACAGGTTGCGAGTGAAGGATGAGAATTGTTTTTCGAATTTATTTTTCAGGGTGAAGACAGGAAAAATCTATTTTTTTTTTCTAAATTTTTTATAGATGAAAAAATGAAAAAAAATTTTTCCACATTCCTAAAAAAATGTATTGGTAAATTATTCTAAAAGGAGTTTTAATGATCACTTATTTATTCATTATTATTCTTTGAAATTAACGTCTATTGCTAATTCTTTTTTTAATAAATTATTTATATATATATACTGTATAGTTGTTAATATATTATATATATATATATATATATATATTTTATAATTATATATATATTTTTTGTATTCTCTTTGAAGGAGAATAATTAGTTACACTGACTTTCCTTTTGCTTAACAGTAATAATGAAGCAAACAGAGAGAGAGAGAGAGAGAGAGAGAGAGAGAGAGAGAGAGAGAGAGAGAGAGAGAGAATATGAAAATATATGTCCGTGGGTCCTAGTTTATTCACGGCACCTCAATTGTAAAATCGGAAATTCCTAGTGTGCTCATGCACTCACGATTTACTTATTACTTTTATATTTTACAGTTCTATATCATTTGAATTTTACTGATAGTAGCGCTAATGAAAAATTCTTAATTACGTTGTCACAGTGTCAGTTATCCGGTTTATTTCTTAATTCGCCATTGAACTGTGCACTGAGTTTATTCTGTTGCATAGTATTGATTGAAAGGACCGATTTTTGTGTTATTCACTTTATAGTGTCTCTGGTTTCGTAATATGGAAATGCTGAAGTCTGTTTCTAAGTTGAAGAACAAATTCTAACTTCATATGAACTAAATCAGTCGTTCTCAACCTTGGGGGCGCGTTCCCCTAGGGGGACGTCAGCAATTTCCAAGAGGGGGTGCTGAGCCCCAGGGAAAAATTAAACATTTTTCAATTATATTCGTTATTCGCTTAACAAGAGTCGCTAAGAAGCAGTGTCAAGTATCTCACTAATTCATTCCCAAAAGAATAAAAATTCTTTCTCTTTTTTTTTAATTTTCCTTTAAATTTGGGAGGGAATTTTACTCCTAGATGGAAGGGGGGCGTGGAGGGAAGGACCAACTCTCAGAGGGGCGTGGTAATAAAAAGGTTAAGAACCACTGAGCTAAATAGTTGATAACCAAGATATGGCTACAAATTGATTATGTAAATTTATATAGGGAAGTGGCGTTTCAGCAGGTTTGGTCAAATTCTCACGCTTACTAGAATATTCAGAGCTATCTTTGGTTATTCTGCGTTTTAAAATACCTAATTTGCTCAAACCATCGTGGGTGGGAACTAATTGCGTAGTTAATTGTCTTTTGCATGAAACTGCGCTGCTTAATGTGTTACTTAATAACGGGGAGTATTGCATTGCATTTTGGCCTAGATTATGATTCTACTAACTCCAAACAAGTTTTTTTATTTGTTGTTTGGTATAGTGCTTCATCGTATCATTAAAATAACCTTTTAACCTTTTAGATATTTTAAGATTATATATGACACACACACACACACACACACATACACATATATATATATATATATATATGCATAAATATAAATATATAACATATACTGTATATATATACAGTATATATATATATATATATATATATATATATATATATATATATATATATATATATATATACAGTATATATGTGTGTGTGTGTGTGTGTGTGTGTGTGTGTGTGTGTGTGAGTATGCGTGTGTATGTATGCAAGTAGCAGAACGAAAACCATGGAAAAATGAGAACAGATGAAGACCCAGAAACGATAGAAATTGACTTGGAAAATATTCACGAGAGAAGAGAGTGAAGATATCTCATTTCACGTCTAATCCCTTAAAGAAGAAGAGAGAAAAAAAAAAGAACCCAAAGCAAAAACGCTGATAGTGATGATGTATGTGTGTTTACGTGCACGAGTTTGCGCGCGAGTATGACGCGCCCTGCATATTTTCTTTGTAAAACTTCATATCGCATTAGGTTATTTCCAGTAACCAATACTTATCAAACCAGCTATCTGTGTTGCGTGAAAGAGAGAGAGAGAGAGAGAGAGAGAGAGAGAGAGAGAGAGAGAGAGAGAGAGAACCTAAACATGATAGAGTAGGTTTTTTGTATTATCATACATTTTTTCAAGCATCAGTGTGGTTTACAATAGACATATAAAAAAATAAAACGTCATATTACAGAAGAAAATATACGCACAGTATACGCTAAAAAAAAACATAAAAAACAAAAATGAAGACATTTTCAGAAAAAAAATTGACTAAAAACAATAACAAGAATAAACCACAGAAATCTCGCCGCAAAACTGCGACTATTACCATCCGTTATCTTCCGAGATGCGCATCTTGTACGGCATTCCTTCGCACGAAATAAACACCTCTGCCATCTAGCGGTTCCACTTGTAACTTTAATGTTCCAGGGAAGATGGAACTGCGTAATAAGAGCGGAAATAACGCGACGTCTTAAGTTAACAACTGTGATGATTTTTTGTAGATATGGCATTGTTTGTAAGGAAGTATATGCCAGCATCTTTTTGGTATTCTCTTAGGCGATTGTTAGGAACCTGCATCTAATTTTAAAAATGCCCACTTATTTTTTTTTCCTTGGTGTTATTTCTCCTTTTTGCGGAGTGTGGGAGTGGGCGACTTCGATAGACAAAGGTATTTATATTGTGTAATATTTTTCCTATTCATTCTATGTAGTTATTCTCATTACATTAAAAGCTTTCTCTAAAGCAAATGATATTTTTTCCTAATGATGAAACTCTGCGAAACATAAACCTCTTGTAGTCAAGTTCAAAACACTTTTAAATCACAAGTAAGCAAAAAGTCAACACAGTCGTTAAAACACTCCGCCTAGAAACCGATAAAAGTACTTTTTTTTTTTAGTTTTTGTCATTTTTTCTGTTGTAAAGAACACAACTCAGCCTAGAAACCATACATGGAACGGCATCTGTTTGTTACAAATGGAATGTCCTTCCTATTTAGTTCATTCTGAGGATAGCCATCTTTCATAAAGAAACGTCCGAAAGTTGTCAACACAAACTGTATGATATATGGAAACAATTTTACATTCATTTCATCTCACCTTCCAAGATTGATTTTTTTCCATTTAGATCTCATTTTATATATCTATATATATATATATATATATATCTATATATATATATATATATATATATATATATATAGGAAATGAGATACGATAGTAATATATATAAAATCTATTTTTTACCTAATCATAAAGTGGGAGCGATTTTGCACAAAACACCTTCAAGCAAGCATGAATAAGCAAAATTACCAAAGTAATTCATATGCTGAAATCAAATAATCAACGTACTTGACAAACTGGCCACATCTAACATTACCTAACAGAGGCTTCTCATCGATTCTCCCTTTCAAATGCATTTGAAATACTTGTATTGCAAAATAAGTAACTTGTCGTGAACGGTATGAAATCTCAGAATTACCAAGACGTTTGGAAATGTTATAGTCACCCATACAAATACCCATATACCATCATAGAAAACTACTACTACACTTTCTTATCAATGGTAAACTACACCAAAGTTATGGACACCACCAGCAGCAGCAAGAAACGCATATTCAAACAATATTATACAAAAGTTTACTTAAACAATTAGGCGATGTCAACTTGAAAAAGAGCTGGGAATGCTTATGTATCTTTATCAATCGCTTTCTCCTAAATAGGACCCACGTTAGATTCACTTAACGTATCACAGGCTATGGGTAGCCTACGCCCATTTCAACCGCAACACGCAACCTTCTGTTTAATTCCACTACGTTTCACACCAAGTTTATATGACCCATGAAATACACGTACTTTAAGCAGTCTCTCTCTCTCTCTCTCTCTCTCTCTCTCTCTCTCTCTCTCTCTCTCTCTCTCTCTCTCTCTCTCTCTCTCTCTCTCTCTCAAAGAACAGATGTTGCATCAGGTTGCAAAGAACTGATTATCCATAGCTTCGGACTGCAATGACAATTGAAGTTTTGTAGGAAACTGAGTCACAGCTCTTACGAAACTAAGAGAAGAAGTAACGTCTTCTTCTTCTTCTCAGCTCGATCAGTAAATGTACCGGTAAATATGAAAATGAATACTATCATCAGCATTGCATATTTTGAAATTAACTAATGGTAACCTATACTACAAAAATAAAAATAAAAGAGGTAGGTGGTACATATCCCAGAATTCAAGCATTTTCCTAAATGATTCTCTTCTCTTTGAAGCAAATGTAAAGGATTCGAAGGAGAACTTCCATTATAAACAAGTTGATTCTCAATTCCAGGTGAAACAAAATTGTTTAACCTGACTTAGTGCCTGTTCATTTGAATGATAACTCAGAACTATTTTTCTTAACAAATACGATTCATGTTTTATTACGTAAAGCATGGGGCATGATCCCAGAAACCACAAAGACATTGAAATGCTTCAACATCTGTATTTTGTACGGATCTTTTTACTTTGAAATCATTAAGTGAACACAAGGCAAGAAAAGAAACTCTGCTGATCTCTTACCTTCAATGTTCAGCAGTGCCAACTTGAGACTTAAATAAAACTTTGCCTGCCAATTAAAAACATGTCTCGAATTAAATGGAAGAAGAAAATAACTGTAATTTTACGTAATTTCCAAAACCAGAAGTATTGACCAGAGTCTGCGTTGCTGCTCGGATCAAGTCTATTAGCACACTTGAATAATGGAGTTTGGTAACACTGTTGCACTAGTTCGCTAGTGCTCCAGTGAGCAAATTAACGCAATGCAAATTAACCCTCCCATTCATGTAATGCGCTCTTTATGAAACGATTTCATGACCTAATATTAAAGCGTATCACAAGAAAATTGCCTTCGAGAATTGCCTACCGGAGTATCAAGGGAGCGCAATCATCTTCGCTCGTGATCAATTGACTTCATGCCGAATTCAGCCTGGTAATCACCTTTATGAACGTGTCCAAGTGTAACTCGCAGGTTCCCAAGTTCGTTTTCCGTTACGATTTGCCAGTTTCTAGTTAATTCGATCATGGTAGAGTGGAGAACGTGTCACTGCAAGCTTTTCCTTTACCTCGATGTTGATAGTTACTCGACGTTCGTGTAACTGATTAAGTCGGAGGAAGATGGAAAAGCGAAGGAGTGATATTTAATTTCAGAGATTACATCTGACCATTTTCTTTCTTGGCCTTATCAAATTCTCTCGCCTCTCTCTCTGATGCCTACATTCCTTATTTTATTTCATCTGTGGTAATTGTTTGTTAAAGATATCATCTGTGGTAATATATAGAAACAAATATACGTATATATATATATATATATATATATATATTTTATATATATTTATATATATATATATATATATATATATATATATATATATATATATATATATATATATATATATATATATATGCCAAAACAACAACAATCAACAATGACACTTAAAGTTTTTGATAATGAGAGAACCCTCCATCACAAAGAGATACAAAGGTTTAAGAAAAGATATTCTATATCAAAAACGTGGTGCAAAAGTAACCAAATTTTACAAAAGTGACTGCCATAACGTTTCAGCCTCTCTTTAGAAATCCAAATATTGTGTTTAAACAGAAAGATAATGTTATAACCAAACATTGTGATTAAAAAAAAACAGTGTGCTGTTAAAACAACCAAGACACAGTTATAGTAGTAACATAAGAGAAGATCTGCGGTAAAAGTGACATTTAAGACAACAGAAAATCAATAGTTGTCTCATTATCAAGGATGTTTGTACGATCGAATGATGTCTCTGAGAAGTATATCAGTTCTCCTGTATCAGTAATACATCGTTGTACCGTCTTATCTTTCCATTTCAAATGTTAGGGCATATAGGCTTTTATCAAACTACAGCAGTAGCTTTGAAGAATTTAATGTGCAAAAGATGTCTTTGGTGTTTAATTCACTGCTGATTCAGATTTTATCAAATCGGAGAATGATCAAGTCTTACAGTTTGATTAGCGGTGAAACTAATCCACATTCATGTGTGGGTACAAATACATTTAAAATTATACCTGAACAGAGAGCTTTAGGGAATGTGGTCGACTCCCCTTTTCAGTTAAAAAATGGGAATCGAACAGATTCCCGAAAGCTCTCTGTTTAGATTATTTTTTAAATATGTTTGTACCCATACATAAATTAGATTTGTTTTTCCATTTCAAGACATACTGTACTACTATAAGTATGTTTTAATTTGAGTAGTGTAATGAACTGAATATTATTTCAATTACGTAGTTAATACACAAGAAAGCTTCAGAATCTTCTCTTTCTCTTCTTCTTTCTTCTCTCTTCTCTCTCTTCTCTCTCTCTCTCTCTCTCTCTATCTATCTATCATATATATATATATATATATATATATATATATATTTATACATACACATATATATGTATATATATATATATATATATATATATATATATATATATATATATATATACAGTATATATATATAAATATATATATCTACAGTTCTATTCTCTGGGTCCCACTTGTGCCGAAAATAGGCACACAGTGATACGATATGAGCTTCTATTCCATATTATAATCAGCTGCCTTATCTAATGAATCAGTACCCAACATGTAACTGATCTTCGTATGTGATTAAGAGAGCCAGTTCCCTTAATAAACATTCTAACGTGGATATACAAAATAAGTATTAATATACATGAATCTCTAAAATATAATTGTTGTTCAAAATATAATGAACGAAAACGCGTACCAGTTTAACGTTGCCATGGTTAAAGGTAAGAGAGAGAGAGAGAGAGAGAGAGAGAGAGAGAGAGAGAGAGAGAGAGAGAGAGAGAGAGAGATTGTGATTGGGACAGCCTCTTCACTAAATGCACCCCCTGACGCATATTAAAATATATATTTATAATACTTAAGGAAAACATGTACCGCTTTTGTGTTGTCACAGTTGAGAGAGAGAGAGAGAGAGAGAGAGAGAGAGAGAGAGAGAGAGAGAGAGAGAGAGAGATTAGGGTACACTCCTCACTAAAGGAACGCCCTATCGTATATGAAAATCTGTATGTTTTTTATACTTAATGAAAATATGTACCGCTTTTGTGTAGCCAACAGTTAAGAGAGAGAGAGAGAGAGAGAGAGAGAGAGAGAGAGAGAGAGAGAGAGAGAGAGAGAGAGAGAGAAATTCTGATTAGGATAGCCTCTTCACTAAATAACGCTCTTACGTATATTAAAATATACATATTAATACTTAATGAAAACTTGTTCCGCTTTGTGTTTCGAAAGCTAAGAGAGAGAGAGAGAGAGAGAGAGAGAGAGAGAGAGAGAGAGAGAGAGAGAGAGAGAGAGAGAGAGAGAGAGATTAGCCTCTTTGTTAATAAACGCTCTTACATATATTAAAATACATATTTTTAATACTTAGGGAAAACATGTACCGATTTCGTGTAGCCACAGTAAAGAGAGAGAGAGAGAGAGAGAGAGAGAGAGAGAGAGAGAGAGAGAGAGAGAGAGAGAGAGAGAGAGCAATACTCTTTCATAACGCGTCATTCACCTGGGCGTATATTTCCCAGTTACCAGGGTAACAACAAAACACCTGTGAATTCCTTATTGATGGCGACAATATCTGTGAATGATGTATGGATTGCACCCTATAAATTGTTCTCCTAAGTACACATGCACCCAATGGACTTGCTAAAAGGCCAATACAGGTCCCCATTCGTGTTTTCTAGGTCGATTTGCTGTTAATGATGCCATTTTCACTTATTGCAAAGAATTTGTTATTGTAGAAAATGCAAATCAGAAATATGGGATTAACATTTTCAGTAGACATTTATATTTCAAATAAATGTTTGATTAAACGTGGTATTGATATATCAGTAACTATACCAATTATTTCGACATGGAAATGCATTAAATAATTTATTCATATTTGCTTACGTCATCCTAACAAATAATCATTTACATAATACAGAAAATACATGCAGTACTCTACAAAATCATTTTTTTCTTAAAGTAATTTTTCTGTACCTAAAACGTGGACTGTAACTTAGAGATTTACCATTTTTTATCTCAATGTACCGGAAATCCATTTTAGAAGTAAATAAAAGAAGCCACGTGTTTCCTGTTGCCTAAGAATTTTGAGAACGTGGTTGTTTATTTAGACTTTACTTTTCTTCACAATAATATAAGAAAAACATATATACATTATTGACATAAGCTGCTCTTGTTACGGTAGGACAACAGTAGAAAAGAGAGACATAGCGAATAATTATCACCCCCACAAAAAAAAAAACATCCCCAAAATATATATATATATATATATATATATATATATATATATATATATATATATATATATATATATATATATATATATATATATATATATAATCCATTCTCTTTGTATGTAACTGTAAGTTTATTTTATTTTGATAACTAACAACACTGCAAATCTCAATCTAAGAGTCTGTGGACAAATTTAGAACCTAAGAAAGAACTTATCATAAGAAATGTGATGGAAAAATGAATCATATTTTTATATATAAGTCACAGATCGAAAAACAAGACAATAAACATTAATACTTAGTAGTGGATATTACTCCCCAGAATAACAGCGTTGTAGTAATAATAAAAATAAATTCAGCAACACCACCGTTATTGTATCATCAATGTATTCCTATCAGTGACTCTGGAAGAGAGAGAGAGAGAGAGAGAGAGAGAGAGAGAGAGAGAGAGAGAGGCTTGCATAAGTCAACGTACTTTATTATTAATAGCTTGGGACAAACATGAGAGTTCGAGGTATTTCCATGAAAAGTCATAATTGTCAGGCCATCGATAAGAGGTCATTTTACGAAAAAGATGAACTGGTCACTTAATCTTTTATATATATATATATATATATATATATATATATATATATTATTACATATATATATTTATATATATATAGAAAATAGCATATGTGTGAACTGAGTCACTTGAAAACAGTGTATATTATATATATATAAACACAAATATATATATATATATATATATATATATATATATATATATATATATATATATATATATATATATATATATATATATATATATATATATATATATATAAATCTTGACTGATCTAGATTCAGTTAATGAGCTACTTATAATATCTGATTTACATATCAGTAAACTGTCTATACACATTGAACAAAGAACCCCCTTAGTTTCGAAAGTTACTAACATCGATCAGCCCATAATTTTCAAAAGAATTGCGAGGGCCAATTATGCTGATGTACAGAACAAAGAGCACGATAAGGTGGGAGTTGATAAACATGTGTGTGTGTGTGTGAGAGAGAGAGAGAGAGAGAGAGAGAGAGAGAGAGAGAGAGTGGTGGGGATTACTTCTCAGTAGAACAGCGCTATGTCATAATGACAATAATTTCAGGAACATCATCGGTATTGTTCCAGCAATAGCTTCCTATCAGTGACTCTGGAATAGAGAGAGAGAGAGAGAGAGAGAGAGAGAGAGAGAGAGAGAGAGAGAGAGAGAGAGAGAGAGAGAGAGAGAGAGAGGAATCTCAGCTTTTGTTCCTGCCATTATTGTACCAGCATTGGCTTCCACTCAGTGACTCTGGAATAGAGAGAGAGAGAGAGAGAAATAGAGAAGAGGAATATCTCCTCGTGTTCCTGTCATTATTGTACCATGAATGGCTTCCTATCAGTGACTCTGGAATAGAGAGAGAGAGAGAGAGAGAGAGAGAGAGAGAGAGAGAAGAGAGAGAGATGAGAGAAAGTCATTATCCTACTCAAACCATTATTGTACATGAATGGCATGCTGTATCATACTTGAAATGAATCAGCAGTATAACAGTCACTGCATCAATAATGGAACAGACTAAAAGTACTATCGCCGCTGTTTCCCCGCCTCATTATCCTCTCAAGTATCGTTTCGGCGACGATTAAGAAAAGTCGAATGTGTCCAGCAGTGTCCAGAACGATCGATAATGGGGCGCCAAAAGTTGCTAGCGCCCTGTTTACCCTTCTCGTCTCACGTTAGATGCGGTAGTGTTTCGCTCGACGATTATATATATATATATATATGTCCATATATATATATATATATATATATATATATATAATGGGCGCTAGCTCTATATATATATATCAATTTTCAGTTTAATACGTTTAGATTTTGAAGGCTCTGACTCTTGGTGAACAAGTCCAAAACTGACTAATATTCTGTTGTTCATCATCGTTGTTTGTAGTTAACTGTGAAGGCGTTAAAAAATATTTCGTCAGTGTAACGTGTGGAGTTAAAAGCATTATCTACAGGAAGTGGTTAAATAGTTACAACTTGATTATTTAGCGTGCAATTTACTCATTGTTATGCTTTTAATTGTGAAAAAAGTCCAAGGTCTTTTGTTTCTGTGCCAGTGCTATGCGTGAAATGATAATTATAATTATCTGAAGGGCAAGATTAAATTTTCGAGTTTCACTTGAAATATCAAAACAGTAACAATGAGGAAAATGTGATATTAATACCAGTTAAAAATAAATATATCTTTCATGCATTTAGGGTACATTTTACTCATTATTAAGCTTTTAATTGTGAAAATGCGCAAGGTCTTTTATTTTAGTGGCAGTGGTAAGCATATTATAATTATTATCTGAAGGGCAAGATTAGATTTTCAAGTTTCACTTGAAACATCAAAACAGCGACAATGAGGAAAATGTGATATAAATACCATATAAAAAATAAATATATCTCTCGTGAATTGAATCTTATTGTTTGCGTATTCACCGAAAACCTAAAAATACCAAGAACAAACCAAACCTCGGTAAAAGAATGAAAAAATACCGCTCTAAACGATATTCGTAAATCATAGTTAAGAGTGTAAACAGCCTGTAAATCGGTCCGGAGTTTGAGTTGCTAGTGTGTTTGCATATTTGTGTTGAGTTGTTATCGCAAACACAAAATGTTTGCCGGACGAGCGACCCAGTGTTAGCAAAGGATTATTTGAAATTAGGTCAAGGGTAATTAACGTCCAATCATTATGACCTAGTTCATTAACTGGAAAATAAGGCTGAGCTTCAAAAATGCATGATTCGTTCAATAATGACGTCAATACGAAAAAAAAACTCTACAAATTACTTTTTTTTTTTTAAATCTGTAAGTTATCACTAACTTTATGTAGACTATATTAAGACTGGATGTCTTAACTGTATGGGAGTAGATGTGCTAATAAACCAGAAATAAAACGAAGAAGTAAATAGGAAATGGCAGAGAAAATATGAACGTATAAACGTGAACAGAATGCAGACGAGAAATATGGTCAAACTTTATTGACAAATGTTTTTGAACGGTGAAACAACTTGAAGCATGTTGACAAAACTTGTTCCAACAAATCATTTATAGATTTGGAAAATAATCACTATTTATGAAATAGAAAATATCATCACCAGTGAGGAAAATGAAACATGGAAGTGTATTGAAACTGGAAATGACATGTTGAAGTACCACGATTGAAAATGATTTAAGGAAAGTAAGAATCAGGCAAAAATTGCAAGCCATTTCTCAAAACTGCGATACTGAAAATGAATTACATATATTTAGATAGTCTCTAAGAAATTTTCCCGTGATTCTTTATGCTATCCATGGTTGAATCTATTTCGGATAATGTTTTTTAACAGAGTGATCTTTCATATTTTCTGATGTGGCAGTGAGATTCATTGAGGATCCTGCTGTACGAAAATTTTTGAAGCCTTTAATGTCCTTCGCATTTTTGAGTTCCATCAAAGTACATTGCGCTGTAATTATGGGCTAGAGGACATACAGAATTGAAACTTAATTTTGAATATATATATATATATATATATATATATATATATATATATATATATTTATATATATATATATATATATATATATAAATATATATATATTGATATACTATATATATATATATATATACTTATATATATATATATATATATATATATATATATATATATATATATATATATATATATATACATATATATATATATATATATATATATATATATATGTATGTATATATATTGAGTTACGGAAGCCAGCGCATTTCCTCTTTGTGTGTCCTATGATCGACCGAAATTGATCCCAAGGTAATGCAAAACAGTTTACCTCACCGCAATTGTCTCGGTACCCAGAGCGTAGGAATTATAATGCCAACGATTTGAGACCACAAAAATCTCATCTAAGTGACCGCATGTCCAAATGGCTTCATATTCCTAAAGTAAAAATAATGTGTCTGTTCTTAGGAGAACTGAGAACATTTCCTCAGTTTTTGATGACTTTGAGGCCGATAGTTCTTTCCTTCCTGTTGTTCAGATGAGAGAAGTTTGAAGTTTGCTGATTGAAATTTGTGTAATGACTATCAGTCTTTGTGATTCTGTAAGTTTCCCTTTTTTTAATATATAATTTTTTTGGCAGTTTCTCCGCCCCGCAATTCATAATTCATAACACACACACACAGATATATATATATATATATATATATATATATATATATATATATATATATATATATATATTTTATATATACACTATATATATATATGTATATATTTATATATATACATATATATACATACATACATATGTATGTATATATATATGTATATGCACATACTATATACATATACAGTTTGTATATATATGTGTATACATACATACAGACATATACACACATATATATAAACGTGTGTGTGTGTGTGATCATGTATATGTAGACCCATTCTAAATAAATAGAAATAAACATATCTAGAGATATATTGCGAAATACATTACCTTACTTTTCGACATGGCGATGCGTACTAGCCAAATATGTTTTTGTTTTCAGCTTTTGTAACCCACTTTTTTTTTTTTTTTTTTAGCAATTACTCTAGCGTCTCGTCGAAGTTTAGTTTTTCCATTTCCAGCTAATGTCGACTTTCCAACGAAAGCTTCCGAAAAAAAAAAGCCAAATTAATAGCGAAAGTAATTGGCGTAAACGATGCGTTCGTGCAGCGTAAAGCGAACTGGTGTGTGATACGTGAATCGAGAAATAATTTCACGAAACACTTCACACGCTCACTTAACCACCTTCTGTTTTGGCTATTGCATTCTGTTCTCGTTTTTCCTCTATTTACGATAGTCATTCTTTATATTATGTTATTTATCTTTTAGAGATGAGTGGCATAATTTTCATCGCGAAGGACGTGGAAGAATGTATCTTATTAAACGGTTTTTTAAGCTGACAGGATGTTTGTGGATAAACATTTCTCACGAACGTGAAAAAGAAAATATTTATCAATAGAAATTCTCTCTCTCTCTCTCTCTCTCTCTCTCTCTCTCTCTCTCTCTCTCTCAAAATATGCAATACATCGCATAAGACTGGTTTTTAGAAAAGATTTGTTAATAG
The DNA here is from genome assembly GCF_040412425.1 of Macrobrachium rosenbergii. Classification (NCBI taxonomy): domain Eukaryota; kingdom Metazoa; phylum Arthropoda; class Malacostraca; order Decapoda; family Palaemonidae; genus Macrobrachium; species Macrobrachium rosenbergii. Next base: position 10,105,322 of record NC_089792.1, on the reverse strand, counting down.
AAATTTCTCTCTCTCTCTCTCTCTCTCTCTCTCTCTCTCTCTCTCTCTCTCTCTCAAAAGATGCAATACATCGCATAACACTGCTTTTTAGAAAAAATTTTTCAATAGAAATTCTCTCTCTCTCTCTCTCTCTCTCTCTCTCTCTCTCTCTCTCTCAAAAGATGCAATACATCGCATAACACTGCTTTTTAGAAAAATTTTTCAACAGAAATCTCTCTCTCTCTCTCTCTCTTCTTCTCTCTCTCTCTCTCTCTCTCTCTCAAAAGATGCAATACATCGCATAACACTGCTTTTTAGAAAAACTTTTCAATAGAAATTCTCTCTCTCTCTCTCTCTCTCTCTCTCTCTCTCTCTCTCTCTCTCTCTCTCTCTCTCTCTCTCTCAAAACGAGCAATACATCGCATAACACTGCTTTTTGGAAGAGTCTAAAAACAGGTTAGTTTTGCAACGTTTCTCTCAACTTTTCCCCCCGACAGCTCTCGCTAAACCTGTTTGCGACGTGACATTCAAAAACTCCTGTCTTTTCTGTCAACTTTACACTGTCGTTGGATCAAACTTCCAAGTGAAAATGAAAACAGAAGACAAAAAAGAACTTCTGTCACTGACTTGTAAATGGTATACTTATGGTACTGTGACTGACCTGCGGATATGTTTTTTTATGCCGGAGCAGCGAAGGGAATGGAGTGGAATATAGAGCCTATAGGCCAAGGGCCAAGCGATGGGACCTCTGAGGTCATTCAGCGCTGCAAAGATGTGGAGTACTTAGGTTTGAAAGGTGTAACAGGAGGAAAACCTCAAAGCAGTTGCACTATGAAACAATTTTTAAGAGGGGGTGGAGAGCGAGATGGAAGAAAGAGAATATGAATGGAGGTACAGTAAAAGGAATGAAAGAGGTTGCAGCTAGGGGCCGAAGGCACGCTGCAAAGAACCTTTAGTAATGCCGACGGTGCATCGCATGAGGCGCACTGACAGCACTAACCCCCGTACGGGATTAGTTACCTTCTTGAGAGCTTAATAATACTTAATAATACTTCTATTATTAAGCTTAATAAGAGTTCTATTTGATTTATCGAAATGAAAACGTCTGCAAAGATTTCACTGGAGCGCGATTCTCAATTTGCGCAAAAACAGCGTGCAAAGTGGCGACACCGTTATGTAAACAACTCACGAGTTACAAGACCACGTAAATTACCAAAAAATAAACAATTATGGCAGTCGGCCAATCGGTGGGTAAATGACATGTTTATTTCAGTTATTTCAAGATAAACTGAGAAATAAGAAGATACTTCACAAACAAGAACCAGTGTTCCATTCAAAGTCTGATACGTGGCAACTAAATCTAGTGGAATTGTTCGCAGATAATGCATGCATGGCATGTGGAGAGCGCAAGCAGATTCTCACAGGCATATTTAGCAAGGCCATGATGTAATCTGTGCGAGATGTGCTCTGAACATTTCTAATTATTATGTTTTGATTGTAGGACGGAACTGAAGTTCCAGCTCATTTAAATTACTGGGAAGTCTCATAGAGAAAAGAAGTCCTTACAGACAAACATACATACATACACACAGATATGTATATATATATATATATATATATATATATATATATATATATATATATATATATATATATATATGTGTGTACATATAGTGTTGTCTAATTTATGTGCTGATGATGAAGCGTTATAGGAAATAGAAGGGAGACAATAAACTGAAAGGCAAGAAAATACAGAAAAAGAGAAATGCGACAAACCCTAATTTACAGTCAATCAAATTCCCATTTGCTTTTAAACCAACTCCCATTTTCTTTTAGACCAATTCCCATTTTCTATTAAATCGCCATCGTCGTTAAACTAAGACGACACGACGGGTCTGAAAGGCCTGTCTTTCAACGAAGGTAAAATGGCAAGAAAAATGCATTAAGGCAAACATCCCTTCCAACAAACGCTTGTCAAGAGTTTGTCACCTCGACGCGAGTTACCTGAGACGAAACGAAGATTATGCAGTTCAAAGACAGTTAGTTACATCTGACGAAGGTCCCACGTCAAGATTCCCGCTGGTGATGATAAAAGCCGACGTCTGACATATCTAGATGACACAGAGGTC
>NC_089792.1:9995714-10095714 GCF_040412425.1 Macrobrachium rosenbergii | reverse complement strand
ATTCCAGAATTCCTGTACAGAATAACAGTTATAAATCAGCAATACTACAATACGGAACTGCAATGAATCCAAAATTAAACAGAAAATCGCAATAACTTCAAACTTACAATACAGAATTACAATAATACACTGCACCAAAAGAAGGAAATCAGTAAATGCTCTGAAAGGATGATAGACAACAATCTCAGCTCAGGCCTTACATTTACTTTACATTTGTACAAATAAATGATTCTTTCTCTCTTTTCTCCTTTACAGAGGAGGCTGGTGTGATGGCAACTCTTGGAGCCCCTTTACCTGGTAACAGCATGTCCTCCAACAATGGAACCTCCCGACTGGCCATGATGCAGGTGAGAAATGGAGAACAGTCTTATGTTTGTTTTATTTTAGCTTATTCCGGTCTCTGTTCTTTAAGACGAAAGGTGAGAATTCCCCTCCTCATTCTCATTCTGTTCCTCCTCTTCCTCATTCTCATTCTGTTCCTCGTCTTCCTCATCCTCATTCTGTTCCTCGTCTTCCTCATTCTCATTCTGTTCCTCTTCCTCCTCCTTTTCCTCATTTATTCTGTTCCTCCTCCTCCTCATTCTCATTCTGTTCCTCATCCTCCTCCTCCTTTTCCTCATTTATTCTGTTCCTCCTCCTCCTCATTCTCATTCTGTTCCTCATCCTCCTCCTCCTTTTCCTCATTCTGCTCCTCATCCTCCTCCTCTTTCTCATTCTCATTCTGTTCCTCCTCCTCCTCCTCCTCTTCCTCATTCTCATTCTGTTCCTCCTCCTCCTCTCAGGTGGTCTCTTAATACCCGTCTGGCATCTACTTCCATAAACAAGTTCCAGGTATGCAGTCTGTTATTCTTTAAGAAGAGCTTGATTGTAACGTTTCAATAATGCTCCTTTACCATGGTGCCGAGACTGGCTGATAATTTATAAGGGCGATACCAAAAATACTGAACTCTTTCTACTTTATACATCCAGGATAGCTTAAAAGACATTAGCAAAATGGAAACTTCCCGATTTTCAGCTGTTCCATGTTGTGAAAAATCAGCGCGAATAAGCCCCTATTAATATTAAATGAAAGATAAGGGAATACTATCTTTGTTTGATGTCGAAATAGATTGTAGGCCCTTCTCAAACAACCCTGTTGTAAACACTTGGAGAAGTGATCGTACAATTAACGTATGAGAAAACTAATTTTTCAGCAGAAAGAACCTTTTTCTTTATAAGGAAATGAATAAAAAAAAAAAGATTGCTAATGGGAATAGGTGAAATAGGCCAAAGAAAAATTATTGTTCCAGGGGAGGTATTATGACAAGATAAGTCAAATGAAGTGAAACTGCCCCAATTTTCAAATTCACGTATCTTTGAGAACCTCCATTTTCACTGTAGCTCTAACTACGCCTGATTTCTTCTATAATAAATTTACGTTGACTTCATTCTGTTGTTGCGCTTCCTTTCCTTGTTTTAGTCTCTAAAACCTTAGGCTAGATGCTATGTCTGCCCTAGGCAATACCAGAAGAATGGAAATAAATAAGACATTAAAATTTACAGTCTGCGCGAGGATTGCACCTGCTTTTCAGAAGCAAAGCTTATTAGTTTTAATATTTCTGCTCTTTTAGTAAAAACTAGGTCATGAGTTTTTTTTTTTTTTCATGTCTCTGTTCTATTAGGAAAAACTAAGGAAATGCTGGTTTGTAACATTTTTTTTAAGTCTTAGATAAAATTTAACGTCCAAAATAGAAAACGTACAAGCTCAAAGCTCAATAGAAAACTGACATTAATTTATAAGGGATACTATCTCATAAATAAAGACTACTGCATTTTTATAGGAATTAAGCTGAAACCAATATATATTTAAAAATTTATGCATAAATGAGTTCGAAATGAGCTTATTAAATTATACAAAAACGATAAATTTCATCGTAACTACATATCATTAATTGACTGATTGATTTAAATACACTGAATAAATGGGGAAAAACTGCTTACGGGATCTATAGTTAAACTTGATTTTTTATCCTACTATTTCGAAATGGGGAAGCGTGGAATTTAAGTAGTTAACGGAGAAGACATCTCGACATGAAAATTTAAATCCTTCATTTGATTTTATATTTATTCCTTTTTAATTATTTTCGCACGGACTTTTTTGTACCTTCCATTGATAAAGTAAATGTGATTTAAAGATATTCTTTGAAATGTTCTCTCTCAGGCTTTTTCTCTCTCTTCCTTGATCTAAATCTCTCTCTCTCTCTCTCTCTCTCTCTCTCTCGTGAAACAGAGGAATGTGTATATAAACATTCACGTTGGGAATAGGAGAACAGACTTGTACTTAATTTGCAAATTACAAGTCTTGAGGGATAACGATTAGTCTCAAAATTAAAAATGCAAGATGTGTTTCTACGTTAACTATACAGTAGGAAGAAACGGGAGAGCTAATAAAATATATCGTGATAACAAACGATGCGTGCTTGACAAAGGACATATTCCAAGGTCGTAACAATCTGTTGCAACGCGTATGAACTGAAGTGTTAGAAAAAATGTTGAACATTTTCCCGAAACAAATGCAGTCATGGAAACTGGAATGGAATGATTAAATTTTTCGATGTTCCTTTTTTTATTTACATATTTTTTTTTTCTATTCTCAAGTCAAAAGTGATAAAAGCAGATATATCCAGTAAACACGTGACTGAATAAATGTATATTTCCTAGGGCGTCTGTTGAGGTCAATATTTCTTCACCTCATGGGATGACAAAAAGTTCAGTAAGAGTCAGTAACACAGGAACAGGATATTCGAGAGAGAGAGAGAGAGAGAGAGAGAGAGAGAGAGAGAGAGAGAGAGAGAGAGAGAGAGAGAGAGAGAGAGAGAGAGAGAGCGCGTTTATCGTCACGAGTTGCGTGGGTTTGTCTGTGACTAGGTATGAAGTTATTGACTTTTTTTAATGAAATGAAACCCTGCAACAAATTCTAAACGATGCAAAAAGTGCACCAGCTTCATATTTAAACACTTGGAAAGAACGAAGGCTTAAAAAAAAAAAAAACGGAAATGTTCCGTAAGCACTACTAAATGAACGGAGAAAGAGTAATTCCAATCGATATTCCAATGAAAACAGATTTTATGGATGCTTCCAGTCAGTATCTCAGCGATTACCTTAGTTCAGTGACTATATTCCACTATTCATATGGAACTCAAATGCTAAATAATACACTGAAGTAATAAAGTCACTGTTTTACTGTTCAGACTATCATTAGACTCATTTCACATCCAACTCAAGTTTGCAAATGTCACGTTTCACAGCTGTATGAACTTAATCTGGATTAGTTTGAAACTAACCGCTCTCTTTGCGTACAGTCTGGCATTTCAGATAGTCTTTTCTGAGTAAAACGACTCTTTAAGAGCTCATTCATTTGAATTTATTCGATGACGGATATAGTCAAGTATGTCACTGGAATGCCGCTCGGGTTGCCATGGAAACTACAAAAACAAAGGGACAAATGGTGCGCGCGCATCGAGTTGGGGAGCGAAGAAGTTGCGAAAATGAACGATCAAAAAGACATATTCGGCTATAATTTCTATTGTGAAAGACATTTATTCAGTACAAAAGTAACGCCACCGAATGGACATTATTAAATTTTGTAAGGAATCATTAATTTTATAAATTTTATTGGCCCACAAATCAATTCACTTTCATCGAAAACTGTACGATGAAAAATGAAACATGACGGAGTCGAGTGAAAGACCGAGCTCCATCGGCCCACAGGTCCATGTGTCTGTGTATCTTGTGTATGTTACCGTCGGGGTAAGGTTGTGTTTAGGTACGTCCGTCTGCCCTTAGCATCACTACAGCAACAGTAACAACACAACTCCAAGACGCCAACCTTGGAGAACTGACGAAGGTATAACGGAACAGGGAGATATAATTAGCTGTGTGGAGTGGGAGACAGGACTGTGGAAGACCCGATCCAGATTTCCTGAAGCAACAACTGTTCGTTGTTCATTCCTTAAAAGTGAATACTCGAGTGTCTCTGTTTTGGTTGTTCGTTATGTAGACTATAGTGGTTCGAGATGGTCTTGCCTGTGTTCTCGATTTCGACATGATAAAAGTAAGATGTGTTGTACGTTCGTTTCTTGGCTGTGTAAGAAGGGGCAGTCAGTGCACTGAGATTTTGCATTATTCAGTGAATTTTTGCATCAGTTTTTTTCCATCTTCGTAGCATTGATGAGGAAAAGTTATACGCAATCACTGCTGAGTGCATTTTATTTGTGGAATGCTCAAGAATGCATTAATACTCCAGACGGTTTCTTTTGGTTTTTCGTTCAGACAAGTGAAAGAAATTTTCATCGATCAGTTAGGAGAAAAATTGAACGTGTGCACTTTCTTGGAAAGCGAGTGACTCATTTGTGAAAATGCCAGTACTTAGAATGAAACGCCCCACCGTGTCTGTCCCTAATCTTTCAAACGTGTTGAGTGAAACAGGACTCAAATCAATGGAAATGGCACACATATCCTTATGAATTTTACAATAATCTCTATTTTAAAAATGTAAATACAACGGTCCTTTGTAATGGAATCATAAATTTATCGACCGCCTAATATTTTTAATATTTTACTAGCTGAAATAGACGAAACCAATACTGGAAATGAAATGAAGGAACTGTCTATCACATCTTTCGAACTGGGGTTGGTAGAATTATTCATCGCGCAGAATCTGTTAATTCCAATAAACAAACAAACAAACAAAAAAAGGATATGTGACAAAGAGTTGATTCTCATAGCACACCTCATTATGATTCATACATTATAGATCTCTTTACCTGAAAAGGAATTCCGGGAGATTTAACGTGGACTTTAAAAAAAGCTTAAAAAAATCCTTACACGAAATATCAGTCAATACCAACTTGAAAAAGCAAAACAAAAAACCTCAAATGCTCGACGAATCTCCAGATCCAGCCCATCAATAAACCAATAGTTTAGTATACAAAAAAAAAAAAAAACAGTGTAAAAAAGCAAATGAGGTGTGACTTCAGGGCTAAAAATACGAGACAGCATTTCTTACGTACATAAATATTACATTATTGTATTAGGTGACACGATAAACTTAATCAATAGGGGAAAAAAATCGTCTCCCTTGCAGACTGCATACAACCCGCTGCATATTTTCTTTAGAGGTCAACAATCCCGCCGTTATTGAACTGTCGTCTCTAATGCAATGTATCGGAATAGATTAATCAACCAAAGCTTGTTCCGAGCACGTGAGAGGAAGTGGAAGGCTGTGTGTCACATAGACATGCTTAGTTATAGGTCTACAGTAAAATTTAAAGTGGGTTATTGGAAAACTAAGGTAATGGAGAAACCGAGATTTTAGGTGTTGATTACAAAGGAAAATTCAGACCAGGCGCTTCTGAACTTTATTGATGATAAAAAGCAGAACTTAGTGAATGCCTTAACCGTAATCTTTATTAGATTTTTACAGGAACCTTTAAGAAAATATATTTAAAAATTAAACGTAATTTCAGCCCGAATGGACTTGGCTTACCATGTAAGGTTTATAGGACCTGTTGCTATTTTTTTTAATTTTTAGTACTTTTCCTAAAGATATTGAATTATTTCCCAATATACACAGAGAGGAAAAACTATAGGCTTTATACCTTGCATTCTGTGGTACTCTGATTCCGCTGATGTAGAACACAGCCAAATAAAGATATGCCCATGTTTCGAATCGTAGCATCTAGCCTACAGCTGGTTATTTTCAACATACCCAGAATCTGGGAAGGCAGCAAAGATACTTGACACCTAGAAACCCAGAGAAGAAGAATATAGAATTTAGGCCAAAGGCCAATCGCTGGGACCTATGAGATCATTCAGCGCTGAGAAGGAAATTGACAGTAATAAGGTTTGAAAGGTGTGACAGGAGGAAAACCTCGCTGTTCCGCTATGAATCAATTGTTAGAGAGGGTGGAAAAGATGGAAGAAAGAGAATATGAAAGGAGGTGCAGTAAAAGAAATGAAAGGGGTTGCAGCTAGGGGTCGAAGGGACGCTGCAAAGACCCTGAAGTAATGCCTACAGTGCACCATGTGAGGTGCACTGAGGGCACTACCCGCCTTCGGGGTCCTAGAGACCCAGGGTCGTAGCCTAGACGCTAAGCACGCCGAAGTCCCGATAAGCAGGAAGGTAACATACACAGATTGCAAGAGAACACTCACTTCGGAAAACATAACTAAGAAACAGGAAGGGATTACGTTTTGGATACTCTGTTGGTACGTTTAGTCTTCCCTAATAAGGATCCTGCTTAAATTTACTTTGTTAACTTCAGATAAAACCGGACAAGGTTCAGCGGAAGCTTCAGACAGAAACAGTCGCCATCATAGATGAAGACCCAAGGTAGCTGAAGAAAATCACAGAGGGATATAACCGAGACAAGATAAAAACTAGAAAATATTTCTTAAGCAGCAGGAAGCTTTATCAGTGAGACAATATGCCTAAGCCCTGTGAAAAGCCTTAACAGTGTTAAAAGCCTCAGTCTGCATATGAATGCCCAGAAATAGCTAAGGCAGATCAGAAGATTGCCAGTAGGTTTCTCTTGCAAAAACTTTCACCTAATCGGAAGACGAACCCAAGCATTTGACAATTTTAAGACCTTGAATTAGGGATGGATGAGTGGTTGAACTTGCCTGAAGGACCTAGGAGGAAATGAAACTTGAGGCCTAGGACGTTAAAAGGACTCGAGGTATTATCGGGAATTGTTTTCGAGTTTCAAATAACACCCAAGATACTATTATTAACTATATCATTACCATACAGCCACAAAGAATTTCATGTTTTCTATACAGTTCTAAGACGTACATAGATATATCATTGATGACCTAAACGTTGACAAGCCACAAGAATTTTCCACAAGTAATTTTTAAAATTCATGAAGAATTTAATGCATCTTCTAAGAATGTCAGAAAGTCAAAGGATACTGAAAATTTCGATGGGTAATTAGATCCCCTATGGAATTTGATGTTGCACTGGGGAACGTTTGAGTTTTAGAAGATATTAATGAAATATGGAATTTCATGAATATAAATAAATGCCATGAAATCACAATGATTTGCAAGAACTGTGAAAATCTGTTGTTCCCACTGGCAGTCAAATATTCTTAGATGATTTTGAACACCACAAAAAATTGACAATATCTCAAGAGAGGCAGGAGACAGGAAATGTGTATGAAATAAGAATAGTTTTCTAAGGCACATAAGAGATGCCTTGTTTTGAAAAGGAAGCATGTAGAAAAATCTGTGGCAGAGAAAAACAAACAATCACAGGAATGTACCATTGCCGGCTAATAACATTATGCATTCATGCTGACTGATACCCGCATAAACATTACGTGGAAGCATTACATGGTAGCTGACACGTTCTTCCCGTGAAAATATAAGAGTCAGTGGTAAGAATTTTTTCCTTGCATTGAAGATTGTTTATGATTTCTATTTTTTTTTCTGAAATATTCTAATAGATAATACCAGTATAAGGTGAGTAATACACGCGCAATCCATGTCTAGAATGATTTGATACACATATCTGAGTGTGGCCGTCAAGGACATTGTCCGTTTTTCCCTCGGCCAGTGACCTCGGATGGTCCTAAGTGCCCGAAAATATTCAGGCAATTAAGGAAATAGCCATTTGGTTACAAATACTCATACGACATGCTACTTCGTGATCGTTTACACAAACGACAGATAACTGGATGTTATTTTGAAGTAAGCTGTAGTCTCACTCAACTTGTGATTATTATGAATAACTCAGCAAGTGAAATATTCAATAAACAATAAGGTTTTAACTAAAAATAGTCTGGGTTATTGGGTGGTCCAATATCTCCCTGTGTGACATTTTCGAAATTAGAGTTTGGGCTGCTTTCTATTCATAAATGAAGCTAGTAAAAAACGCGCCGAAGTTTCTTCCAGGGCAATCCAGTTTTCTGTACAGCGTATAACCAAGGCCACCGAAAACAGATCTATCTTTTGGTGGTCTCGGTATAAAGCTGTATGAGAAGCGACCATGAAACTTTAACCACGGCCCGGTGGTGGCCTGGCCTATATCGTTGTCCGATGCACGATGATGGCTAACTTTAACCTTAAATAAAATAAAAACTACTGAGGCTAGAGGGCTGCGATTTGGTATGTTTGATGATTGGAGGGTGGATGATCAACATTCCAATTTGCAGCCCTCTAGCATCACCAGTTTTTAAAACCTGAGGGCGGACAGAAAAAAAATGGAGACTGTATTTCTGCATTTATAAAGATTTCGCTCCGACACACAAGATTGCCCAAAATGAAAATTTCTGAAACCCAAGAACTTTAAATAAAGTTGTTCGAGAAGCCACATGGAATGCACTCTGCAGATTTTTATTCCAATACACTTAAAGTTTTCTTTTATCTAAAAGTGCCCAACTGCAGTTAAAATTAAGTTCTAACATGCACACGAAATGGGACACTGGTCCTCACATGTTGCCTTTCAAACTGATAAAATCTAACACTGGAACATTGTAACAATGACGTCAACACACCCACGCACACACACCCGCACACTCACATTATATATATATATATATATATATATATATATATATATATATATATATATATATATATATATATATATATATATATATATATATATATATATATATATATATATATATATATATATATATATATATATATATATATATATATATATATATATATAATCAACACACAATCACGTGTGGAACAGAAATATATTTCTGACTCATCAGGATATATAGGTCTATCAAAATATAGACATAGGTATATACTGTATGATATAAATATATATATATATATATATATATATATATATATATATATATATATATATTATATATGTATGTATGTATATATGTACAAACACATATATACACATATATTATACATATACATATATGTATATACACATTTGTATGCATATATGTACACACACATATACACACATTTGTATATATGTATGTATATACACATATATATATATATATACATATATATATATATATATATATATATATATATATATATATATATATATATATATATATATATATATATATATATATATATAATAATCTGGTTATACAGTAATGGAACTTTTCTTAGGCACACATTAGCCGCTGTAACAAATATATTATAAATGAAATAATTCTTTGCTGGTACCAGTACAAACCAGTTTGCCCGACCTCCTTCCTAGTGACATTCGCCCTAAGTCTATTCTAAGCGTAAAACAGAATCAGACTTTCAGCAGATCAAAGTTTTAAGGAAAGTCTCATATTATGGATATTGAAATTGCAGTGTAACAGATGAAAATGGATAACGATTAACACATAATAAACGGCTGAGTTCCCACGACTCAACGGGGAAAAGAAAAGCTTTTAAAAACGCCATGAACTGTGCTAGACGGATCGGAGGAACAAGTCTTGTTCGTTAAGAGTCATGGTACGTTGAACCAGATCATTTATTTATTTAAATGTTGGTTTGCTTGCGAGCGTATGGTCTTGGCTTTAGTGTCGTGGAATTATTTTCTTGATTTTTTTGTTTTTCATTCAAGCGACGCATAGGCCTACACCTAATGCTGAGAAAGTTTATGATCTATCATCATTGTTTTATATTATAAGAAAGATTTTTGTTTGACCTGATTCTTGCAATATACTTAATATATTAAAATCATTTAGAAATGTATATCCTTCTAGACAATCTATTTGATATACCTTGAAAAAACAGTACTCCTATTGAAGTCACCTCTAAAGTTGAACTTTATACTTAAACAAATTCTGCGGATAGATCATTAAACCACTCATGCGAGATTAAATTCATCCTTTTAAACCAGTGATTTAAATTGAGACTTTATGGGCTCAGTTCTTTCCTCGAGAAGTTTAATTCATTAATTGCTTTAACTTGACTAAATCGTTTGGCTTGGCATGATCGAGAAGAGCTTCTAGTCTCGCGATCACTCAGGGAGAATTTTCCACTATATTTATTTTGTTACCCTGGCCACAAATTACGTGCACTATTTCTCTAAAGCCTGGCAAATTTATTGTTTTTTTAATTTGTATAAAGCGTGGCAAATTTATTGTTCTTTAATTTCTATAAAGCGTGGCAAATTTATCATACTTTAATTTCTATAAAGCTCGGCAAATTTATTGTATTTTTTCTCTAAAGCCTGGGAAATTTATTGTTTTTTCTCTAAACCCAGGCAAATTTGTTGTTTTTTAATTTATCTAAAGCGTGGCAAATTTTTTGTTTTTTAATTTTTCTAAAGCGTGGCAAATTTATTGTTTTTTTATTTCTCCAAACCCTGGTAAATTTATTGTTTTTTAGTTTCTCTAAAGCCTGGCAAATTTATTGTTTTTTTATTTCTCTAAACCCTGGCAAATCTAATGTTTTTTAGTTTCTCTAAAGCCTGACAAATTTAATGTTTTTTAGTTTCTCTAAAGCCTGACAAATTTATTTGTTTTTAAATTTCTCTAAAACCTGGCAAATATCTTGTATTTTAATTTCCGTAAAGCCTGGCAAATTTATTGTTTTTAATTTCTCTAAAGACTGGAAAATTTATTGTTTTTAATTTACCTAAAGTCTGGCAAATTTATTGTTTTTTTGTCTAAAGCCTGGCAAATTTGTTGTTTTTAATTTCTATAAAGCAGGGCAAATATATTGTCTTTTAATTTCCGTAAAGCCTGGCAAATTTATTTTTGTAATTTCTCTAAAGCCTGGAAAATTTGTGTTTTTTTTATTTCTTTAAAGCTTGGCATATTTATTGTTTTTTTATTTCTCTAAAGACTGGCAAATTTATTGTTTTTAATTCCTCTGAAGCCTGGAAAATTTATTGTTTTTAATTTCTCAAACCCTGGCAAATTTATGGTATTTTAATTCTCTAAAGCCTAGCAAATTTACTGTTTTTTAATTTCTCCCAAGCCTGGCAAATTTATTGTTTTTAATTTCTCTAAATTCTGGCAAATGTATTGTTTCTCAGTTTCTGTAAAGCCTGTCAAATTTATTGTTTTTTAATTTCTCTAAAGCCTGGCAAATTTAATGTTTAATTTCTCTAAAGCCTGGCAAATTTATAAATTTTTAATTTCTCTAGAGCCTGGAAAATTGATTAATTTTTAAGTTCCTCTAAAGCCTGTCCAATTATTGTTTTTTTAATTTCTCTAAAGCCTGGCAAATTTATTGTTTTTTAATTTCTCTAAAGCCTGGTAAATTTATAATTTATAAACTTCTCTAAAGCCTGTCAAATTTATTGTTTTTTTAATTTCTCTAAACCCTTGAATCAAATTTATTGTTTTTTAATTTCTCTAAAGCCTGGAAAATTTATAATTTTTTAGTTTCTCTAAAGCCTGTCAAATCTATTGTTTTTTTTTTTTTATTTCTCTAAACCCTTGAAATGTTATTTTTAATTTCTCTAAAGCATGGAAAAATTATTTTTTATTTCTCTAAAGACTGGCAAATGTATTGTTTTTTAATTTCCCTAAAGCCTGGCAATGTGTTTAATTTTAATTTCTCTAAAGCCTGGCAAATTTATTGATGTTTCCATTTCTCTAAAGCCTGGCAAATTTATAATTTTTTAATTTCTCTAAAGCCTGGCAAATTTATAATTTTCTAATTTCTCTAAAGCCTGGAAAAGTTACTTTTTAATATCTCTAAAGCCTGGAAAAATTATTTCTTTATTTTTCTAAAGACAGGCAAATGTATTGTTTTTCAATTTCTCTAAAAAAATTATTTCTTAATTTCTCTGGGAAATTTATTGTTTTTAACAGGCAAATTTATTGTTTTAATTTCTTTTAATATATATAAAGCCTGGCAAATTCATTCACACAAATATATACCTTAGTATATAAGTGCTGATTCACAAGTGGATAAAATAACACGCATATGTCTTCTGTAACATGCTGCATATACACAAAAATGAACACATGTATATGTTTTAGATAGGATGGCTTTAGAAAGTATTGCTTTCGTTTCACAGCTAGTTCTTTGGGATGGGGTTGCTAGCCCCATATCCATTTTCCCAGTAGTTGCGACATCATGCTGTAAGTTAATTACCTGGTAACTGAGGCAAAAGAGCCTAAGTCATAAGGGGTACAAAGGGTTTTCATGAAAATGTGTTCATTGCCCATTTATTCCGGACTGTGCTTGTGATTCAAAACCCTAGTGTGTGTGTGTATGTATATATATATATATATATATATATATATATATATATATATATATATATATATATATATATATATATATATATATATGTGTGTGTGTGTGTGTGTGTGTGTGTGTGTCAAATATAAGGGAGCCAACAGAAATGCCAAAATGGAAATAAAGGCTATATTTCAGAGACCAAACTGTCTCTTTCCTCAGGAAAATCTATTCGCCCGAGGAGAGAGACAGTTTGGTCTCTGAAATATAGCCTTTATTTTCCACATTTTGGCTTTTTTATGGGCTCCCTTATATTTGATGGAATTCTGTTTTAAAAGAAATTATTTCACAGTCATATATATATATATATATATATATATATATATATATATATATATATATATATAATATATATATATATATATATATATATATATATATATATATATATATATATATATATATACATATATATATCTATATATGAATACCAGAAATACCAGAAATTTTGATCCGATTTTGTTACTGAGTTACTGAGAATCTTCTTCCACCTTAAATAACCATTAGGTGAACCAGTTATATCGACACTGATGAATTTTATCAAACCCGATAGTGGGGCTAATCTCGATGAATAATTAAATGAATTGTACATTAATACCCTTAATATAATGACTGCAGAAAAGGTTATCGACGCGGACTCCCAGAAACTGAAATACAGAACTTTCTTTGTAGATTATTCACGACCTACAAGGTTGCGTCATTTCAGATCGAATTTCGGGAACTGGATCAGATGGCCCAGTGAGCATTCGTTTTCTCAGAAATGATTTGTTTGCATTAGAGGAGCTGACTTGGGGGTTTTCATACCGTGAAGGAGCGTAGAAACCCCAGAGATGGTTGTGGGTTGTTTATTATTATTATTATTATTATTTAGTATTATTATTAATTATTAATTGCATTATTATTATTTAGTTGTTTTCCAAAACAAACTGCAGTCTTAGTGTTAATAATAATAATAATAATAATAATAATAATAATAATAATAATATTATTATTATTATTATTATTATTATTATTATTATTTAGTTGTTTGCCAAAACATGAACTGCAGTCTTAGAGAGTGTTGTAAATAATAATAATAATAATAATAATAATAATAATAATAATAATAATAATAATAATAATTATTATTATTATTATTATTATTATTATTATTATTATTATTATTATTATTACATTTAGTTATAAATAATAATAATAACATGAACTAATAGTCTAATAATAATAATTATTATTATTAAATATTTAGTTGTTTGCCAAAACATGAACTGCAGTCTTATAGTAATAATAGTAATAATATTATTATTATAATTATTATTATTATTATTATTATTATTATTATTATTATTATTATTATTATTATTTAGTTGTCTACCAAAACAAGAACTGAAATTTATAGTAATCGTAAATACAAAGCTGTATCAACTACTAGAAAATTTCAATTTATGTTATTAGTATCGGCATTTTTTCGACAGCGTCAGCACCGAAAACTCTGCCGTGATCGATTTCAATAAACTATGAATCAGCTCCTACAAGAACCACGTAAAAAATGCGCCGAATTTGTTTTTTTGTACAGCGTGAGTTTTCTGTATGAAACTCTCAGCCACGGCCTGTAAAACTCTCTGCCGCAGTCCATGAAACTTTCAGCCACGGTCCGGTGGTGGGTTGTGTTGTTGGCACCTATACCGGTGCCAAACGCACGATCATGGCTAACTTTAACCTTAAATAAAATAAAAACTACTGAGGCTAGAGGGCTGCAATTTGGTATGTTTGATGATTGGAGGGTGGATGATCAACATACCAATTTTCAGCCCTCTAGCCTCAGTAATTTTTAAGATTTGAGGAAGGACAGAAAAAGTGCGGACGGACAGGCAAATAGCCATATCATTATATTTCGTTTACAGAAAACTAAAAATGTGACTGCCAAGACTTCCGCCTTCGGGTCGAAAGTCTTTTTTTTTTTTTTTTACAAAGACTCATAAAGTAAGAATTTAATCTCGTTTCATACCAGAATTAACTGACATCAATGAGTCTTTCCTCACAGACTGATGGTAAAATCGATGTGAATGACGTCATCTCGATCAGATCTCGTTGACGTACGTGAAAACGCGAGAAAACCATTTTAATCCTTATAAGGGACGAATATGTTTAAGTACATTTTCCTTTGGTGGTTTACCGTTTAAATATATCTTCCGTCTGGTTCAGACTGACAGTCGAGCGTAGAAAAACTGTATCATAACCAGTTAATCTGTCACACAAGATGCACGGTCTCTTGCATCCACGTAATGGGTGGGGAATAGTGCCATCAGTGCACCTCACGCGGACCACTGTAGGCATTACTTGAGGTTCTTTATAGCGTCCTTTCGGTCCCTAGCTGCAACCCCTTTCCATTCCCTTTACTGCATCTCCGCTCATATTCTCCTTTTCCATCTTACTCTCCACCCTTCCTAACAGTTGTTGCATAGTGCAACTGCAAAGTTTTCCTCTTGTTTACACCTTTCAGACCTTTTTAATCTCAGTTTCCATTTCAGCGCTGAATGATCTTATAGGTCCCAGCGCTTGGCCTTTGGCTTAAATTTTTTATTCCATTCCATTTCCAGTCTGCGGTCTCTTTTATGGAAAAGAATTTCGCCTCATCTCTCGCGAGAAATAACTCGAAAGTTACGTTTAGTGATAGTGATTTATTTTGACGCTGTCGTTTTAGAAAGAATTAAAGAAAATACGAAAGCCAATGCCTGGCCTCGGGCCATCGTTTCCCAAGGTTAACGTCTATTGAATGCTTTCTAATCACGCTCACAGCATGAACCCCAGCCTGGCTATTCAGTCTGTTACTACGTAATCACACCTTAAGCAACCAACGAAGACATAGCTCTCAATTCTGCCATTTTTAAAGTTCTCTCGTCAACTGCCAATTACCAGGAAAATGAATGGCATAAATTGTATAACATAAAATGCATAATTTCAATCGACAAATGATCATCTGGCAGCGCGAGACCGCACGCTACTGGAATCGATTCCCGTTACCTACCGAGAAGGTCATGAAAATGACAATTCCCTTTTGAAGCACAGGTACGAGAGCTTACCAGCCTACTCACCTGACCTTCATCCGTGACCTCGTTTTCTATGTCATCCTGACTAATATATTGGCCTTGGATTGAAGACGAAGTTCATTCTTTACATTCCTGACAAGCTGTTATACTCTTTTTTTATGTAATTTGACCTTCAGGAATAAGCGTTCATGTTTACATATGCGTAGGTTAATGGGGAGTTTTCACATGAAATTTCTGTCTCGTTGAACGTGGAACTTTCGTTAATGACTTAAAAGAATTATCATTTAAGCTCAGGAAAATACTACTGTTAAAGATATAAGATTTTTAGTATCCCCATTTATCAGGTATAATAATAATAATAATAATAATAATAATAATAATAATAATAATAATAATAATAATAATAAAAATAAAATCAGAGTGGATCTTTCTTGTTTGTCCGCCCTGGGTGGGGGCTGGGCAGGTAGGAGATTGGGAGGGAAGGAGAGACATGACACATCCATCCTCCTCCTGCAAACCTGTTTGTCCGCCCCAGTGGAGGCGGGGTAGATAGGGGATCGGGAGGATAGGGGAGACATAATGGGCAGCGCCGGGTTCCAGCACAACGTAGTGCACTCCATCGCCATATTAATTAATAATATTATTAATAATAATAATAATTATTATTATTATTATTATTATTATTATTATTGATAACAACAACCCTGGAAAAATGATGCTACAAAGGGATCCAGTAGGGAAAGTAACACAATATGAGAGAAAAAAATAAGACAAACAAAGGCGATGGAACAATTAAAATAATGAAACGAAATCCAAGTCAGTCTGGTCAAAAAAAAAAAAAAAAAACTTGTACTCAGTTTGAACTTATAAAATTCCAGCCATTTAACTACATGACTAAGAATCATTCCAGGATTTGGTTCCAACTTAAACTAAAATTCTATATAAATTGTGTGGTGCTGAACCTCACAAAAGAAAACTTAAGATTTTTTGAATTAACTGCATTTCCAGTACTGTGTCGTGGATCGTATAGGAATATGGAACAGGAGTTTTGGCCCAAAGCCAAGCGCTGGGACCTATGAGGTCATTCAGGGCTGAAACGGAAACTGACAATCGAAGGGCTTTAAAGGTGCAACAGGAGGAAA
The DNA here is from genome assembly GCF_040412425.1 of Macrobrachium rosenbergii. Taxonomy (NCBI): domain Eukaryota; kingdom Metazoa; phylum Arthropoda; class Malacostraca; order Decapoda; family Palaemonidae; genus Macrobrachium; species Macrobrachium rosenbergii. The sequence continues at coordinate 10,079,294 of NC_089792.1, read as the reverse complement.
ACCTCGCAGTTGCACTACGGAACAATTGTGTGGAAAGTAAGGTGGAAGAAAGTGAATATGAACAGAGGTACAATAAGAGGAATGAAAGGGGTTGCAGCGAGGGGCCGAAGGGACGCTGCAAAGAGCCTTTAGTAATGCCCATGTATACTGCACAGCGTTAGGTGCACTGACGTCACTACCCCCTTACGGGAGTGGATCGTAAAGCCTTGGAAAATCTGAATGCGGGGCGAGATCAGAATTATGAAAATGTTTATCAATGCGTTATGAGCTAATAAAAAATCGGTGCCAGAGATTGATACACAGACCTTGAATAAGAAATTTAACGGTTGTCACGTTGTCATCCAACAGTTTCTGATGCCAGTCAACTATTGAAGGCCAGACTGGGAACAATATTTTCAGAGCACAGAAGATTCAAAGAACTAGAATATTTCCTCATGGCTTATAGGCCTTAAAACAAATGGAAGACGTGACCATTATGCTCAAATTTTTGCAGCTGAAGACAAGAGTGCTAACTGTTTCATCGGGAGTTGAAGAATCTTTGTCAGCGAAGAAATTTGCAAGTTGGAGAAATAAGTAATAAAAACAATTAAAGTCTAATTAGAAAATGAGGCAATTGCAACCAAAAACAAAGAACGGAATGTTGAAGAATATTTGTCAGTGAAGAGATGTTATATAGTTAGAGGAATAATTCAATATATATATAAATATGTTGATATGCATATATGATGAAAACCTATAGAAGATATATAATAGGTGATACATTCATAACAAAATATATATAATATATATATATATACTATTATATATATATATATATATATATATATATATATATATATATATATATATATATATATATATATATATATATATATATATATGGGATAACGTAAATGCACCATTTTAAAGTCATGGCTTAAAATATTCAGTTTATGGCAGAACCACCATCAATATATTGGATAATTCCTTTAATTGCTTGGTAGTTGTGGGCACTCAACATCCCCTAATTTAAATTAAGTTTTGGATAATTAATCTGAGTGTCTGTTCTGCATCTTATGGCTGCTAGATCATCTCAGAAATGTATTTGATTTCCTTTCACTGATTTCAATTCCCCTTTTTGAGAGTGCACTCAGTAACTTGAATTAACTGGCGTTTTTGCCTTTTTTTAAGTTTATTTTTTCATTTATCAATTCATCGTTATAATTGTTTTCAGTTCACATTTCCGATTATATCCTCAGTTTTATTTAGGATTCTTTGATATTAATGACAGATTTTCAATTTATTTTCTTGATTTTTTTACGTTCAAATTTGCATTAAAATCTGTTCAATGTTAATTGTTATTATATGCGTTTAATTCTGTGCCTTTCTTACTTTCATTGTCTTTCTTTCACTTTCTATATTTACGTAAACTCGTTGTGAATAACAATAATAATAATAATAATAATAATAATAATAATAATAATAATAATAATAATAATGAATTTTCTCCTCACTTTGGGTTCGAACATAGGACTCTTTTGGTGAAAGACAGGGGCGGTATATTCCGCACGTTATTGGATGTGTTTATTTCTAATAATAATAATAATAATAATAATAATGATAATAATAATAATAATAATAATATTGGTAATCTTACGTGCAACCAGAATCCTGGTGAAAAGATATCGGTTAACTTTCGCTTCTGCTAGGCGTTTGCTACTATTCATTCTGTTCTTGCACTGAAACAACTCGGTGTTATGATGTATTTTGTAATTATTTAATTTCCGTAATAAATTCGTTATTAAGTAGCGCGTCGTAAAGTAAAGGCGACGGTCATAACTATATGTTAAACGCCGCACAAGCAGCAAATCTATTTAGGAACTGATAAAGTGGATAGAAATGAATACATTGTAAAATATGAAATTGTTGCCATTTGAATAAGTTTTTATTAAAAAAAAAAAAAAGTTTTGATTAAGATGTTTTAAATCTGTAAAGTGCAATTGCTATATCACCAGATACACAGTAAAAAAAACTTGTCAATATACACAGTCACATCTTAATCCAACTATCATACTTGTGAAATTCTGATTGTCTATGAACTTTTGTGACAAAATGGCAATAGAAGGTACCCCATACTCTACATTTGATTAATTTTTTTTTGGTAATTTCAACTGGACTACAGCCTCTTGTAGAATTTTGCGATACAGACGCTTAGTTCTGGCAAGCATCTCGTGCCTAAAGCCTCCGACAAGCAGAAAAGTGCTTTGATATCCACTTATCACAAGGGGCTTCCCTGTTGATACCATTCCGTTAGCCTTGCCTTTAGAATTGATCTCTGAACATGATATGTGTATTGCTGTGTCTTACCACTAATTCAGCCTAATAAATGCTGTAAGTAATGGCATCTTTCGCCATTTCATGAGGAAGATCATTTCATCAGGAAAAGATCATAAACCCTGGAAATAATGTAAAGTCAAGATTTTGACTTAGAAATTTGAAGACAAGGTTTCCATTGAAAAAAAAAAAATACATAATACAGAGACTTTTAAGGTTAGAGATGCTGAGGATAAACCTGTTCAAGATTTTGGACTTGATTAGAAGGCGAAGATCGAATACATTTTTGTTTTTATTTAAAAATGCAAGTTTCACTAAAGGTTTGAGCAAGACGAGATGAAGTACCTCTAAAGGTGGAACTGGGAGAAACAAAATACAGTAATAGTTTAATGGACAGCAAGACTGAAGCAAAGGCGGGAAATGAAGGGGGAGTAAAAGGCTAAAATGTTGTCTAGGGCCAAAACAAGTCAAACACCCCACAGTGAGGTGCACTGATGGCATTACCTCTTAACCCTTAGGGGGACAAGTGTTTTAGAGAAAATAAGCTTCTTATATGAATGAAAAGTAATGATAAGACCTAAAAAAAAATTGTGATTTCATATTTGTCGTGAACAGTTTGAATAGGTATGAGTAGTAAATTACATTTTAAAAAATATGAATCTTGGTGAATGTATCAGCTTCACGGTAATCTATGAAGAATACCATTAAACTGTAAATCCTGGTACTACTGCATGACACTGGCAAAATCCTATTGAAACAGTCCCGGGGTCTGTTTCAGTTAAATCTATCTATAGTTTCTATGATTTAATAAAACCGTAAGTTCAAGAAATATAATGTAATTCATACAATTTCAAGGCATCTCGTCTTCCCATTGAGATGTCACGAAAATGTTTGTGAAATTGAATCCGTTCTGGAATTTGTGGTTTTATTACATTCATTACGTTTTATTTTGCGCTTTTGGCAGTAATGTTTTAGTTCAAAGTACCTTTTTCACTTTGCTTTAATGTTTTTACATAAAACAAGCTTTAGCAGCCGTGTTAGTAAGGACGTCTGCTTGAATGTATGCAGTATAAAAATAAAGCCTATGCTGTAGAAAGTAATGCACACGAATCAGTACTAAGAATTGTTCTGATAAAAATTTTTTTTTTTTTTATTGCTTTGGGTGACCTCAGGCATTACTGAAGGTTCTTTGCAGCGTCCCTTCGGCTCCTAGCTGCAACCCCTTTCATTCCTTTTACTGTAACTCCGTTCATATATTCTTTCTTCCATCTTACTTTCCACCCTCTCCTAACAGTTGATTCATAGTGCAACCGAGAGGTTTTCCTCCTGTTACACCTTTCAAACCTTCTTACTGTCAATTTCCGTTTCAGTGCTGAATGACCTCATGGATGCCAGTGCTTGGCCTTTGGCCTAAATTTTATATTCTATCTCTAACTAACAGTCTCGTTTTGTGATAGTTAACAGTCCTTTATCTCTTGCAGGCACGACTGAGGGAGCAGCTAATGGTGGAGAAAGAATCAAGGCTGCTTCAGATGGCAGCCCGCCAGGAGGCAGAGAGGAACAACACCATCCAGAGGGTGACGAAGACCTCAGCGTCTAGTCTCTCCTCGACTTTGTCCTCTCTCAACTCCTCAGGAGCAGGACAAGGAAGGGTGAGGAAAATGTTTGAGGAAAGGAGGACTAATGGATACAACCACAGTCCAGTGGGCTGGGACAAGAGTTATCCATTAGAGCCTGTCAGAGGACCTGGGGGCGGCGGCGGAAAACCTCCAAAACCCAAAGGACTCGTCAGAAACAACAGGGGCGTGAGCATGGACAGAGCTTATCAGAACTTCGATTCGTCAGCCATGAAGAGATCACAGAGCCACGCAACACTACAGAAAAATAACAACAACTACAACGACCCCCGTTCCCCAGGCAGACTAGGCCTACGCCCCCCACAACAGCGCGTCCCCGCCCACCACAAATCCACCTCCTCTCTCCTCGATGCCAACCAAAACTACAACGGTCGCGGCAGCAGCGGCAGCAGCGGCGGCTACAGCAGAGGACCCTCTCGGGACCCTTCGCCAGCGCCTTCGCCATCACACATGAACGGCAACAGATTCGGCTTCCGCAACAACGCCTCCCGCGGTCCTTCCCCCTCCCCACAATCGAATGGTTCGCCGGCCCGAAGTGGTCCGCCACCGGGACTTCGCAGAACCACCGACGAAGCAGACTCAGGAAGAACTCCGGCACAGAAGCGCGCTGTGCAGCCGAGGCCTCCGGTTCGACAGCCTCCGCAGCGACCTCCTAGACAGGCGGCTCGGCAACCGCCGACGGAACCCGAAAATAATGACGATGAGGCCGCTCACGATTCTCCCAAACCGGAGGTAGGTCTAGGCATTCGTCTTGTGGCCCTGCAATGAAACAGTCTAATCTTTCATTAATCTTATTTACTTTCCAGTATATGTGAGTAGGTTAAGATATTTCGCTTGTGGCATTTACAGCGTGTTGGTTTATTCTTTAATTAATCTTATTCACTTTCCACTTGATGTGAATTGGTTATCAGAAGGGTAGTTTTATCGAGGGCCTCCTCACAGCTCTTTACAGATGATTCATTCATTACCAAATAATCTGTAGATATTTAAGTCATGTGAATTCTTACTGCCTGGATCTTTCTTCCCTACCTGATAGAATCATTGGTTAGTTCAAGCTTTTCTACAGGAAAAAGGCTTGATCTCCAACACCTTAGATTATCTGCAGTTTGGTTAAGCTTCACAACTGTAACTGAATTGTTCCAGACTACGAAATTTTCATAAATTATGAAAAATGCATTGACAGTATCCTGTTGACTCAAGTATTCACAATTTTTTCATAAACAACATATCATATATATATATATATATATATATATATATATATATATATATATATATATATATATATATGACTATTTATCACATCACCGTGATTCATATACAATCAGAAAGCTACAAACGTCCTTTAATATCCAATTTTGAAGTCATATATTTTCATATATATTTACCGAAGGAATTTTTAGTTGATACTGTGGCCGACTGGTTAGTGTGTCACTGTAGTCCTGATTCCTCGTCCGTCGCTGGGTCTGACCCCACGGGACGGTGGACTTATTATCAACTAAAATATATATGAAAATATATATGAGGTAGATGAATTATTAAAGGACGTTTAGCTTATGATTATATATATATATATATATATATATATATATATATATATATATATATATATATATATATATATATATATATACACACACACAGTACTACTGTATATGAACATGTTTTTAAGAACCCCTGAAAATTGATAACATTGCTTAAAAGTGACACGGTGCCTTGTTAAGTAAACAAAAACAGAAATTGCTGCCTGCTCATTCTTAAACATGACAAACCGAAAAAGAGCTCATGAATTAATCTCATATTCAATTCCATCTCGTTTTTACTACCGAAAACTTTTCCACTTTGTTGTCTCGAATCAATAAAAACAATCAATCCTATCCTTGCTTGAGCCGGCTATACCTCTCCCCCTCTCCCTCTCTCTCTCTCTCTCTCTCTCCATACCCCCTCCCTCTTCTCCTAGTCTCGTAGCCTACCCTCCTACCCACCATCCCAATCCCCTAGGCCACTACGTTTACGTCAAAGCCTTACTTAGATAACGGCGCTGCTAGGAGATCTTACAAACATTGTAACTCTTAACAGACAAGATCGGTTGGACACTGTCATCGCTTCCCTTCGGGTTTGTGCAAATATCGCGGAATACTTCCGGGCTGAAGAGCTTCTTTTGGAAAGGTTCCATTAGATTTTACATTAAATTTACATTCAAATCTAGTCATGGTGTGAGTGGCGTGGCGTTCCGTGGCCATAACTCTTAATTAAATCTCTCTCTCTCTCTCTCTCTCTCTCTCTCTCTCTCTCTCTCTCTCTCTTTTGTTTGATCGAGAAGACGGTATTGTGACAATGAAAGTCTTACGAATGCCCTCTACAAAACCGTTTAACATTTTCAAATTTCAGAGAGAGAGAGAGAGAGAGAGAGAGAGAGAGAGAGAGAGAGAGAGAGAGAGAGAGAGAGAGAGAACGCAACCTAATTAGATAAACGACTGAGGAAATCGTAACTTCTTCTTCTTCTTCTTCTTCTTCTTCTTCTTCTTCGAGAGAGAGAGAGAGAGAGAGAGAGAGAGAGAGAGAGAGAGAGAGAGAGAGAGAACTCAACCTAATTAAATAAACGACTGAGGAAATCGTATTTTCCTCTTCTTCTTCTTCTTCTTCTTCTTCTTCTTCTTCGAGAGAGAGAGAGAGAGAGAGAGAGAGAGAGAGAGAGAGAGAGAGAGAGAGAGAAAAATAATTTCCATTCTTGGAACTTAATAATTGCTTTGAAAGGTTCGAACTGCGGTCAAATTCGATTATCGACCAACTCTACTCCAGCTGACCCGTTATTAAAAATTTGATAAGAAAGCAGGTCACGACTGCCTGAGTACTTTAAACGTAACATTGTAAAGGTGAGCTTTGATGGATCGATTCCGTGGCCGATGAAATGGGGAGATAAAGACATAAGGAGGCTGAAAGATTCTTCAGTGTAGGAGGAACTTGATTATAATCTTTGGTAGGAAGACTATTTAACCGTACCCGAGGCTGCAGAGGTTATCTTCATAGACACAAAACATACATTGTTCAAGCTTTAGAGTTTTCACTTTCAGAAATGTATGGCTAAATGCAAATATAAATATACAAAGTTACGTCAATATTCTGGGCTTTGAACTGCATAATAATTATCTTACTTAGAACTGCTATAGCTCCCAAGTAAAAAGATATTTAAAAAAAAATCGTAACTTTGGCCCACCTCTTTATTACTGAAGTGGAATTTCAGTCCAGTTCGTACCTATGTGAAACAGTTTGAAAAGATTTCGTCCATAACCACTGATCATAACCTTAGCCCATTCTATCGGCAAAAGACAGGACTCCTTAGCTTCCTTCTACAGGTAGTCTTTTGGCCCATGTTCTATTAAACTGGAGAGTTCCATTACCTCTAAGGTAACAGGGAACAACGTCAAGACCACTCTATGAAGATAAGCAATTTCGGGGTTCCTGCTACGGCTGCTAGTCTTAGAAATTCATATGATAATTCGTTCTATTATGATTTCTGTAGCGGTCCTCTGAAAAGCAGGCCTACGGCTTTCGTCGGATCTGTTTTTATTTTTCCTACTTTTAATAATCCTTCACACACTTTTAATCAAAGACACTGAAAAGGCGTTCATTTGACGATCACAGGCTATAAAAATCGCATTTTTTTTCTTGATATGATTTCTTGGTATCAATTAACAGACGGGAAGTTTGGCTGCTTTTCACTGTCAGTATAGCAACAGCAAGGATTGCAAATGCAGTCACCACGATAATGAAAGTCTGATAAAATAATGGCAAAATATTTAAATTTTCTATTCATTGAAGAATGTCCTCTGAGAGAGAGAGAGAGAGAGAGATAATGAAAGTCTGATAAAATAATGGCAAAATGTCTAAACTTTCTATTCATCGAAGAATGTTCTCAAAAGAGAGAGAGAGAGAGAGAGAGAGAGAGAGAGAGAGAGAGAGGTGGTTATGGGAGCAAGTTGATATAACATCAAAAAATATGAGATGTCTACTTTGATCGAAAAATGACCAAGGTGATAATATAAGGAGATGGATTGATAAAGGGGTTATAGCAAAATCAATACACCTTTGTAATGGCACCCTCCATCCAAGAGTGGGTCAACTACAAAAGAATAAAAAGAAAAGTGACTGACCTTCTCCTGTAAAGTGTCAACATCAATTTTTCAGATACGATCCTCGCTCAATATGTCTCTCGGCACTAATATCAGAGTCTGATTTCATCCAAGGGCATCTCTCTCTCTCTCTCTCTCTCTCTCTCTCTCTCTCTCTCTCTCTTGTAGTTCGTCTAGCTCACAACTGAACGATCCGTGTTCGATTAGCGAACTAAAAAAAAGAGGGACGAATACAAGATTGTAAACCTGGTTGTTAAAGTCTGATTTTATCCAAGGGCATCTGACTCTCTCTCTCTCTCTCTCTCTCTCTCTCTCTCTCTCTCTCTCTCTCTCTCTCTCTCTCTTGTAGTCCGTCTAGCTCACAACTGAACGATCCGCGTTCGATTCACGAACTAACAAAAAGAAGGATGAATATAAGATTATATACCCGGTTGTTCAATGCCTGATTTTAAAATCTCTCTCTCTCTCTCTCTCTCTTCTGGTCATTGCCTCTCTCATTCATACTCTCTCTCTCTCTCTCTTGTAGTCCGTCTAGCTCACAACTGAACGATCCGCGTTCGATTCACGAACTAAATAGAAAGGGACGAATATAAGATTATGTACCTGGTTGTTAAATGACCATTGTGCGTAGCAGATAGGGTGGAGAGAGAGAGAGAGAGAGAGAGAGAGAGAGAGATTAGTGGTCATTGCCCTGTCATTACATACATCATACCATCAAACGGGAGGGCCTCGATGAGGTAATCCTCAGTCCGCTAGGGTATAATTTCTCTCTCTCTCTCTCTCTCTCTCTCTCTCTCTCTCTCTCTCTCTCTCTAAAATCTAGTGCATCGACATCTCATAAAAAGTCAAATCGTTTAAGAATTTTTATACGTAGAAAGAGAAAGAGAGGACGAAGGTTTTGAATAAGTTAAGTAAAAGAGAGAAGAATAAGAGAGAAAAATAACAAATAGATGATATAGTGATTAATAAGAGCTTTACTTAGTTGTAAGTGGCCTGCGCTCTGGATGAAAAATGTACGGGCGAATGACTCAGATATTATTACAAGAAGAGGTCATGAAATGAAGTGAGTATTGAGAATTAACAACATTATATAAAACACATATATATATATATATATATATATATACATATATATATATATATATATATATATATATATATATATATATATATATATATATATATATATATGTATATATAAATGTTTACAGTACATATAGTGGTCATTTGGGGTACGAGGTTCGGAGCTATTAAGTATACTTGCCGGATATGAGGCTTTCGCATGTTTATAAATGCGAATTCTTTTGTTTATTTGTTTTAAGCGTTATTCTACTTTTATTTCAAATGATGAAGGCACAGATAGCTGTTACATTTTCTCTTGGAATTCACTATCTCTTAAATGAAACTTATACATATATACATACGTAGTGCATAGCACATACTATGCAAGCGTATGAATAAAGACAGATACATAAATATGCATAATATTCTACAGCCGTCCGTAAGTTCTCTGCCAAATTTAAAAGACATTTTGCACAATAGTAAAGAATGTAAATATATATATATATATATATATATATATATATATATATATATATATATATATATATATATATATATATATATATATATATATACAGTATATATATATATATCCCTTAAAGGTCCCTTTAGCCTTGAGACTCAGAACGAAGGTAATTGCTGACGCAGCAACGGACAGACAAACAGAAAACCTTAAAGCACCGGCTGAAACGGACGTTACTATAGAGATAGAGTCAACAACAGCCGCTTGGCGTTCGCGGTTTGCCTGGGGTGGGGGGGAGAGAGAGAGAGAGAGAGAGAGAGAGAGAGAGAGAGAGAGAGGACATGAATCTTTTATAATACAGAAGGAATCTACTTGCATTTACAAGCGTGTGTATGTATATGCATATGTATGTATTTATTTATATATGTGTATATATATAAGTATATATATTTTATATATGTACATTTATATGTTATATATATATTATTTATTTATATATATATATATATATATATATATATATATATATATATATATATATATAAGTATATATATTTTATATATATACATTTATATATTATATAGATATATTATTTATATATATATATAAATATATATATATATATATATATATATATATATATATATATATATATATATATATATATATATATATATGTACATGTATATGTTTTATATATATATATTTATATATAAATATATATATATATATATATATATATATATATATATATATATATATATATTATACATATATATATATATACCTGTATACATATATGCATATATGCATATATATATATATATATATATATATATATATATATATATATATATATTATAACTATATGTAAATTAATTTTAAAATATCTTATGGCAACGCTTTTTGCTTTACCAGTATATTACTGTATATTGACATAGAATGCACAAAAGAAAATATATGGTATTTACTCCATGTAAACAGAACCTAAAAAAAAAAAAATGTTGACTGAGCCAAAAGAATCAACTTAATTAAACTGATTTAGAAATGAAATCTACCTCGTGGAAGGAAAAGGAAATTAAATAGAATTTCGTCGAGTTCAAACCGAAGTTGACTCGTGAAAAATATCTTATGAAAGAATGAGTCTTTCGAATACAAGGGATTTTAGAATTGAAAACAACATACAACACACAAAAAATGAAATTCATCAGAACATTAAACAAGTAAAAAATGCGCCGAAGTTTCTTCGGCGCAATCGAGTTTTCTCTACAGCGTATAATGCTGTATGAAACTTTCAGCCGCTGCTCATGAAACTCTTAGATGCAGCCCATAAAACTCAGCCACGGTCCGGTGGTGGCCTCAGCCACGGCCCATGAAACTCAGCCAAGGTCCGGTGGTGGCCTTTGTTGGTGATACCTATATCGGTGCCAGAAGTACGATTATGGCTAACTTTAACCTTAAATAAGATGAAAACTACTGAGGCTAGAGGACTGCAATTTGATATGTTTGATGATTGGAGGGTGAATGACCAACATACTAGTTTGCAGCCCTCTAGCCTCAGTAGTTTTTAAGACTTGAGTGCGGACAGAAAAAGTGCGGATGGACAGACAAAGCCTGCACATTAGTTTCTTTTACAGAAAACTAATAACGGTGATCAAAATATTAAAGACGATTCGTTGTTGTTATCCACAAAAAAAAAAAGCACCATAAAACCGACGATAATGTCATTGTGATAATATCACCTAACAACTGAAAATATCTGTAATTGATCTTGTGAAATAAAGTTCAAGTTTTTGAAGTATTATACGATAATTTTGTTAAAACTAAGCTATTATTATTAAATACCACTCAAAAAGAAAATAAAAGATTATGAAGTCATTTTCATTATATTCTTCTGCAAAATCTTTGTCAGTTGTGTCTTTAGTCTTTTCATGTAAGAAAGCTTAATTAAGCATGAAGATTTTATCGTCTTGTATTAATGTCACACCTGTAATAATTTCTGGGTGCTTAAGCATACTTCCGCCTTTATTATTAAGGATTGTTTATACTAATACCATAAGGCATTCATGTATATATGAGAGAAATAAAATTAACTAAAAAAATCGAATAAGGAACAACCTTAAAGAAAAATATTAGATAAAGGATTACAAAGAAAAAATAGTAAGTAGTATATAAAGCAAAAGTACACGAAAAGTAAAAAAGCCAAATAATGTAAAAAGCCTTGACATATTCACCCAAACACCTGCGCAAAAACGCGGTCAGAAAAAGTAACGATTCGCTAATTTTTTACATCCCCTGCCCCCCTAAAAGTTCTATGGCCAAAAAACGACAAAAAGAATAAAAACAAAGCGATACAAGGTCTGATTTAGGTCAAGAGTCACATTGATGGGGGCTGACACGAAGAAAACAGGTGATTTCTCTGACATGCGCACTGGAGTGAGGGTGATGAACTCAGCAGGTGTTCGGACATCATTTCGGTAGTAGTGTTTCTCATTCCCGGCAGTTAGGGAGGGCTCGTTTCTCTCCCCCTGTCTCTTTAATCGTGCGGTTGTGAGAGTGCTTTTCTCTCGTGGGAAATACTCTTGGGACCTTGTGCGTATTCTTTTTTGATTGCTGAATAGTGTTCGTACTTTTCAAAATGACATTCATACCAACCGAGAATATTTTTGCGAAGATTCTCCCCCGAAAAACAGAAAGTTGAAGTGTGTTTAGTGAATTAAAGACTGCCATCTTAATTGTGATCTTTTATCAAGATAATCTCTTACTCTTCAAAGACATAATCAACAGGTTCATTAGGCAGTAATGTCAAACATTACCCCGTCATTACCTGAGCGTCTGGTTGCGTAGCAATGGTCAATGCAAAAGAAGTGCTGCATGATAGAGGGTCCTGTTGCATTGCTTTTTTATTCAACTCGTAATTTCACGGTCAAATCGTTTACATTTAGAGTGTGCTTTTGTAACTGCGTGTATGAATGAAGGAATATTTTTGCATTGAAGTTCTAAAGTCCATGTGGTATTCGAAATGTTAATTAGAAGGATATAATACTTAGGCCAAAAGCCAAGCGCTGGGACCTATGAGGTCATTCAGCGCTGAAAAGGAAATTGATCGTAAAAAGATTTGAAAGGTGCAACAGGGGAAAACCTCGCAGCTAAACTTTAAAACAATTGTTAAGAGAGAGTGGAAAGCAAGCTGGAAGAAAGAGAATATGAACGGGGGTACAGTAAAAGGAATGAAGGGGGTTGCAGCAGCTAGGGGCCGAAGGGACGCTGCAAAGAACCTTAAGTTATGCCTACAGTGCACCTCGTGAGATGCACAGACGACGGTAGTCCCCTACGGGGGAAATGTTTATTTTACAAAGACGAGTATCAGTTATCTGTTAGGTCGAAGATTGTGATCTGTGATATTTGGTTTAAATAGCAATCTTTGCGAAGAAAGGAATAATTACCGTATGCTGTTTGACATACCATATTAGTACTTCTTGAAAGCACAATATTCTGGCGTAATCTGAAAATTTAAGGTTGTTCTGTCCTCTGTACAACCGAGACCAGCCTTAAGAACAGAAAAACAACTACATCAACAATAGTAATAACAATATTGATGTAATAAAGATCCACAATTATATAAATAATATTTTTTTTCTTTAGCATTTTAATACAATTTATGTATATAATTGTGGATTTTTATTAGAGAACAGTTCATCACGATATTGTGAATTTCTCAGCAGCGGCACAACAACAACAACAATAGCATTATTATTATTATTATTATTATTATTATTATTATTATTATTATTATTATTATTATTATTATTATTATTATTATTATAAATAAGTATTGCAAGTTGTCAATTAGTATTTTCTTCTGCTTATTCAGAATTTCTCCCCATTCCTGAACAACATAATCTTATGGCATAAAACCACAATATATATATATATATATATATATATATATATATATATATATATATATATATATATATATATATATATATATATATATATATATAAACAATGTGGCTCGAGAGTTTGTTAACCTTTCTGTTTTCAGCAGTTCTTTCAAGGTGAGGTTGCAGGCCCATACCCTTTTCTGTCTTAACTGCGACCCACCACACTCTATTAAACCATCCAGTACAATTTAATGCTTGAATCAACAGAGATACAGTGGGATATGACAGAGCATATCTAAAGTGCTCTTCCTCACAAAGGTTCAAACCCTAACCCTCTCGCTGATGAAGCTAGTGTCATAACAACTTGACCAAGAGGTCCCATATATATATATATATATATATATATATATATATATATATATATATATATATATATATATATATATAGTATATATACACATATGTATTATATATATATATATATATATATATATATATATATGTGTGTGTGTGTGTGTGTGTGTGTGTGTGTGTTTATTCCAACTTGGATAAGCACACTCGATAACCTTGAATTCGAAAACAGAACCTAGACTTCGCACTTGAGAACCTGTACGTAAGAAACACGTGTCCAGTTTCTTTGCAGTGCAGTAAAGGAAAACGGACATTAAAACACATACTTTGGTAAAATGAATATTCATACCATAATGCAACGATGGCATTGTGTGCTGTTTGCAACGCGTGACCTCCAGCCACGTTAGACCGTTAAGGTGAAGAATATCGAAGGTCTAGATAGCAAAATGTTTGGTCTATTCTTGGTCTGAAACGCGCTGATTTTCTTCATAATTTGAAGAACGGCAACTCAAGACTTATGACTGATTTATGATAAGAATGCGTGCACGTGCTCTCTGTCACACACTCTGAATCGATGAACAGCAGACGTATTTGCGAGGTCAATTGGTTAATAGCTTTGTTTTTCATTCAGCTTATCTGATGTTTGATTTACATGACAAATGGCGGGAGAACAGTGGCTTTCGCTAGTGGACAATGGTGTTGTGACGTATGAAGTATAATATTGAGTAGGCGTTTAGTAGTTACTTCTTTAACACATTCAGCTTCTCAGTGTCTTTGAAAGTCACCTCCAGTTACAGAAAATGAAAATGTGAAAACTATGTAGTTATGTTTATCTTCGTGCAATTTGCAAATTGCAGAATTAATAGCATTCTTATGCGAAGGTTAGCACTGGGAGATAGTTATATTGATTATTTTTTGTGTGCTCTCAAACGATGAATGTTGAGCAGTTTATAGTTTATCTTCAAATTTTCATTAGTTTCCCCACTAGGAGAGTAAAGTTTTGCAGAAAGGGATTAGCATTTTGCCTGGTTTTTATATGAACAATTTATAGAAATTAGCAAAAGGAGAATTACAAATTTTGACTGGTTTCTCCACTATTGAGCAATTTTTATAGAAATGATCTCAAACAATGAATGCTAGGAGAGCAGTTTATAGAAGAATTACAAATTTTGCATTGGTTTCCCAATAGGAGAGCAGTTTATAGAAAGGACCACGAAAAGGAATTACAAATTTTGCATTGGCTTTCCAACTTCATGGGAGAATCTCGCTTTGCCAACAAAGTATAGCAATTGATTAGTTGATTGGTTGTGAGTTGAATGACGTCACGGTTACCATTCACCCTCAACGGTATCTAGTATAAACTTAAGAGCAAGGATGACGAGTGACGACTATTATGATTCTAGACTTGCAACAGCGTGGGTCACTGTTGGCTAAACACAGGAATCAGATAGAATGTTATGATTCTCATTCAATGCTTAAATATTGTTACCATGGTTTGGTGCATTTTATCAACATACAACCTTTACTTTATAATATCTTCCGGTAGCTTATCATATCAGAAGCCGTGAGATATGAAAAAGGATCGAATAAATTAAAAAGAAAATCAGATTTGCCGTTTTGCTGGAAACGATAGACGCAGTAGAATAATTCACTGCGCGTCAATTTCCAACCTTCAACTCTATCCAAAGCTGAAAGAACATATTATTTTGTGTTGCATGAGTGGACAGAACTGTACTCCATTATACAAAATCGAGTGACTAAAAAGAGATGCATACATTAAGTTAAAGAGCTGAGAGTTACTAAAATCACAGCTAGTGGCACGTGGTATGTTTTGCGTGACAGAGAAATCACAAGGCAATTTTTTTTTTATATTATACTCTGAAATTCTGAATGTGAGTTTCTGAAGGCCGGATAAGCAACATAATTGTCTTTATAACAATATTTGGAAAGAAACATTTTTTTTTTCTCAAATTTCTTAGTTCTGGATGGATGGATTATAAGATTCAGGCTTAGGACAACATGTAGCCACGCGAATAGGTATTGAAACGAATTTCTGAAAAGATTTCAGAAGGGTAGTTCTGAAACAAAAAGGAGAGAGAGAGAGAGAGAGAGAGAGAGAGAGAGAGAGAGAGAGAGAGAGAGAGAGAGAGAGAGAGAGGATCATCATTTCGAATTCAAGTAACGCTATCGAATTCTTTTTAGGAATTTGTGTGATTGAGTCTAAAACGTTGATCAAGTTTACAAGAGAGAGAGAGAGAGAGAGAGAGAGAGAGAGAGAGAGAGAGATTCAGCATTTTCGAATTCAAATAACACTACGAGCACTTTTTTATATAATTTCAGAATTCATGTGTATGGGTCTAAAAAGTGGATCAAGTATAAAAGTTCATAATGAAACTTTATTGACAAAAAAAAAAAAACCACACACACACGCGCACACACACACACACAAAACACAAAGCATCGCGTGTCAGGGGCAATCGTTCAAAGGTGTTGTTTACACGCATAAAAGCTCACCAAGACACCCAGTTCGAGCGTCAAAAAAAAAAAAAAACCTTCGTTGCTTGTGTGGGGGAGGAACTGGTCAGTCAGCCTATCATATCACCTTGCAATTTGCAATTACCGGACTCCACGGTTCGGTTGACCGTGGTAAATACTAAAAATGAAAATACTAAAATGATTACAGTGGGGGAGGTCGTAGATATGCTTGTCAGTTCCTTCTTGCGTCAAGGATGAGGAATAAAGAAATGGGGACAGCGTAGGATATCTGTGAATGTCTTTTTGTGGTCCTTTAAATATAAGTTTAGTAGTGGGTGACCCGCGTTTGATTCAGGGGAAAGAGAGAGAGAGAGAGAGAGAGAGAGAGAGAGAGAGAGAGAGAGAGAGAGAGAGAGAGGATATTTGTGGCTGTCTTTTTGTGTTCCTTTAATTCTAAGCTTATTAGTGGGTGACTCACGTTTGATTTTGGGGGAAGGAGAGAGAGAGAGAGAGAGAGAGAGAGAGAGAGAGAGAGAGAGAGAGAGAGAGAGAGAGAGAGAGAGAGAGAGAGAGGATAACTGTGGCGGTCTGTGTTTCTTTAAATATAGGCTTGTTAGTGGGTGATTCGTGTTTGATTTGGAGAGAGAGAGAGAGAGAGAGAGAGAGAGAGAGAGAGAGAAGGGATGAATTATTTCCTTTATTATATTTATTGACTTGAAGGAAAAAAAATTGGGCTTTATATTTTTTTCTGGCAAAAGAACTGGGGTTTACATGCTGCCCCCTTTTTTTTTTTTTTACGCTACACGTAATATTGCAATCAGTTTAGAAACGGCACAGTTCTGTCTTGTTCCCTTTGAAAAATAAGACTAAAAAATAAAACAACATTTTTTTCGTTGTTAAATCTTTGGACATGTAATTCTTCCCCCAACAAAGGCGACATTGCTATCACGGCAATGAGGGAACTATCCTTTTTTTGACGGAATACAGTCTTCATATTGACCTCAAAAACTCTCTTAAATATTGTTTTCTTTTTTATTTTGCCAATCTTGTGCTTTCACACAGAAAAACTTTATTTCATTTTAGTATGTTTTCTGCTGTGAAAGACTTTTTATTGAGTTTGAATAATATTTTTTTTTTAATGAAAACTGTATTTGTAATATTTACGTGAATCATTGCATGATGAAATATTAAAAGATAAATTTTCCGTTGGGAAAGATAAGGATAGTTATAATTCATTCGATTTATCCTAATTATCCGAATATTGCGAAAGCCCCGTAATATGGTGATTATGATGGTGATGATGATGATGAGAGAGAGAGAGAGAGAGAGAGAGAGAGAGAGAGAGAGAGAGAGAGAGAGAGAGAGAGATGGTTTAAGTGCCCTTTTTATTAACAACCATCTTCCATAACTAGGGCTAATAATATCATTAAAAGTTCCCGGACCTGTAACTTCGTGTCAAGAATAAAAACAAAATGACTGAGTTTCGTCTACAGTTATTTATTACGTAGTAAGAGAAGTTCTTTGAAGATTATAAGACCCATAAACGAAAGCTTGTAAATGGGTAATTTTTTACTTAAAGTTACATAACTTGACAGATACAGCAATTACGGGACCAAAAATACGGTTTTGTAATTATTAGACTTCATTTTAAGGTCTGTAGCTCTACCCGACTGTGCCAAATTACGGATGCACAGTTGTTTCACCAGACGATAACATAACAATAAAATTAATAGCAATTAATACAAGTAAAAAATGCGCCGAAGTTTCTCCGGCGCAATCGAGTTTTCTGTACAGTGTATAATCAAGGCCATCGAAAATAGATTAATCTTTCGATGGTCTCGGTATTATGCTGTTTGAGCCGAGGCCCATGAATCTTTAACCACGGTTCGGCGGTGGCCTATCCTATATCGTTGACAGATGCACGATTATGGTTAGCTTTAACCTTAAATACAATAAAAATTACTAAGGCTAGAGGGCTGCAATTTGGTATGTTTGATGATTGGAGGGTGGATGATCAATATACAAATTTGCAGCCCTCTAGCGTCAGTAGTTTTTAAGATCTGAGAGCGGACAGACAAAGTCAGCACAATAGTTTTCTTTTACAGAAAACTAATAAAAAGCACTAACAGAGAGCATATCTACGCAAGTATCGAATTTTAGCTGTCGAAATCCGAATGAGACCTTACAGGTTAAGCTTAATTTCCAGTCAGTCTTATTTATTTATTTATTTGATTTTTATACAGCAAAAAGGGATTAATAAATTTCGTCACCAAAATCTGCAGTAATGGCCCATATAGTGTATTCGGCTCCTTGAATTAACGCTGGATAATGAATGATCCCTCCCACCAAAAAAAAAAAAAAAAAAAAAATCACAAAAACTATATTCTATCTCTCCCAAAATACACGTCAATTGTTAACAGTCACAAGGCTATAACCAATTGGTCAAACTTTCGTTAAAATCCGAATGTAACCATACCAAAAACATAGCATAAAAAGAACAAAGAAAACCAGAGGAATAACTAGACATACTCGTATTAGTACTTTTATGAAACGAGTTATTTGGCTGGAAAAGTGTCAACGACCTCAAGCTTTCGTCTCTGTTATTTATCTCACACTTGTGTTTCCCTATCGTATTGGGGAAATGAAAAGGCGAACACTTGGAAAGATTTGATATGTAGGTCAACAAACTGCGTAGTCCATACTCTTTGTTAGAATGATCTATTCTTTTCGAGATTTTTAGTGAGGACTGACTCTGTAAAACTGGCGGTATCCTGAAATTCGTTCTATTCTCTACAAAATGGTGAGAGAGAGAGAGAGAGAGAGAGAGAGAGAGAGAGAGAGAGAGAGAGAGAGAGAGGGAATGGTTAATACTGAACAGAGGCTGGGTAGAAAAAGTTATATTATTTGTCAGACGAAAAGGTTAGCTTAATCTCCAGTCAATTTATTTATTTATTTATTGATTTTTATCAGCACAGGATTATTGAATTTTAAATCTACAGTGATGGTCCAGCGTAATTGGCTCCTTGAATTAAGGCTGGATATTTTACCAAAAAATGTCCCCTAAAAACTAATTTCTTCTAACAAACATTATTTTATTTTTCATATCTTCCGGAAGTTCTCTATATACATATTCGCAACAACTTTGTAAATAACAATGCAACATAAAGTGTTACTAAGGGTGCGTCCACACTAAAGTAAGACATGTCAAAGACAATGTCGGCAACATGTGGCTCACAATTCACAAACATGTTGAATGCAAGTCAACGACCTCTTGATAGTTCCAACCAGCATTGATGCGGTTATCCGGGATTTGCCAAAGGCTCGTTCTCCACTTGTTTTCAACTTTTTTTGTGATATGTATGCAGCAGGTTGTCGACAAGGGTTTATGACTCTTTACTGTAGTGTGAACTCAACCTTAGGAATATTTGTCGATTCAAAAGTCATATTAAGACAAACATCAAGAATTTGACCCCGCGGTTATGGGAGCCTGATTTGTTGGATAAAGTCTTTCTATGACCTTCTTTATAACAAATATAATAAATTACCCGTATTCTGTAAATCCATTTTTGCATGTAATTAAAACATGCAAACTTTTAAATTATGTATTCTAACTAGGAGGAGAATGACTGCTCTTTCTGCAATCGTTCCATTCCTTTTTTCTTATATATATATACTGTCTTTATAAAATGATATATATATATATATATATATATATATATATATATATATATATATATATATAAATGTATATATTTAAAAAAATGTGTGTATATATATATATATATATATATATATATATATATATATATATATACATATATAAAGTTTAAAATCCATCATCATTTACAAAATAGTGAGTGCGTATTGATTCCAAGCTTATACAGCTATGATGAAAAATACCTCAGTTTTTTATATATATATATATAAATATATATATGCTGTATACAGTGTTTATATATATATATATATATCTTATATATATATATATATAATATAATATATACATTGTGCATATATAGGAAATTAAAACAACGTAGTGTAACATTTTTGTTTAAATTTAACAGCAAATTTTTGTTACTTTGGTAAAATTATGAGAAAGAGATAAAACTATTCACGTGTGGATGGTTGAATTATTATAGTGCTGAAAACTGACAATAAACGAAGAAAATATTAAAGGTATCTTTGATGACACATTCTCCAAAGGAAACCTTCAAGATTGGCTTAAAATGGGCTGTGCCCCAGTAAGTATTTAGACTGCTTTTAGAATCTAAAAACCACTTTTTCTCTTTGATTCATTTTTCACTTACAGATGCCAAGCAAAAGTTTTCCGCTGCATTTCAAAAAAAGTAAAAAGAATTTTTCATTATGAACCCTAATCAGCTGTTTATTACTAAAGTATTTTGAAACTGGAATTTTTCATTAAAAAATCATATTGATCTGAAAGTCTTCAATTTATAATCATTAGTCCTGATAATGATTTAACTGAAGAAACAGATCAAATTCAAACAAATATTGATAGAATAGAGAAATAAACCAAACAATAACCTGAAAATAATAACTTTCAGCAACGAATAGCAAAATTCCAAACTCGTGGTCATCAGATAAAATTAAAACATTAGGGAATAATAATGTTCATCCACTACAACCCACTCTTCCTTGCAGAGCAAAACACCCGTCATCCGAACTCGTGGTCACCCGATAACGCAAGTCAAGAGTCGCAACAGCAACAACAACAATAACAACGAGGATGAATACGATTCGCCGAAGCCAGTGCCGAGGTCCAAACCAGCACTGAACTTCAAGCCTACGGTAAGTTACGAACCGAGCTTCGAGAGTAAGCTTGAAACTACGGTCATTGACTGACTTCTAGCTAATAGAATAGCCTCAATTTCTTCATTTTATTTAGCTTCATAAAGGTAGCTTTCAAGTCTTTGAGCTAAGTGCTAGAAAGCGCATATAAATAGTTTAGTAATGACAAGTTTTAGTCTCAGTGAAAATACTTTGGTTCTAAGTGAGACATTCCATCCCATTATTCTATTTTATATACTGCCAATCTTCTCAGCTTTTCTTCATATTTAGAATGTATATTTGGTAATGATCATGCTAAAAGAAAAATATATACATTCTGCAAGATAACAGGCACAAATTTATTTATTTATTTAAAACAATTTTTTTTAGTCTTATAACCCTAACCTATACACGCGGAGGTCAGTATGGCAGTGTTCTGTACAGGAGAAATAAACCGAATTGCTAGTCTTATACTTGTTCCATAACAGTTGGCTCTTTTCAGGACATAATTCTTTTATTCAGCTGAGTCCCCTACAGGTGAGAGAAATGTAATTAAAGGTGATTATGAGCACATTTCCTACACAGATGAGCCTAGAATAGTGGTTCTTAACCTGGGTGCATATACACTTCCTGAAAGTTTAAAAAAAGGAGGAAAAATCAATTGGATGGAGGATACAAGCCATGTTGTGCGTAGTACTAAATCGACTTATTTATTCTAAAAACTATTGTATACCATAATTAAATTAATGTTTTCCCCCTTTTTCTTATCTGCTATTGTCATACATTATATATTTTTTGGATCAATCAAACGGCACCAGCTTCCTGAAAGTGTACCAACATAGACTTAAAAATGATACTCCCTTTCAATACAGACAAAAAATAGATCATATGAAGCACAAAAATTTGATGAACTCCTCCTGATAAAAATGCTTCATTAATCACGGTACCATATTACACAAAACTGATCGATCAGTGCTGAAAACCTAAAGAGTAATGAAAGTAACAAAATTTTCTACGAGGAAGCCTGGTTAAGAACCACACTCTTGGAGCCACGACTCCCGGGTCCTTGCACCAAACACCCTCCGGACTTCTGGTTACAAAAGACGTTTTTCCCTTCTTGAATTTAGTGGGAGAGTGATGAATCTGATCGAGAGCAAGAGGCTAACGGAAAAAATGCGGAGGAAGAAGAAAAAGTAGAAAGAAAGAAGAACAAATAGATAAAAGAAGAAGAAGAACCAGCGGAGAAAGAAGATGCAGGAGAAGAAGGAGAAGGAGAGGACGAAGAGGGAAATGATGAAGAAGAAGAAGAAGAAGATGGAGAAGCTGAAGAAAATGATGGGGAGGAGGTAAAAAAAAAACAAGAAAAAATGGCAGCTTCATATGGAAGGACGCAAACCATTATATATGTCTTCTTCTGCACCGATTCCATGTGTGCTTGTACAAATGCCCATCGTAGCTTTATCCCTTAGAGCGATGAATGTCCAAATTCATAGGTACCAGAGCTTACCTAGGAATGAATGTCGGCTCTTAATACGAAGTAGTCGCCCGTGCATACACTGTAGAGCCTCGCATCAATACTTGTCAACACCTGTAGGCTTAGAAATAACTGAGCAACTAGATAGCATGCTAAACCATCAACAAATTTTAAATTCCTTATTATCTGTATATATGCACAATTTAGATGCATACTGTGCATATACTTGAACCGCATACACATAAAAAAATATTATGTATGGATGTATTTTTGTAGGCCTATATGTTTTTTTTTTTTCAGGTACCTGAATTCATTAGATGATTTTACAAGGTTCGAGTCTCAAGCCAGGGTTGATAACAGTGAATTACTGTTTATGACTAAGTTCATATGCAAATTACTAACAAAATCGCTTTCTGAAGGTGCGTTCACATTACAGTAAAACATGTTATAAACACGTCGTAAACTTATTGCACATATATCACAAACAGGTTGAAAACAAGCCGACGAGAGTCAGTGGAAAAAGAACCTTTGGCATAGGCTGGCTCGTATTAGGACTAAGTCGTTGACTTGTACTCAGCTTGTTTGTGATGTGTTTGTAATGGGGTAGCAACGTTTATGACATGTTTATAATATGCTTTACAGTGGTGTGGAAACATTAACTCAGCTAACACCAGCTATGGTCACTAAATTGAACATATTATCATTTCTGCATATCCCAGTGAGTATATCTATGTGCAGGCATTTTGCTTCTAGCAAAGTTGCCAGGTACTGCTTGATGGATAACTTAGAAACGCTGAATTAACTGGTACAAAGTTTCCAGTTTTCTTCAAGGGAAACTTGACGGAATTAGAAACCGGAAATTAGGTTTCCTTTGTCTTGTTTCCTCTTGTTTCCTGTGTCTTGCAATCAAAGAAGGTTAGTTAAAGGACAAAGTTATGTAGCCTAATTCTAGACCATGGATTTATAAAACTGTTTTCATGCATGTATATTTGTGCGAGAGCTTAAGAATGAGTGAATGTGTTTTAATGTATGTTATATATATATATATATATATATATATATATATATATATATATATATATATATATATATATATATATATATATATATATATATATATATATATATATATGTATGTATATATAGCAGTATATATATATATATACACACATATATATATATGTGATATATATATATATATATATATATATATATATATATACTTACACACTATATTATATGTGTGAGAGAGAGAGAGAGAGAGAGAGAGAGAGAGAGAGAGAGAGAGAGAGACTGTATGTTTAATAAACTTGCATTGGATACTTCTACACCTGAATGTTAATAACACAAAGCATTTATGTACATAATTCCACAACGAAACTTAATTAGGTTAAGGAAAGTACAAACTCAGAAGTAAAAATAAAATAGATAAATAAACACAAAAAAAGCACAATAAAATTCACACCATTAGCATCTGAAACAAATTAATCACTGCAATTTTGGAGTTCACAAATTAAAGCCATTTTTAAAAAATCCAATAACGTCGACTTTAAACTAATGTAGATAAAGTATAGAATGCCTTGTATCAAATCACATATTGCATAATGTAATGAAAAGATTAATTGTTATTATAATTAATAGTAATAATTTTATCAATTAAGCACTCAGCACATTATTTTCACATTTTTTTTGTAATTTTCTTGGTGTATAATATAATCAGCAGCTTTTACCAGTGCATGAATAATATCAATTTAATATGAAAGAAATTCTAAGCCACTTATATATCTTTAAAATTCTCAAGAACTTATTTTAATACAAATTTTCTATCCGCTAATTAAAAAAATATATATCTTTTCAGGTAAATTTATAAACTTTGTCCTATATTGCAATCACGATTGATTATTAACTTGTTGAATTATTTCTCCAATATTTTTTTAAATTTATTAATTTTCCTCGGACGCAAGAAAACTTTGAGGTAAGGTGCTCCATATTACTGATCTATTGAACATTTAAATTTATCTATGAGTATTTACGTAGCGTTGTCATTTTTTTTTTTTATAATATACAGTTGAAATAAATTGCCTCATCTTTGCTATTTTGGACCACTATGATACAGCTATACAGTTGTGGATATTCACTGTAGGGTTTCACTGAAAGATTTCAGTTATGATGAGTTAATGGAAAAGAAAAAATAGATTCTCTAAAATATAAAGGCTGCAATATCATAATATTATTTACTGATGTGTTACAACAACGGTCAGTAAAGCAGCAAATCACAGTTATATTCCACATGAGAATTGCGTATGTTGTCAACGAATTACGTCTCGTAGGTTGAAAGCAATTCAAAACATTGTTCACTCATCAACAGGAAAACCCCTTGGCTCAGTTAAAATGACCTCGAAAATTATATATGCTGAATTTCTTGATAAACCATTTATGATTTTCCGATAACTTTTATTCACTGGAAATCAAAGTTACTGAAACTGTCCTGCTGTGCTTGGTCAGAATCTAAAATCATTGGCGGTTTTATTCAGTCGCATAGGCATACGTGCAAGTTGTAGTTTCTTTTTGTAAAACCATAATTCTTTAATGAAATGCTCCTTTTTCACTATATAAACAAAATACTAACACTCGGGTATCTCTTGAGAGAAAGAGATCAATATTATTAAACAATTCTATATACATTTGTAATTTCATCAGACACAAACTCTGGCATTCTTTCATTAACGGAACTCAATCGTAGACCCATAAAAAAAACTTATTACATTCCACAACAGTTTATCCTTAGAACCGGTGAAAATATTCGCTTAACACCTTCGAAGAACCTTACTTAAAACTGAATACTTCTCTGAGGCACTAATCGTTTGTAAAAATCGACTAGAATCGGTTATGAAAAATCTGTTTTTACAATTACGAAAACATGAAAGGACAACGTGCAACAAAAACAACAGACTTACTATCCAGCAACCTTGTGTTTATTTGATCTATTGTAGTTCTGAGAACAGTCAGGACAATATTAATATTAGAACCTGCTGTATGTATGGCCCATTGATTTGACCATAGCTGATCATTTAGTTAAGAATACAGTAATTGCTTGGCGGACGGGCCGGATTCTAGGGAACGTTATGGTTAGTTTACTTGTAACTAAGGAACCGGATCGATTCTCTCCTCGGTAGGTGGAGCCCTTTACTACGAGAGCTACGTCACGTGACTGTCTCCACTTACACAAACCGTATAGATTGCGTCTCCAGTTTTACGTGATTGTCCGCACTTATAAGGACGCGTCTTATCAGTTTCCCGTGATTGTCCCCACTTGTAAGGGACTGTGATCGTTTTCCTTACGTGATTGTACTTATAAGGACCACCAGTTCTTGTCTTCAGTACGTGATTGTAAGAGACGTGTCTGGTCTTCAGTTTTCCCTACGTGATTGTCCCCACTTATAAGGACTGTACAGTTCTTGTCTTCAGTTTTCCCTACGTGATTGTCCCCACTTATAAGGACTGTACAAACTGTGATTGTCCACACACATAAGGACTGTACAGTTCTTGTCTACAGTTTTCCTACGTGATTGTCCCCACTTATAGGACTGCAGTTCTTGTCTTCAGTTTTCCTACGTGATTGTCCACACTTATAAGGACTGTACAGCGTTTCCGTGATTACTTACAAAAACTGCATCTACACGTAAAAACGCTCAGTTCGTGTCTGCAGTTTCCCGTGTGATTGCCCCCACGTATACAAACCATACAGTTCGTGTCTACAGTTTTCCTTACAAAGTTGTTCCCACTTGCAAAAACTGTACAGTTCGAAATCTATAGTTTTCCCTATAAAATGTATACAAACTGTACATTTCGTGTCTACAGTTTTTCCTATGGGATTGTCCCCACGTACACAAGCTATACAGTTCGTGTCTGCAGTCCCTACATGCATCTCGTGCTCACATGCGTTTGCGTGTGTTCGTAGTATTTGGTAAAAGCTTCTTATGTCTATACAATGAAAAAAAAAATCTTTTATAGAGTAGGGTTATTCATTTGCTCTTGGAGAGAGAGAGAGAGAGAGAGAGAGAGAGAGAGAGAGAATGGGAGGGTAGGGCGTCATCTATTGGGGAAATCTCTACAAAATGTCATACGACATTCACCGTGACGCTCTAATTGCTATCAGATCAAGATATATCTTTCAATTAAACTTGAAAATAATTATCTGGATATTATTTATGTCACATTTACAAGCTCAAATATGGAGGATCTTGTGAGTGCCCCGTTTTGGAAGGCTTTGGATCTCTGTCTGTCTGTCTGTCTGCCTGTCTGCGTCCCTGTCTCTCTCAACTCTCGACCATTTCAAAAGGGTCGACGATGTTGGTGCCTGGGACGCTTTAGTCAACTCGCGCGGGAGATTAGATTTATATGCATGTAATCATTAAATCTACTCGTACTTCCTCTTCCTGTTGCTGAAGTGTGTACTTTCATCTTCATAATACCCTTCCCAGTTTAACCCTTAACTGCTGGTCAACGAAACCCTTTGCAAACTTAGTTAAAATTCGCCTGTAGAGGTTTATGCATTTCAAGTCATGACCATCAAACTAAGTTTGTTTACGCCGCCAAACTGGGTGGAAAATATGTTATGACTTAATTATTTAATCTTTAGCTGCGTTGGTTCAACCTTGTTATGTCTAAACACATTCTTACAGATTTGTTAATTACAACAATGATTCTCATCAAACATAAGTTGAAAACAAAGAGCAACAGTACGCATATAGGCCTACATCTAACTTCGTTGTTGGTATGGTTGAAGCACATTCTCTTCTCTCTCTCTCTCTCTCTCTCTCTCTCTCTCTCTCTCTCTCTCTCTCTCTCTATGGGTAGCAACTATGTCAATACACCTATAGAGAAACATTGAATCAAGGACACTGATAAACAACAAACAGATAGATAATTAGTAGTTATGGTAACCATTTGGAGACCATATTTACCAAGGCAGGTCAATATGAACATAGAAACGGTGATATTTTCTCGCTGTTGGCTGGTTGTTTTAAATCAAGCCTTGTCCAGAGGCAGCCCGTAAATGTGGTAAGGTGTTATCGGGAAAACAAGAGATCTGGTATGGACCTCTGGACGTGGCCCTACTGACTAAAAAATGTGCTTCTTAATGGTAAGTGTTTAAGAGGTCACACCCACTTGACCTGACCAATTCGCTATTATAGAGAGCAGCAGCACTCGCTGGCATGGGCACAAAGATAGATTAGGTCAAAGCTTTGTCAGTTATAGTTGAAATAGAGACGTGATTATGATTTTAACGTTAAAATACATTCTTGTGTAAAATCCTTCTTTACAATTCAGTTTCAGTCAAGATTTCACAGTGATTGCTCATCAGAACAGTAACAGTATAATCAAAGGATATATTCTTCAGACAGTTAATTTTTTTATAGAAATGACAGCATTATCGTAATTCATTGTCATGTTTAGTTATTAGACTTATATCTAACTTCCATTTACCTGTTGTTATATTGTTTACACAATTTCAAAATGTTACCATAAGATTTCACTGTCTGTTAATCACTGCATAAGTACATATTTCAGGTACAAATTTTAATATTCTTAATTTAACTTAATTATGGTAAGGCTACTTCTTAAATTTCTTAAAATATTTCCTTGTGTGGATAATTGAGTCTCCGGCTATCCAAAACGTATTAAAAAAATCTTATAAATCAGGATATTGGGACTAATTTTATAAGTATAAACAGTTTTACAATATATATATATATATATATATATATATATATATATATATATATATATATATATATATATATATATATATATATAGTGTCGTACTCAGATATACAATAATAGGCATTGTCTGGTAAAATATATGAACTTAAACAGTGAGCTATTGCTAGCCAGTCTCAAAATACACATATTTTACCAGGTAATGCAAATGATTATTGAATTTATTTATACATAAGTATATATATATATATATATTATGTATGTATATATATGCATACATACATACACACACACACACCTACAAAATCTAAAGTTGAAAGTAGATAGATGTCTGCAAAAGTAAGTGAACAAACAGCAATGGCGTTCCCATGCAACACTCAAATCTAATCTATTATTTTCCTTTTTTTTTGTCCGTAGGGCCCTGCTAAATCTTCCGTGCCTTCTGGTCTGGCAAGTTGCAAGATCTGTGGACGCAACTTCGCCCCTGACCGGTTGGAGAAACACGAGGCAATTTGTGCTAAGTCGAAGGCTAAAGCTAAGAAACGGAAGGTGAGCTTTTTTTTTTTGTCTTTTCGAAAACTAATATTTTAAGAAATTTTGTATTTGTTTTTATCGAAGATTATATTGTTTATTTTTTTAGTTTTCTTTCGAAGATTATTTAAAAAATGTTTTTTTTTTTTTTTTTTAGAGTATTTAAAAAAAATGTTTTCATTAGCTTTCATTTCGAGGATTAAATTTAAAAAAAAAAGTTTTTCTTTGTCTTTTCGAAGACTATATTTTTTTAAGCTTTCTTTTCGAAGACTACATTTTTAAAAAAATTTTCTTTTATTTTCTTTTTGAAGACTATGTTTTTAAAAAATTTTCTTTTTTTTTTACTATATGTTTTTTTAATTTTTTTCTTTTGGAAGACCATATTTTAAAAAAATTATTTTTTTTCTTTTCGAAGGCTATATTTAATTTTTTTCTTTTGTTTTCTTTTCAAAGGCTATATTTTTTTAAAATTTTTTCTTTTCTTTTCTTTTCGAAGACTATATTTAAAATTTTTTCTTTGGTTTTCTTCTAAAAGACTATATCAAAAAAATTTCTTTAGCTTTCATTTCGAAGATTATATTTTTGAATTTTTTTACGAAGACTATATTTTTAAAATTTTGTTCTTTAGTTTTCTTTTCAAAGACTATTTTTTTTCTCTATAAATTCTCTCTTAAACTCGCTCTCGAGATTTTATGAACTTCCAGTTTGCTTCCATTCACTAAACTGATAATAATATTTGTCAAAATATATTCAGTATGAGTTGACCTCAAACTACCCTTTAAATTTTGTTATTTATTTTCATCTGCTCAGTTTACGACAATGTCGTGTCATATCATATTGTATTTAAATTTTTTATAGTGTGCCCCTTGAAAATTCTCAAGTTTCCAAAGGCTAAATTTATCATATGTTCAATCAGTATGTTCTTCACTGCATAAAAAAAGCATCTATAATCCCTTTTAAAATTTTGATGTATTTTCCACCAAGTTTATTCAAAATGACCTGTACGATTTAATAAATGAAAGCCATTCTAAAATCGATTCATGTCTTTGCCAATCAATGCAGTATTCTTGAAGATATAGATAACTCTTCCTAACTAGTTAAGAGAAAAAATCCTAATTCTAGATTTATACTTAGTGGAAATTAGATCCTGCGAGTTAGGACTCATTTACTGATAAGGTAGAAAAAAAAAATATTTTTATTCAACTGGAGACAGTTCAAGACAGTCGTTTGGCAGTTCCATATGAAAACGGTGTCGTAAATTGTGATTATTAATATAAATTTTTCCTCCGAGAACTAACTTGAGATTATCTGACTACTCCCTTTCTGCAACATGAAGATGGTAAGCTGAATGACCTCTAATGCACAGCATAGTATTTTTTTTTCAACATTTAAGATGACGTACCATGATATATATATTTTTTATAGTAAATAGGACTTAGGAATAGTAGCACACAAATGCATTCATGAATTAAATCAATCAAGACTACAGTATACACACAACCAAATAAACGCAGTGATGAAAAAATGATAAGGCAACGTGGCGCTTTGACATGTTTTCACCAAAGGTTCTTGACTTGACCCTTGTTAAATCTTTCCTTGACTGTAGGCATTACTAAAGGGTGTTTCCATTCCCCCTTCCTTTTCTTCCAGTCCTCCAACGCTTCCAATACTTCGTATTCACTTTTTAGCCTTGTACTTCATTTTACCTGCTGGGTAGAGCGGTTCCGTTCTTACCCTCTGTTTCAGTCTTCCGACCGGCCAACAAAGAGGAATTTGTTAACTGTTAAATTCATTTCTCGCTATAATTGGTTCGGATTCACAATAAGCTGTACAGGGTTTTGGTTCTTCAGTCTTTCTAATCCTTCCTGCCAAGCCTAGGAGAAGCTGTAATCAGCTCAGTTCATCTCCTTAATTTCCTGGATCTCTGTGGCTTTCAGTCCAACCCCTTCAAATACCGCTTTCTACTGCCTTGATCGCTGTATATCTGAAAGTGCCCCAGTGCTTGGCTTGACAGCTTAAATTCATAAATCAGTCAATTTTTCATTTTTCCATCTCTACTCCGCCTCTCCACCCACTTCTCTAAAAGATCTGCTCTCTTGATTCATTCATGAGTTTTCCAAAAGATGGGGCTCCCGTAGGAGGGTAGCCCGTCAGTGCACCCCACGTGGTGCACTGTAGGCGTTATTTAAGGGTCTTTGCAGCGTCCCTTTCGGTCCCTAGCTGCAACCTCTTTCATTCCTTTTACTGTACCTCCATTCATTTTCTCTTTCTTCCATCTCACTTTCACACCTCTCCTAACAATTGTTTCATAGTGCAACTGCGAGGTTTTCTTCCTGTTACGCCTTTCAATACCTTCTTACTGTCAATTTCCCCCAGCGCTGAATGACTTCATAGGTCCTAGCGCTTGGTCTTTGGCCTAAATTCTATATTCTATTCTAATAAGACGGGGAGACGGTAAAAGCTGAGAATTATGGCAGAAACCATCACTGAAAAGTGACTTTGACGTTTCATGACGCTTGCAGAATTTCCTGTCAAAATATGGAATCTGCTCATAGACTCACTGGAATTCGGGTTATTGGAATTTACGGAAATTATAACCTTGTTCCCCCATTATCATTAACAAGTTCTAAGGCGTCAGCCATTCTCATTCCCATGGAAGACGAACCATCTTTTTCCTCATAGACACTCGCTACATGTATGTATAATTTCACACACACACACATTCACGCACACACACTAATATAATATATATATATATATAAATATATATATATATATATATATATATATATATATATATATATATATATATATATATATATTTATATATATATATATTTCAAAGAGAATGTATCACAAAGGTACTTATCAGATCTATTACAGTACCTTGCAATCCCATTTGCCACAATCCCAGCAACAAATATTCAGTACAAACACAATTATAACCTGAATCATTATAACCTACGGAAATCAGTCAACCATTTAGACGACAAATGCACTGCTTGTATCTTGTCTTGTATAATATTAGGCATTGCATTTTACGTTTTTTTTTTTATGGGGTAACAAATCAAAACGTGACCCAACCCAACTTTTCCTAATTTTCTTTATCATCCGATTTTAAGTGACAATCAATGACCTCACTGGTCTGTTATTGTAAATAGCGTATTTGTGCATATAGTGTGATAGTGTGAAAGCATGATTCTGACCCTTATTTTCAAGTATATTGTGTACTTGTAAAGAATATCAATTCCCAAAACGGCTGAGGCTAATGCAAATCTTCTTGCCATAATTTGAAAACCCTAAACATAACGTCTATCACCGTTAGTTAAATCGCTACCTATCTCTCTGTTCTTAACTGAATTTGAAATTGATTCAAGTCCAAATAAACGGATAAAATACTGCACGTAATAAAGCTCTAAGTGTAATTAGATTTTAATCCTTAATGGTCAAGCTGTTCAAATAATTTTGGAAAGTTTAAATGGTTAGAACGAAAGCATGTATTTTAAAACTGTTAACCACGGGACTTCAGTGACTTGCAAATTAAACCCAGTTGGTGATACCCTTGATAATAAATACAATTTTTTAAAAATTTTCCATCCCTAATTTTATTTATTCTCTTACTGCTATAAGTCCTTTGATTGATTTTTTTTTTACCTCATTACTTTATTTTCGAGTGACGTTTCTCCATCATGAGAAACTGTTATCGTACCTCTTGTTTGTTATCGTACGTCTTGTTTACAAGAAGACGATATTTTTCCCCCCGTAAGGTAACTGTCAATGTACTCCGTTACTATTTCCCACCTGGGATTGGGAGACATCTTATCTTGAACTGCAAAGTATAACCACTTCCTCCCTTTCAGGTATTCGACCCCGTGAAGATGAGGACTAAAGGTACAGAAGCCGAGAAATTCGTTGCCAAAGGAAAGCACTTGGAGAAAACGGCGAAGGTGAGCATGATTGTAAACGTGCGTTTGTGCTGCCGTTGATATCAGAGGTTCCCGCCTTCAAAGGGTATTGTTTGTTACGCTTTTTATGCAGCTGGGTTATCAATGCATTTGAGAATGATAAATTGCAATATTCTATGGCTCAGATGTTAATGTATGTGCCTCGCTTTACGACATTTTCAGAAATGATTCATTGTGGCCTATGGATACTGTTGAGGAATTCGAAATTCTTGTAGACAAATTTTATTTTCCATAATTACGACAAATTATTGACATAATACACAATACACCAAGCT
Organism: Macrobrachium rosenbergii; assembly: GCF_040412425.1. Taxonomy (NCBI): domain Eukaryota; kingdom Metazoa; phylum Arthropoda; class Malacostraca; order Decapoda; family Palaemonidae; genus Macrobrachium; species Macrobrachium rosenbergii. The sequence continues at coordinate 10,046,215 of NC_089792.1, read as the reverse complement.
CTGCATATATACTTTACACATTATTCAGTTGCATCGCAACGATTAGTCGACGCAAGATTAACATGTATTCCATAACATAGGTTTTTTTTTTTTAAGGAGTTCCTTCTTTTTTCCAGCCAAAGAAAGCCGACTGGAGGAAGAAACACGAGGACTTTATCGCCACCGTACGAGCAGCCAAGGGGATGTCAGGCTACGAAGCGCCTCCCTTAGACACCTCGGACTACGTTCAGTGTCCCCACTGCGGACGCAAGTTCGCTGAGGGCGTTGCCGAGAGACACATTCCAAAGTGCGCCTCTATCCAGAGCAACAAACCTGCTGCGCCTGCAGGCCGGAGGAGGTAAATGCAGTCATCTGAGAGAGATGACATCGATGATCCTGAGTTTCGTGAAAATACGAAAGATCGTTGTGTTTGATGTGAGACTTCTGAGGTAATATGTGCAACATTCCAGCTGTCGATTCCAAAAGCCGATAGAAGAAGAAGACGACTTCCTAAAACAATGAACAGTTTTACATGATTTCCTCTCACATGACTGAATATTCCATGAAAGGTTTAAGAGCCTGTGCCTTATCCTTTTGGGCGCTGTTCATATGTCAAAAATACCTGTAATCAAAAGTCCAGTGCTGGATAATCTACCAGACAGACCCCTAAACCTGACAGCTGAGACAAAATGTCTTTTTTTCACGAAAAGCTGCACGATTTCGCAGGGAATCAAAATGAATCTGGATATAATATGATACAATATTTAAGTGTGAGTTTGGACCATACTATAATTTCCGAGAGGATTATAACCTTATTTGCCTTGAGTTCCAATGTGCTTCGACTTGATTAAGTCGTTACGTAGCTTGTATTTATAGCTTATGTTCTTACTAAGAAAATCGTTCTTGTTGTAGGTGATGAATGTGATGTTTAGCTTTTGTATTTTGATGTAAAAAAAAAAAGATCATTGCCTATATTGCATTATATCTGAAGTCTGGACTTTAGTTGTCTACGGTGAAAATCCCCATGGTGTGAGTGAACTGTGCAGCTCTGTACATAGTGTGAATATGAAGATACTAAAAAAAATCAGGTTATTCCTTTACGATAGCCTTTTCTTTTCGATTTCTTGAACATAGAAAACGGGAATATATACTAGAAAACGGGAATAAAATATACACTAATTATATTAATAATATACTTTTTTAAAACTAATGGAAAGGCAATATAGTTTTGCGTGATAAAACAAAGATCTGGAATCTCACTACAACTTCCTTCTAATGTTATAATTAACATATTTTTGTACAAAAAAAGAAGGAAATTGAGGAAAAACAAGAGCTAGTGAATACATGCCGAAGCATCTTATAAATAAGATCACCTTTGAAACAACGCTGCGATTACGATTTACGAAACAACGTCAGTAGCAAATTAAGCCATGGAGATAACGATAGTTTTTCCAAAAGGAAAACATTGAAAATATTCTGATTACGGCAAGTAACAGTTATGTGTACAGGATTCTTTGTCACGTCGGGACAAAAACAAACAAAAATCCTCGGCAGAAGAGAAAACACAGATCATTGAGGAAATCCTGAACAAACCTAGATGCTGTACTACACTGTAATGTTTTTCTTACGCTGTAAGAAAATTATCCAATATTCCTTTACGTTCGGCTTAAACTGACTGTGATATAGATACGACTGACAGAGAAAGGCGACGTGTGATCCTTACTTAGAATAGTTTTGTACTATAAAAGATGAAAAAAAGGTTAGTAGACCCACGTTAAAGATGCTTACCGTAGCTCCACGTCTCATTAGCGAAGTGACAGGTTTGCTCAAAGTAGGTATGATGGACTCTCCGAGATATATTTTACTAATCTTTCGCTATGGTGGCTTTTTTGTTCTAACGACAGCCATTGTTAGTGGTGACTTCGAAACGCTGCATTTTCATGCCCTCGTGGCTATTTGATATCTAACGCATCCATTCTTGCATAAACCGGATGGTTCAGAGATGCATTTTTGATCGTAAATGATACTAATGAACCGAACGCGGCCGGGTGGACAGATAGGCCTACATTTGCCAGGCGAACGCATTATCGTATTTCTCTGTGTTTACGAAATGATTATTTTGTCTTACGGCGGAGAAACAAGGGGATAGCATTTGTATGAGCTGTTGAGTAATGTTAAGGCTTTGGCTACGTCATTGAAGTGATGATGAGCTTAATATGTACATGGCATTTTTCAATAAAACTAATTTACAGTTGCGGGTGTTCTTATCCTAAAAATGGGTCTTTAAACAGAATTAATTACATTTCTGTCATGCAAGACATTCTCCCATTAGAGTTCACCCCTATATTCTGGGTGGGTTTTGATCTATGGCAAGCCATTTTGAAAATGATGTTATATCGTAACTTGTCTGTAAATACACACAGTATATATATTATATATAACAAATGTAATATATATATATATATATATATATATATATATATAACCAAATGTAAATTCGGACCATGGGTCCATATTTTCCGTGTGACTAAACAAGCTCTAGACTACTGACCTAGGCCAGGCTTTCTCTGCTTAGGAGGATTGGGTCACATTGACCATTCGTGAAGTATCAATGGTAAGACGAATCTGTGAGAGACGATATATCACATTTCAGTTTGAACAGTGCTTTTTAGTTTGCTGTTATCAGTCATTATTCCTTTTAAACTTTGTAATTTTTAGTTTTTCTGTAAAAGACTCAGATCTTAAAAACTACTGAGGCTAAAGGGCTGCAAATTGGTATGTTGATCATCCACCCTCCAATCATCAAACATACCAAATTGCAGCCCCCTAGCCTCAGTAGTTTTTGTGTTGTTGAAGGTTAAAGTTCGCCATAATCGTGCTTCTGGCAACGATATAGGACAGGCCACCGCCGGGCCATGGTTAAAGTTCCATGGGCCGTGGCTCATACATCATTATAACGAGACCACAGAAAGATAGGTCTATTTTCGGTGGCCTTGAATATACGCTGTACAGAAAACTCGATTACACCGAAGAAACTTCTGTGCATTGTTTTACTTGTTAATTTGCTGTTATCAATCATTATTCCTTTTAAATTTTGTCATTTTTAAAGACGATGACATTTAATGTTAATCATTCACTATGAGGAATGGATATCTTGCATCTGGTCACAGTAGTTGCAATTTTGGCTGCTTTATCAGCATTCCCTTTATGCTTACATGGGAGGGATCCAACATATTTATACATTTACGCCATTTTCAAATAAGTTGTGAAAATGCTGTTTCTTTATCAGAGAAATTTTTGAGAACATCCCATAATAGAAATGTTTTTTTTCTGTGGTGGAATGTTAACAATATCATCTCCTGAATTTACTGCACACAGTTCTTTGGTTAAAATAGAAGCCTTATTCAGCAAAATTATTATTATATTATTACGAGCTTCTTTGAAGTGGGCTGGATCATCTAGACAATGCTGTCTCCTACTGTCCTGACCTACCCACCCACCTACTGGGGTGGACAAACAGGTTTGCAGGAGGAGGGTGGATGTTTTACCCTCCGTTCCCTACCACTATCCGTCCTCACCCGGGGCAGAAAAACCGGTTTGCCAGGGGTGGGTGGCTGTGTCATGTCTCCCTTTCTGTCACACTGGGATAGGACAAACAAGATCCACTCGGATATTATTATCATTGTTATTATTACTATTATTAAACAATTTAATTAACCACCCCACTGAGATAACATTCTTAATACTCATGGATTGGCCCGAAGGTTCTGATCTTCAATAATACACTAAATTTCAGTATATTGCAACTCATTCAAAATTAAACAAATGGATAAACTGGGAATGCTACAGGATCCGACAAAATTCCTGTCAAGGATTTCTTTTCGTTGACTAATATACTTCGTTGGTTGTTAGTTTGACAGCTCTTACAATATGTTTGATTGTATGTGTTATATGCGTTCTCTGCATTGGGCCTGGAGGTTAACTCATCAAATACCCATTGGTCAGACCAGTGTGACTGATTCAGAGCCTTAATAATACTCACTTTGTTAGTTAAGAACACGCCAGTTCAATAGTTGGTTCAATGTTTTGATTTGTTGATGTCGATTTAATTCTTCCACAATTTGTGCCATGATTAAGCATTCATACCTGCTTAATATAATGTATGGAAAAAAAATTTAATTTTCCCTGAAGAATTTAACTTTAGAACAATGATTTTGAGGGGGTTCTAGAGCACCTCCAGTTACCGAGTTACAAATCTTGTGGCAGCATGTTTTAATAATCTTAAATCCTGATCTCATAGCAAACTATCATGCCGTGAAAACGTTGCATTATCTTCATTAGAAGATACTGTAATGCTATATGATCATTGGAGATGCATCAGCAAATCTTACACCAGTGGAAGGTTTAGATCCCTCTGTACTGATTACGTAATTTGGGCCTTTACGTCTTCTATGCTCATTTGTTTGCTGTTTATGATGTTCAGGGGTGCATGCAAACCCTCTGGGTAGATATTACAAGCACGTACATGCATGTACTTTTCACATGAATTGAGGAAAATTCTAGTGTTGGTAGAATTGTGTTTGCATTCATCGACTCGAAAATTCTTTTAGTTCTAACTGGTGGTGGTGAATGATTGTTCATAATTGTGTTCCTTTGATCGAAATGCTCTCAAGATGGCTAGTCACTCGCTTTACCTTTATTGCACATAGTTTGGTGAAGTTTCGATGTCAAAAGGATTATACTTAAAATTTAAGTCAAAGGCCAAGTGCTGGGACCTATGAGGTTATTCACCGCTGAAAATATTGAAACAAATGTTAGGAGTGCGTGGAAAGCGAGATGGAAGAAAGAGGTCATGAACGGAGGTATAGTAAAAGGAATGAAAGTGGTTGCAGCTAGGGGCCGAAGGGAAGCTGCAAAAAACCTTTCATAATGCCCACAGTTCACAGCGTGAAGGTACACTGACGACAAAAAGGTGGTTCGCTAACTTGATTCCTCCAGAGTATATTCAGACATTGTAAATTAGACCCAGGAATATAATGCTCTAGTCTGAAGCCACATTTCCTTAGTCTAAAACAGATAGGAAAGTTGTTAATCTTTCAGTTCCCCGAAAGCTGTTGTATGTAATAGCTTTCGTATCAGGTGAATCTATCAGCGTCCTAGGCTACAAGAGACATTTTTCTGATTAGCTTTAGAGCATCTTTGCATTTACCTATTACAAAAGCAACATGAGCCTTCCCATTTACTAGTTTCAAAAATTGACAAAGAATGCATCTTTTAGCAACAAACGGCTCCTCCTCCTCCACTTCCAGGAATCAAGTCTTGAGAGTAAAATTTAATAATATTCATTTTCATATAATTTACTGAATGAGGTTAATTTATGGGTTCAATTATCTATGCAGTCCATCTTTATTGTCAAGATTCCTAGCTTCAAATTGATATCTCAACAGTGGGTAATTTTCCAGTCTCCAACATATTTTTAGAGTTGGTTTTCATAATCGGAATTGGAATACAAAATTAAGGCCAAAGGCCAGAGCTGGGGTCTATGTGGCCATTCAGTGCTGCAAGAGAAATTGAAAGTAAAGAAGTTTTTAAAGGTGTAACAGGAGGAAAACCTCGCAGCTGCACCATGAAACAGTTGTTAGGAGAGGGTGGAAAGTAGGATGATGGAAGAGAATATGAATGGAGGAACAGTAAAAGGAACGAAAGGGGTAGCAGCCAGGTGGTGAAGAGAAGCTCCAAAGAACCTCAAGTGATGCCTACAGTGCAATGAATGGAATGGAATGGAATATGATGTGTGAGGTGCACTGCTGGCGCTACCCCACCATGGGGAGGCTTTGATTATCAGAAATTTGATCAATTCTCACACCAAAACAAAATCAAACTGAATCTGGGTCAAATGTCATCTGATTTTTGGCTGCAGGGACACTGCAAAGAACCTGAAGTAATGCCCAAAGTGCACTAATGGTGCTACCCCACTACAGGGAGGCTTTCATTATAAGAACTTTATCAATTCTCATGCCTACAAAGGAAATCAAACTAGATCCGAGTCAAATGTCATCTATTTTTTCCTTTTTTCTTTTGCTTATGTAGTTTCAGTGTTCTATATGCATCTAACTTTTCACTTGATTAAGGGAAGAGGACTTGAAAGATTGGTTCTTGTACTGGCCGTCATTAGTTAAAGAAAGATTAGTCACTGTATGACACCAAATGCTAATTTTGTCTGGAAAAGCCTTTGTCCTAAAAGGGATGGCAAATATCCAGGGAGAACTTCCTAGATATTCCACCAGGGGCCTTTAAGGCTGTCTACCTACTAAGATTAATCCAACACAGAATGCAAAGTTTGACATAAAAATTCTCCCCTTGCTTGACCAGTCCTACGAGTGGAGATATACTGTCCAACTATACCATTCACTCTTATTCTGCACATAACAATTCATGCATCAGCATTTAGGAAAAAATTAACCCTATGGGCTGCAACTGACTTAGAAAATAAGGAACACCTACAGAAAAGGTTTGAAATTTTGAAATAACTAATAGTTTATTATATTTCCATATAATGCATAGTCACAAAATGTGAGAGTAACTTAACAACAATGAATGTACAAAGTAAAAAGCATACAGAATATGATCTATATACATAAAATCTTCTAGAACTATCAACAAAAACGTACATACCTATGAAAGCATCCAGAGATTACAGTATTGTTATTTTATTCCACTTCCTGTAAAGTGATGCTTCTGTGACAATTCAAGGACGTCTTTAATTCATACAGCCCATGATGTTTCTTCAGGCAAGTTTATTTACAAATACTTTCACCAACACAGTTCAAGCATTTCCATTAAAAGTTCGTTTTTTTTTTTTTTTGTATCGTATCAGAGCAAATGAAAACAATGTCGTGTGAAGGAATTATCATAAATGAGTCTGGTATTATACTCTAACACTACTGTCCTGCATACTTCTCATCATTCATTGTTCTATAACTACAGAAATATTCTAGTTTAGGGGTCTCACTCCTGAATCATTCAAAACATTCAAAATCTTCAAATTGCAAATACTGTAATTATGTAATGCACGTCTATTAGTCAACATCTAACTCATTGTTATAATACATAAAATACATCTTAAAGATGAAGTAATTATTTAAATTAATCCTACATAATTTATGCATCATTGGAAAATGATGATGAATAATGTTGAGGAAAAAAATATTGCATTAAATTTTTTACCAGATAATTTGCACAGCCTTACATTCCAACTCTACGAAGCTTTGCTAACAAGTTGAAAGCAATTATGCAGTAATTCCAGGTGATTTTTAAAATATGAAATAATGCATGGATGAATAAGTGTACAATGTGTCTGTGTCTAAAATGCAGTGATATAAAAATTCTTATAAAAGGGACAACTGCACAAAGAGACCAAAGATAAAAGCAGGCAAAGATATATAAAATCATTAACTAAAGAAATGAATGAGAGGCATACAGAGATAAAATTTGTCCAGTTCACAAAATTTCAGGACTGCACTACTATTACAGATTGAAGTCATTACACATTAGCCCATTGTTCAACGATTACTGTATTACATATATTTTTCAGGTATGTACAACTACACTATATATACATAGCAATTTTTATCTGAATCTTCAAACTTTGAGAGATGATAGATCTCACACCACTGATTTGGAACTCCTAAATCTCTTCTCAATGACGACCACATTCAAGTGGTCGAAACATACACTTCATATAAAAAAGCTGTTCAATACTGTCACAATATTTTCTTATATGTTGCTGACACTTACTACAGCTATTTTCTTCATTAGCATCTACCAGGAGGAATTAACTGAAAATAATAGCATAAACTGTCAAAACATGGTTTCACTTTCAGGTAACACATGCCAAGAAAGAGTACAGGTGGAATATACAATATGCACAGCATAATGAACTGTGTGAATGTATGCACTGTACATATTAATATCTACTGTATGGAGAACCAGCAAGTATCCGTGAAAGATAGCTGCATTTAGTATACTGATATCCAATGCACATTGCTACATAAACACTATACAATTAAAGGATGTTCAAGCTTCCCAAACAGCTAAGACATACAATGTGGATGTAACCTTGCCAAAAGATAGCTCCATCTCATCTTCTTTTGCTTTTCCATTTACCATCGTATCATCTTCCTTTCTTAACACACCTTGTTTAACCATGATGTTCTATATATGGTTCTTCCATCAATGTTCTTTGGGTGTTCTTTTGGCAAAGGAGGCAAACAATAGCCCATTCCAACATTAACTGTGATTCCCAGTGGATCCCACTACAATAATGGATTGCAACCGTCAAATCATATGGGGCCAACCCTGATTCCAAGAATACCCTCAATGCTAAGGTTGCTTCCTCACCTGGGTTCAGAAAGCATTCACAAACACTACTGTTCACCTTAAACCTCAAGGTACAGTATATACTGTATCTCCTGCTCTTTAATGATGGAAGAGGGGAGGCAGTGAACAAACAGGGGTTACAGACAATGTTTTTGAAATCAGAAGCTATACATATTTTGCTCTATTTGAATTCTTGAAATGTTGTGCCAAACATCAGCAGAGACACTTGTAAAATAATGTCTGAAATGTTATGAATATAAATGGATTTTCAAAGTCTTGATGATGACCTAAAAGACTTCGATTCTGTTCATTTCAGCACCCGAGTAATCTTGGCGTACTTTACACCTTACATTGCATCTTATTCACTATGATCATCTTCTAACTGTAAAATATTCATAAGATTCAATTGAAATTCAGGACAAAATACCCTGAAGAATAAGAATTATGACCATATCATTCTCAAAATTAAATGCCCATTCTGCCTGGTTGTAATTCAAGGACAATTGTACTGAGCTGTCTCTTGCACAAGCTATACACAGACAATAATGCTAAATTTCTGGAAAAGAAAGAATTGCTGTGAATTACCCTTATTTTGGGTGAAATATTATTCTTTACTGAGGGAGAAGTGGAGTGAGACTACTCAACAAATGATTTCCTAATACCCTACATGATGACTTCCAGAATACAATCTGTGTCCAAGCTGAGCTGTGGCAGTAAGCCATCCTTTACAGATATAATTTCCACTGAAAATGCACATCAGACGTTTTTTAATATTTAATTAAACAAACAGCTCAACAGAAGACCCATATTAAAAATTAGGGTGTACAAAGTAGCTATAGTTTGTCCCTCAATACTAAATTTCTCTTTCAAGTAAACTCAAATATAGCAAGACACTTCTCAATTAATCTGGGTGAGATGGACATGAGTGGATGCTATTTGGCAATGGATGACTATGAAAAACATTCACACTGAACAAGCTTAAACAGCCGCTGACTTGAACATCAAGCTTCCACAAATGGAATGTCCCTATGTGAAAAAGAACACTCAGGAAAATAACAAGTAAATATGGGAGTATTAAACAGCAAATCTGCACTTGCATACAAAAGATCAGCAATGTGAGGCTAAAAATGAAGGAAATGGTCCTTAGGGCTTAAAACAGTACTAAGGGAAGCAAGTATCAGTGGACTTTGTGTACCTCTTTATAGCACTGAAAAACTTCAAGATGTGTAACATTTGCAATTTTGGTTGAAACATGCATTTTCTGAAATTAGCCTGTGCATACATATACCTCTTCATGGTACAGTACCTCATACAACCCTTTTACTTGGAACCAAGTAAAATTAGGTGTATAAATATACAAGAGGAAGCAAGTCTAATAATAGCAAGTCTCCAGAATACTGCAGTCATATTAGATAGTGAATGCTTTCACACGAGGTAAGGCAAGCCATTCCCTGAGAATTCCAGAAAATAATAGTCTGAACAGATTCATGTAGCAATATCCTCAAAAGCTTTTTTTGTTATTTTTTGAGAATGCATACTATCTTATAGTTTACAATACAGTACCTGGAGCACTTAACTCTGTTGATATATCATGGAAGAGGTCATTCAAACTTCTCCTACCACTCATAACCACACTATATATAAACTTATAACCACTACTCACAGTTCATCTTAACATTTGGAACTTCAGTCTTCTCTCTAATCACCAGTTTGGACTTCATGAGGTAGGATCAACTGGTAATAATCATATCAAACATATATCTAGTTGACCTCTCTTACATCTTAGATTTTCAAGTCACTTTTCTTGATACAACTTTGAAGACTTATAAGTCACTGTTCCTGATACAGGTTGGACACACGGTCCTCTTAAGGCAAACTCCATGCAAGAGGCTTCAATCCTTGCTCTAACTTTACTGCAAGTTTCTCATCAAGCCAGTCCATTTCAGTTGCAGTTACTGTTGACCTATCAGCTCACTCGCCATCTGTAGCTGTGTCACTCAGGGATCTGATGCCTTACCTACAATATCCTTTATTCATCAACTTCATTAAAATTTCCTCCATCCTTTTCTTCTCAGCCATCTTCAGAAGCTTTTCAGTCAGATCTAGATAGTACTCTGATGAGGACAGATGAAATTTGCCTCACTTTGATGTCTCTAAGTCCAAGTTCCTCTCTATCTCTTAACCTTACATTCCTTCTTCCTTTGAAATAATGTTTGTGAAGTCAAACTTGAATTTGATTCATTAACTTCTGAAAATGATGTCAAAAGTAGCAGGTTCAGGAAGGATCACATGATGGGCCTAAGTAAGTCTACTTGGGAGAAGTTTGGCATACAGTTTGTGCTGCCTATACTTTTATAAGCAGCTCCAAATTTAGATGGCCCCTCCTTTAAGAAGCCTTGTTCTTATATCTGGTGCTATTCACACTATTCTTTTAGACAGTTTTGAATTAAATGCTTTCCATCTCATTAATCACCAAAATCTCACAGTCAACTGGAAACAACCCAACACAAACACACATACACACAATGCTGTTCTGTGGCTATTGTTTTCAGCACCATACTCATAAGCTTCCTGATCATGTGGTGCCTCCTAGTCCCTCTTCCTTGTGAACATTACATTCAAAAATTACAGGGGCATTGTGTCCAAGATGAAAAATTGTAGTTTATCTGCTTTAATCAGTTTTCCATGCCACTCACTTCCAGAATGTGGAATGCTCTGCTTTCATGCCATTTGCCTCCTCTTATGTGGGCTTCTTATGTAAAAGCAGTCTTAGCTGTCACTTCTGCCTGTCCACTATAAAAAATATGTACTGTATAATTACATGAATGTTTAGTTATGTAAAGAGGATTAAAGCAAGTCACACATTAACTGTCACTTCCGGGTGTGGATAAGCATCAAAGGACTATAGAAAAAAACAAATATCATAGTAATTCTTCAATGATTATTTAAGTGCCTGTGCTTCTGTCAAATAAATAAATTCACATACTAGAAACGGGGTTGTTATTCTCAACACTGAACTAAAACTCCAGCCTGAGAAATAAATTCATGAAGTGGTACAAAAAACAAAAACCCTGCAATGGTTCACAAACAGCACCTGATGAAAGTAAATACCACCTCAATGAAAAAATAGTAGATGAAAGATGGGCACATGAAAGATGGGCACAGAAATAACAGCTGGAAAAAACCCTATGTCAAAGCATAGGAAACAACTTCTTCCAGAACCAAATGATGGGATTTAGCAACTGACAAAGGGTGCATATCTTAGTTGGGCTGATTTAAATCATAAACCAAATATTGCTTGCTGCACCTGGCCTGATCTCTCCATTTTGAGTGTGTGTAACAGGTCTTTGCTTAGTAAAAAAAAAAAAAAAAGGGTTTGTAATTTGTATGGACAGTTTGGTTAATAAATAAAGTTTTTCACTCACATCTCACATGCTGACTTATAAATAAAAGCAACTGGGTTTCTTAAATACCCATAAATTCCATGAGAGTGAGCTTAACAGTGTCAAAGGATACCAGTAACACGTAGATACAGTGATTTCCCAAAACAGTAGTTAACGTAACACGAAAAATTTAGCATAAATGTAAATACATATGCATGTAAATGATTGAGAATGTATAATTATATATATATATATATATATATATATATATATATATATATATATATATATATATATATATATGTATGCAATATATATATATATATATATATATATATATATATATATATATATATATATATATATATATATATATATATATATATATATATATATATATATATATATATATATATATATATATATATATATATATATATATATATATATATATATATATATATATATATATATATATTATATATATACATATGTATATATACATATTGTATATGTATATAGAGTTTACAAAACAAAAGATGCACATCATAATGCAGGAAACAATATTGTAAAAAAATTTGTACTACTATTAGAATCATATGACATCTATAAAAATGAAATAAAACTTCCATAAGTGTTACTTTAGTATAAGCTATAACAATAATATTATTGGCATATCTACACTACATAAGCTTGAAGATATGATAACCCTCACTTTATTAATGAATAATGCCATACATCATATTAACGAATGATATAAAGTTTAAACTGATTCCTTTGTGCTCCACAGTATGTACTTTTGATAACACTACCAACAGTAACCATAGTCACGCTGCACAGCATTTTGTAGATGTACAAAAAAAAAAATTTTCTCCAGTCAAAAACACCTGTAACTGACTTTAGTAACGTGCATTCACTCAGGATAATTTCCTGCAAATGACCATGGAGAATTATAGTAGCCTTTAATACCAAATCTACTTAAAGCACTTTCTACCTCTGGCACATTTCCATGTCGAATGCCGGAGAAATTTCTCTGCAGGTTTTCAATATACCTTAGGGAGTCCAGATTTCTAGCATTGTAATCTGATAAAGATGACTGACTGTACAGAAAAGCTCTCCTTGATTCAGATTCTTCTAGTGATGAAGAGTTCTGAGAATCATTACCTGATGTGGGATGTTTTTTGACAGTATGTCCTGAGGTTTTATCACTATTCGTGGAAGTCTTTGAGGCATCTCCTATTAACTCCCCTGACTGTTCTGAAACACTTTTGACATTATTCTGCTGACTTTTCTCACCAGTCTTTACAACATCCGATTCTTTCACTGACGGTTCTGCACAGGTCTGGCTGCTACTCTTCTCAGTAGTCGTTTCTGACGGTTCCTTTGCCTCGCCACCACTTGCTTTAAGAACGGCCTCCAGCTTTTTTCTCTCATCACACAACTGTTTTTGACTAACAGGTGTTGTTTCCAGAAGAGATGGTTCTTGTGTTTGAGTGCTACCTGGGAATTCTGTGTTTTTCAACTACCTTTAGCTCTGTATATGTAGCTTGCACTTTATTCTGACCATGCAGTTCATCTATGTTACTAACTGAAGCAGCAACCTTATTCTGATTGTTTGGTCTTTTACTACTTTCTTTTGACAAAGCATGTGCAATGGCAACTTTCTTTGGACTATAGTCTACATACTTTTTAACTTCTGAGGGAGCTGAGGCTCCAGATGGTTGAGCTGTTTGTGTGTCAAATTCATAGGGTCTTTCATTTAAGCCACTGCTCTCAGACACTAAAGATGTGTTACACTGTTTATCAGAAGTAGTACAGTCCTCCTCCAACCTGGTCAGTTTTAGAAGCCTTAGCCTGTCAAATTCATCAGCCTTCTGCAAGCTGTCTAAATTATACAATGACATATTATCATCCTGAATGTAAGACTGAGCATCGTACCCAGACAGAGACTGCTCTTCTTTCAAGAACACAGAAACATTTCCATCAGAGCCCAACTCACCCTTTCCATGAAGAATTTCACATTCATTACATTTAAAACCCCCAAAGCGATTGTTCTTGACAGCTTTGTTAATTTCAGACAGCTTTTTCAGAAAAATCTTATGGCACTGACAGCATTTATATGATCTCTCTCCATGCTGCTTCATGTGCTGATTTAGTATGCTTCTCTGGGAAAAAGATTTGCCACACTCCAAGCAGTGAAAAGGACGTTCACCAGTGTGCGTTCTCTCATGCTGTGTTAAATAAGCTTTCTTATTGAATGCCTTACTACAAACATTACAGACAAAAGGTTTCTCACCGCCATGAATTTTCTCGTGCTCCCTTAAAGCTCCTTTCAATGCAAATGCTTTACCACACTCCAAGCATTTAAAAGGTTTGCGGCCACTGTGTCTCTTCAAGTGTTGTACTAAATTACCCTTCAGATTAAAAGCCCTGCTGCATAAGTTGCACTTGTGAGGCTTAAGCCCAGAATGCACTCGCATGTGCTGAACCAAATAGCTCTTCTTCAGGAACAATTTGTTACACTGCATGCAACTGTAAGATTTTTCATCAGTATGAAGCTTTATGTGCTGGGCTAAATTTCCCTTCAAGGAAAAGGCTCGGTTGCAGTGAGGGCATACAAAGGGTTTTTCTCCTGTGTGAACTCGCATATGCTGGTCAATATAGCCTTTTTTCAAAAAGCCCTTCCCACAGTCAGGGCAGTGGTAAGATTTTTCCTCAGTGTGCAACATCATGTGCTTTGTCAGGTTTCCTTTCAGAGAAAATGCTTTACCACATATTTCACATTCATGAGGTCTCTCGCCAGTATGGATGAGCATATGACGATTATAGTCAGCTTTACTGATGAAAATTTTTCCACAAAAGCAGTCAAAGTGCTTTGCATGGCTTGGGGAATAGAAATGAGGTTTCTTGTTATGAACCGGAGAGTCCTGACTGTCCGAATCCATTACTGTCTGAGGATAGAGGGTTTCATATTCTTGAGTACCGTCCAAGTAATCGCTGGAATTCATGGTAGCTGCTATGGACACAGTACTGAATATGCTGAAGGATGGGTGGAACATAAATTTCTCTACAAAAGATCACTGTTACATAATAATACTTCAACGTCCCCTTTATACTTGACCTCTACATTTTAGAAGCCAAGAACGCAGCAGCTGTACTCCACATGTACTTGCTCTACAGAATGGTTCAGCTCCCAAAACTAATCTCTTGAACTGATAATACCTGAAAAGTGAAAACATTTAAATAAAATCGATTTGAATATTATATGTGGTAAACAAACAAGCACATACTACATGCCTTAAAAGTGGTAGACAGTATTCATGTAAAATAATTTTGGATATTTAAGTCTATAAAATTTTTTAATGGTCTGACACTTTATAACATACATGCCATAATCAATTTGGATCAAAAGTTTTAAACTCCAAAGTATATCAAGATTGGTATACAGCAGTCTACATGTTATAACAGAATTTATTACCTATTCTCAATCTGCCTTTTTAATCAACCATCTATAAGTCGTGAGACAAATATGAGAAACTATTCAGGAAGTAATCTTAGCCATGTATTTAATTGCAAATGATTTTAAGAAAAATAACAAACACTGTACGAGATGAGCAGACACCTCTCCAGGCTGCCAGCCTTCAATAGCAGTTTAAACTAAACAGATGAAACTGTGAACTTGAATAATTAAAAGAAAACACTTTACAGATGATTTTCTAGTGCAACTGTAAAAAAGCACAAACCAATTATGTTCTAACAACAAAATGTTTCTTCATTCCTCTTATATCTTAATACCTATTAGAGGCTGACAACTTGAGTGCATGGGCAAGACCTCCTCCACTATTGTCAATCTCTTGCCTCAAAAATCAAATGACCTAACTCTTGAACTGTCTGTGGACCAAAGAGTTTAATAATCAGATGGGTTGGAACTTAAAATCTGCTAAAATATTGTGTACATAAACAGTTATACACTATTTACCTTTGTTCATTTCTACTATTTAGGCGAAGTGGGAGGAGCATGGTAATTTATCTGATTTAACTTAAGAGAAGCCAATGCCTGTTACCATATGACTGGAGTAGTACAATGAAAGCAGAAATCAAGATTCAATGCAACATCATTTCCATCCAAAGATGTGTTGCTTTCTTATTTTTTTACTTTCATCTTTTCTATTCCAATTTTCACTCAATGTAGGAACAGAATCTCCTTTGGGCAGGTATGAGAGAGAAATGTTTTAGTAGTTTCATTAAAACTACAGCTGGACCTTCTTACACAAAAGGGTTAGGTTTTCAGTCCCCCTGAATACAAAATTTTCATGTGTACAAAGCACCTAACCTTACCTACCATATGCTAGGCTAAAACTGCAGTCTATATCTCTGTAAGAAATTGAGAGAATATCTGCTGAAGGAACCCAAAATCAAATACTGTACATTCTTCAAAATATCTTTGAAAACAAAAGTGGCCAAAAAAATATTCCAACTGATATTCTATCTATAAGTGTAGCCTTGATTATATTGCTACAAGAGCTAAGAATGTTCATATTTAGTCATATTGTGAGGTTAGAAATTAGGAAAATAAATACTGAATAAAAACAAATTAATTTTTTTACAAAATCACTCCAAAGGCCAGAGACTATACCTTATGCATTAATTGTGAGAAACAGCAAAAAACATGCAATTAACTGCAGTGTCCTACATTTTTTTATACTGTGCGCTGTCATAAAAACCCATCCACAATACAGCACAGTGTGTCACCGACTTACAGCGGATTTGATCTTACGGTGCTTTTTCAGCACCGTTAACGGTGTTTTACAGTGACAAAGTCATGGTGCTGTAAGTGCCGTTGATGGTGCTAACGGCAAGAATAGGCATCAAGTTAACGGTGCTTATGGCGCTGTAACTTGATACAACAACAAGTTACAGCACCAAACATCAAGTAATGGTGCCATAAGTGCTGTTAAAGTGCCAATAACGGAGAAACACCGACTTATGGAGGAAATCAACTGGAACAGATCCCCGAATTTTAATGTAAGTCGAGGACTATATGAATTGTCAATCATGATGGGAAATACTGAATCTCAAACTGAATCTCTTATGTAAACAATAGGACTATGTCACAGGTTTCTGTGACTCATTCCACGTTCTCAGCCTACATCAGTAAATTTTTTGGCTCAACATTTGATTTAACATAGAATTGTAAACAGAACATACAATTACAAAAAATATAGACTAAGTAAAAACCAGTATAAACAACAAAACTTGTGAAGTTCTGTACTCACCATAATCTGTGTCCATAACACATTCAATTGTCCAAATATCTTACAAAAGGGATCCAAGCGATGTGGTATTGAAAATCGCTCAACGTATCACTGAAAGAAATCGGAATATGCCATGGTAATCTTTCTGCGATCATCTGATGGTGACTGACACCATGCTAGGTAAGGCAAAAGTGATGTAAACTGTTATTCACACTTACTCAATGTCTTTCTTAACTACAAAATACTATTGTCTCTTAGGCACTTCTCAATTCTTAACTGCACACTACATAACCATATATGAATGGTTAATGTATCATCTGTAAATATATCACATTATATACCTTCAAGCACAGTCAATTTACATATCTTGTCCACATGGCAGACGGAGGAATACTGTACTGCTTACATACAGGCCTAACATTCATTACGAAAAAACCAAAGTCAAATGCTAACTTCATATTCAGACACCAGGTACTAATTGTGTGTACTGCAAGAGATGAAGCAGATATAACAAGGGCTCCCATACCCACAGAAATTCACAAATAACATTTAGCATACTGACCTAGGGTACTTCTCCAATAAACAGGCACCTAGGAATTCAGCAAAAGACATCCTATGCACACCACACAAACCATTCACAATGACAAAGATGAAAACATGTGGAACTGTCTCTCTCTCTGTCTCTACCTAGTCCTTTTATGCATTCAGTAGGAAACAAGTACATGAACACAAAGAAATGGAATAGAGGGATAAAAATGATGTACTGATCAATTGTCTCAGGTCACTTGAGTCATTCCCATCTTATTGAAAATAAAAATAAAAAATTAATTTACTAGTATGTTATGAAGAAAATAAGTAAAGCAATGACAACTATTTTTCTTGAAAAATGTGTAACATTTTAGCTGCTTGAAGAAACATGCTGTATATACTGTATATAGATAAATTTTGAAAAAACAAATTCACTGAAAAGCACTGCAGTTTCTGTACATCATTTACCAATATTAAGACTTCCAAGGTTAAGCTTGGTAATGTATAAAACAATCAATAAACAACCCAGTTTATCATATTTCATTAGTTAAATTTGAAAACAAATTAGCCCATAGTAAACCAAAACGACCATGAACATGTAGTATGTTTTAGATGTTGCCACTTTTCTCAGTTTTGGTTCATATAACCTTAAACTAAGTTGGGGTATAGTGTAGATGTGGCAGCCAAGTTACCACTTCTTCCATATACCAGGTCAGAAAGGGTGAACAACTTGACGCTATTGTTCTGCGCATCTGGCTGTGAAGACATGAAATGAGCACAGGACTTGAAATTTGATGACAAGTAAAGGATGATTTATAGTAAAAAAAAAAATAAATAAATAAATTAAAAACTGAAACCATACATTAAACTATTCTAATCACAGGGTAGCATTAATGTGATTTAGTTTCTAATCATCAAATTGAATTATATAAATTTCCAAAATCTAGCCCAGACTCACTAATAAAATTAATGATAAAATGAGAAGAAAAAACAGTTATTGACTCTTCATGAGATGGTTTATTATAGATTAAGTAGGTTTTGTCCTGGAATGGTTGTTTGCTTCTGGGATAAGTAGAATTTTATGACTGGATTAAAGAACCTTGAACTGAGGGAAGCAGATTAACATTAGTCAAATTATACGTCAGGAAGAAGTTTGGCACCTTAGCTAATGACAGCCATGTTCATGACACCCATTTTGTAGTCATTTTGGTTTGACTACAGTCTTGTAATTGGGTGGAAACATTTTAAATTATTAATTACAACATGTCAGCCATAAAGCATTAGCCATAAAGCATTACAATTTATTCCTCTCCTACACATTGTCAAAGGTCTACTTAGGCTACCTAACAATGATGAAGTATTAACAATTTCCTACTTATACCAAGTTCTCTACATCTTCCATTTTTCTCATCTCTTTCTGTCTCTCACACGAAACCTTTCCTGATTACTGGAGAGCGTCATATTCTCTCTCTCTCTCTCTCTCTTTCATGTACAAAACCACCAAAATGGTAGTTCAGAAATAACTTGCTCCTATGCAGTACATTGGCAAACTTACATTGCATTAACCAAGACTCAGCACAATCAATACCCTTGTGAAAAAATAAAATTAACATGAATGACGTTTTAACACTTAATGCCATTCAAATTATCCATTTCTTTTTCTTTTTAACTATTTCCTAGGATGTTTTGCTGCATATTTCAAGTAATACTGAATAATGCAAGCATGAGGAGATACATTTGTTGCTTTTTACCACAGGCTACACCATCACATAATGGTACATGAATATTGCAAAACCCTTAGTATTGACATGTCTTCATTTCTAGTACAAACCATCATTTCTGTAAACATTTTACTTTGCTATAAATTAACATTAAGACCTAATATACATCAGTACAAGTCGTTTAAGCTCGCAGGTCTGTCTAATACTTTGAACTGCATAATTCTAAATATTGCATCATTACAAAACCTTTATCCCAGTAATGAGGAAAGGATAAGCTGACAAAATAATGGCAGCCTATATATTTTAATAAAAATGTTATTTTAAAAGGGGAGAACTGACAAAAATATGGATAGCAGCTAAATTACATTGTACATATCTCAAATTCAGCTATTAACAAAAGATAACATGGTAGGTTTCAATGTCAAAAGTTTTCACACTGCTGGGTATTTAAAAATTTGGTTTGACATATCAAACTAATGGGATTTTTATGAGGTGTCAATTGTAGCCTATTGTGATTTAGAAACTGGGACGAGCACAGAACAACGGGAACAGGTTTTGCAGAAGAAAACAAGGCAGCCTCTCCTAGAATGCCATGTCCTGACCCAATCAGACCTTACCTTCCTAACCTCAATTAGGGTGCAGTGCCCTGACTGGCCAGGGGGGGTTTCTCCCCTCCTGGAACCCCCCACAAGAAAGTTAGAGCCTGATCCTGTCGTCCTGCAAACTAGATAATCAGGATAGGAACATCGAAATAAACCTACGACTCTTACGGTGTGTCAGCTACATTGGCCCAGACTACAAGCCTACACTGGCCTCGGGTAAACAAACTGCCATCATCCTGGATATACAAGCTCAGTGTGGCGTGTGTTTAGGTTAGCCTGAGCTCCTAATAACACGATAAATTAGAATCTCTACACCTGAATGACACAGCCAAGACCTAAAGGCTACCGTAAGATTCGTATTAGAGCAAATGACAGGGGCAGGGCATCGACTAAGTTATGCCTGCCGTTACCTAACGCACTGATATTGACCTTAGAAGACAGGCACAACCTTCTGAATAAAAAGGCAAGACTCTTACGTACTTAAAGAAAGGCTGTAACTATGTAATATATAAGAAATCATAGGGCAATTAGACCTACAAATACCCTCAGCAATATGTAAACAAACCTAACATGGAGTTTGGCAAGTCTGTGGACATCACTGCAAACTTGATTACCGCTTCATTTTCACATTTTGCTCCGTGACAGTCACTCTTTAATCAACTTTTCTAGTTAGGAGATTACTACTTACTCGTATAAATGCGCCAAGAAGAGAAATATCGGAGAATAGTTCTAATTTCATCGAATATTCCCAGTGTTGACAGACGCTCTCAGAGGAGAAAATCGACTTTGTTTTGCTTCGGCAATGGAAACAGTGTTCCCAACTCATGAGTACCTTCACGAACTCTCGTTTATTTTCCAAGTTTGTCAATGAATCTGTGCTTTCATGACGGTTAATGATTTAATAATAAATATTTTATGAAAATTAGTTTTAGATTGGAATCATTTGCAAGAAAACAAGTCACGTTATTTATTCCAACCAGCGCGAAGATGTGGCAATACTGCATGGGAGCTCTAAGCAAAATCTGTTCATTATGGTTATTTCCGTAATAGCGTCAAGACCCTTCTACCTGATTAAGGTTTCAGTGCGAGCCTTTAGCTACAAGGTGAATATATACGCTCAAAATTCAGTTTAATCATCGCCTTGATGCTGTATACCAGTTGTGTGGTAATCTTGATTAATCAACATTCATATTATACTGAACTTGCAATGCCATGAAAATATTTTGGAGCCTTCTTGCTCTGAACATATGCTTGATAATCCAGTTTATATATATATATATATATATATATATATATATATATATATATATATATATATATATATATATATATATATATGTCTATATATATATACAGTATATATATATATATATATATATGCATATGTATATATTATATATAATATATATATATATATATATATATATATATATATATATATATATATATATATATATATATATATATATAATATACATACATATATATATATATATATATATATATATATATATATATATATATATATATATATATATATATCTTTGTCAGATTTGCTACATGATATTATGTTTTTATGAGACTGAAACAGTAAGATTTGCCTACTTACTGACGTAGAATCCAGGGTATGTTCCCAGATAGCATCTAATTATTTACTCATTTTGATGATAGACATGGGATGTATAGAATTTCATAAGGATTTGTATTTAATGAAAACAAACACTGACCACAAAGTAACTGATGCAGAAGCAGAGTTAAGACACCACGATTATATTTAAGAAACTGAGCCACTTAACAAGAAGCAGGCAAAAGGCGTAAATAAACGATTTGAAAACGAATGGATTCTGACAAATGGGTCATTATAAATAAATTTTACTAGTAGGGTATCGGTCAGCACCGGCATTGTATAATGCAACTGCAATTAAATGTCATAATTGTTAAAAAAAATTTTCAAGCCATAGATTATAGGAAACTTTTTGTTTGTCGAAATGACAAATAAAAAGTACTTTCAGATTAATAGGATTTTGCAGGAGATAAAACGCTAATAGGAGTTATAAAAAACAAGTAAAAAATGCGCCGACGTTTCTTCGGTACAATCGAGTTCTCTGTACAGCATATATGCTGTATGAAACTCTCAGCTATTACCGGGAAGCGCTCAGCTGCTCCCCAGATGCGGTCAAGTGAAGGTGAGTCGGCGACGCCTCCGGAAAACGCTGCCAGAGGCGAGACCCATGGCTAACTTTAACCTTAAATAAAATAAAAACTAATGAGGCTAGAGGGCTGCAATTTGGTATGTTTGATGATTGGAGGGTTGATGATCAACAAACCAATTTGCAGCCCTCTAGCCTCAGTAGTTTTTAAGATCTGAGGGCGGACAGAAAAAGTGCAGAAGACGGACAAAGCCATCTCATTACTTTTCTTTAATATAAAACTAAAAATGGCCAAGACATTTCAAAATTGCGCTCTCTAGAGTCATGATTATATCTCTGGACCTTGATTATATTTATGGAGATGCAATGGAAAGTGTTTCAGCAATCCACATGAAGCAAAGTCCACCAGGTACTGTTAAATTCTTGCCTTTACAAAGATCACATGTCTCAAATAAATTTCCTTCAGAGACACAATGAAATGCCTCGCACCATTTGCGGAGATCATGTGTTGCAGATGAACCTCCTTCAGACACAAGGAACTACCTTGCACCATTTGTAGGGATTACATCCAGTAACTTCCTTCAGACACAAAGAACTACCTTGGCCCATTTCTGGAGATTGCGTATCCCCAGTAAACTTCCTTCAGACACAAGGAGCTACCTCGCACCATCTGTAGAGCTTACGTATCTCAAGTAAGCTTCCTTCAGACACAAGAAGGAACTACATTGTGCCATTTGCAGAGATTACATATCTCAAGTAAACTTCCTTCAGACACAAGGAACTACCTTGCACCATTTGCAGAGATTACACATCTCCAGTAAACTTTCTCCAGACACAAGGAACTACCTTGCACCATTTCTGTACAGATCTCCATAAATCTCCAGACACAAGGAACTTGCACCTTGCAGAGAAACATCTCCTGTAACCATTTCCAGACACAAGAAGATCGCACTGTTTGCACAGCTCACAAACTTCCTTCAAACTTCCTTCAGGAACTACCTAGCACCATTTGCAGAGATCACGTATCTCAAGTAAACTTCCTTCAGAGATACAAGGAACTACGTAGCACCATTTGCAGAGATCACGTATCTCAAGTAAACTTCCTTCAGAGATACAAGGAACTACGTAGCACCATTTGCAGAGATCATGTGTCTCAAGTAAACTTCCTTCAGAGACACAAGGAACTACCTTACACCATTTGCAAAGATCACATACCTTTCGTAAACTTCCTTCAGAAATAAGAGGAACCACCTTGCACCATTGTAAGCAGCTAGCCGACCCAAGAAATTCTCAAAATTTGAAAACTGTATCCTTCTCAAAACCTCAGACTTTTTTTATATTCGCAAATACTAAGCCCCAAATAACGATTAACATCGAAATAACTCTACTATGGAAATGCATTACACCTAAAAGGACTTATAGTTGATATGTGCTTCTGCACCAGCCAGGATTCGAACCACGGCATGGTTTAGAAACAACGATAGACAGTGACCTTCCCATCTGGTTATCAAGAGCGATATAAGCTGATACCACCTTTGATGTACATACTCATGTCGAATTCAGGCTCAGACAAAACAATGAAATGGTCTGGAAATGTGATGAGAAAGGATGGGGAACAGTTGGTCGAAAAAAGTAGTGAATAAACAACAGGACAAAGACCTGCAGTATGCCAGCAGCATGCCAGCACGGGCTCTTGTTCCCAGAGCATCTGAGCCACCCTAACTCTCAATGAAGTTCTTGGGTTTTATCTTTTAATTTGAACTCTAACATTTCTCTTATATCACAGAACACTCTCCCTGGGGAAGTTGTGTAAGTTGGAGGGATCACACAAAAAAATATTAGTGATTATCTTTCCCAACAGGATTTTTCCATACATGGCTGACAGAATTAAGCAAGCTTAAGTACTGAAGGTAAGTGAAAGACAGAGGGAAGTGAAAAAAGTAGGTCATAAAGCCTGTCAAGTGATAAATTCACAAGCAACTGTTCTTCCAACTGCAACCACAAAGGGAAGACATTTTGTCGTCAGCAATAAAAAAAAAAACTCTGTCATGTTTCAGACTTTTTGCTGTTACAACTTTCAACATGTTTTTTTGAGGTATTTTCTAACCCTTTTGCAAAGTTCTGTCTATGCTCCTTTCTCTGTTTACTTCGGTGGTTCTTATTCCTTTGACGTTCATTTAGAGGAATTATTCTCCAACTGGTGCGGTGCCACAGACAGTGCCTAGGGGCATTAGCGGATCCAAGGAGGGGGCGGGCTGGGCACGTGCCCCCATGAAAAAATAATGATAAAATAATGATATTAAAGATTTAGATATTAATAACATAAATAAGATAATAAAAATGGGAAAAAGTAAAAATCGATAAAAATAATATATATACTGTATATATATATATTTATACATACATAATATATATATATATATATATATATATATATATATATATATATATATATATATATATATATATACATATTATTTTAATTTGTTTTTATTTTTTTCCCATTTTTCTATTATATTTATATGTATAATATGAAAATTGGTGGGCCCCATGACAATTTTTCTGGATTGGCTAGTGCCTATGGGTGCCGCGAGATTGTCATGAATTTTGTCCGGGCTAGATCATCTCAATGAACATTCGTTAAAAAAAAAAGTTTGCAGAAGTCTTCATATAATTACTATCAGTGTGTCTACTCTAATTATGTTTATCTAATTCTTCTGATATGCTCTTTGTCTGTACAGCATATTTCTGCATGTACGGTTTGCTGATTTTGGTGTGAGTGTGGATAATAATTTTATTCATTAAATAAGAAGTCAATCATGCGATATGGTGGGATGGTGAAGAAGGGGTGCCACGGTAATGATTAGTTATGGTGCCTTCACTTAAAAAAAGACTGAGAACCACTGAATTTTAGAGTGTTGAATCAATCAATCAAATTCTCTGTCCCCGTACCTCCCAACCAAGCAAATTATGGAACAGTAAAGATCGGTTAGGCTGTGAAAATAGGGTTGTTTAGATAAGGTGGTTTATTTCTCTCTTTAAGAAGAAGAAGATTCGTATAGAGTGCAGTTATTGGCACATATCATGGCTATAAAAACAGGGAGTTAAAATGGGAGAAACACTGAGATATCTATCAAGAGGAATAATCAATGTTGTTTAAAATGTTTGTATATATATATATATATATATATATATATATATATATATATATATATATATATATATATATATATATGGAGAGAGAGAGAGAGAGAGAGAGAGAGAGAGAGAGAGAGAGAGAGTTAAATGAGTGCATTAAGAGATGCATCTGCCTGAAGAAACATTTCTTCTCAAAAGAGCAAGTAAGACAGGTGACTATAAACGAAATTTAGCTTGATAATGAAAACAGATTTATTACAAAAAGGTAAGGAGAGAGAGAGAGAGAGAGAGAGAGAGAGAGACAGAGAGACCAGAGAGACAGAGAGAGAGAGAGAGAGTGACAGACAGACAGAAACAGAGAGAAAAACATTTCTAGACACAATGAAGAAAAAAAATTCAGCAAAAACACTTTTCTAGCTAAAGGTATCCGATGATAGCCAGCATCGCCTGCCCGCATAAAAGCTAACGCGAATGAGGATATACGATCGTTAAACCCCTCATTAATTCTTTTTACCAAGGGATAAATGACGAACGCGAATCTACGTAGCAGAGAGAGAGAGAGAGAGAGAGAGAGAGAGAGAGAGAGAGAGAGAGAGAGAGAGAGAGAGAGACCAGAGAGAGATGTTTTCAAATTATGTTTTTCTTTTCAACAGAACACACGAAAGAGGCAAGAGAGGAAAGAGAGAGAGAGAGACCAGATGAATGTTTTAGTATCCAATTTCTTCTCAATGAACAAAACACAAGAAAGAGGAGAGAGAGAGAGAGAGAGAGAGAGAGAGAAGATATGTTTTTCATGGCCAATTCCTTCTCATTGAAAGACAAAACAGAGAAACAGTCAAAGAGAGAGAGAGAGAGAGAGAGAGAGAGAGAGAGAGAGAGAGAGAGAGAGAGAGATGAATGTTTTCGTGGCCAATTCTTCTCAATGAACAAAACACATGAAAGACTCAAGAGAGAGAGAGAGAGAGAGAGAGAGAGAGAGCAGATGAATATTTTAGTAGCCAAACTTCCGGCGGTTGATCAACGCTCATCCAAAAGAAGCCTTATTTTTGCCCCCGTCTGCAAAAAAAAAAAAAAAAAAAAAAACCTCTTTATTCTTCAGCATGCTATCAAGGGCCGCAGACGCACAAAAATCTCAGCTCCGTCACTTTGTCTGGCGTTGGCGTTTTCGTCCAACTTTTTCTTCCGTCGCAGGAATAGAACTGCACCTTTACAGACACGCCAGTAGGAGCAGGGAGAGAGAGGAAGGGGGACTGAATACAGAACTGAATACAGAATTTAGGCCAGAGGCCAAGCACTGAAGCCTATGACGTCATTCAGCGCTGACACGGAAATTAACAGTAAAAGGTTTGAAAGGTGTAACAGGAGGAAAACCTCCCAGTTGCACTGTTAATCAATTGTTAGGAGAGGGTGGGAAGTAGGAAGGAATAAAGAAAATACGAATGGAGGTACAGTAAAAGGAACAAAAGGGGTTGCAGCTAGGTGTCGAAGGCACGTTGCAAAGAATCTTAAGTATTGCCTACAGTGCACCGCATGAGGTACAATGATGGCGCTCCCTGGCACCCCGAAGGGGGGTTGAATATAGAGGAATTCATTTCTCTTCAGAAATTTTACTTCTCAGTTACTGAATACAGCAGAGTTTTCTTATTAAAAAAATATATAGGTATTTTGAGAGAGTTTGACTGCAGGTGACTGAACAAAATTATTTAGAAAGTTTGATATTACCTTAAGAATAAACTGTTTTGTTTTTCTGGTCTTTAAACGTTCTTCTACAGTATTCTACAGTATTCAGTCAGAGGATTTGTTTTATGACTGCCCAATAAGAATTTGATTCAGCTGAGTTTGGTGATAGAAATTTGGTTTATGTAGCATCAGAATACACGGTGCAATTCCTGAGATCCGAAATGATGACAAAAAATACATAGACGAGAAAATGGGTACACTTATACCATTCTTTCTAGCACACACACACACATAAATATACATATATTTACACACACATACATATATATATATATATATATATATATATATATATATATATATATATATATATATATATATACATATATACATATATAGAGAGAGAGAGAGAGAGAGAGAGAGAGAGAGAGAGAGAGAGAGAGAGAGAGAGAGAGAGAGGGGGTAGATTTTACGCTTCGTATCCTGACTCGTCAAAAGTACCTATGTCACTTGATATAACTGAATCATATTTCCTGATCGTTGGGCTAAATCAAGATTTTTCCTTGTCTAATGGACATTTATCCCCTCTCTCCCTCTCCCTCTCTCTCTCTCTCTCTCTCTCTCTCTCTCTCTCTCTCTCTCTCTCTCTCTCTCTCTCCATGTTGACTACATATGTATTTTCTAAATCTAATTAATTATTTGAACATAAAACCCTTCTCTCTCTCTCTCTCTCTCTCTCTCTCTCTCTCTCTCTCTCTCTCTCTCTCTCTCTTTCCCCAAAGCAGAACGCCTGTTTCGTAGTGTAGGGTATGAGGTATAAGGTATCTGGTATCAACTTCATCAGCGGGTATCAGGTACTGGCTCCTCCTACACGCAGAGTCTCAAATGGCATGTGAACATGGGCATCAATGAGTCTCCGTTTATCCGGTGTAAGCCAACCTCTGCTATTTCGAATTGGAATTGGAATTGGAATTGGAACTGGAATTGGAATTGGAACTGGAATTGGAACTGGAATTGGAATTGGAATTTTAGACCAAAGGCCAAGTGCTGGGACCTGTCAGGTCATTCAGTGCTGAAAGGAAAATTGACAGTAAGGAGGTTTGAAAGGCGTAACAGGAGGAAAACCTCGCAGTTGCACTATGCAACAATTGTTGGGAGAGCCAGAGGGAGGAAAGAGAATATGAATGGAGGTATAGTAAAAGGAATGAGAGAGGATGCAGTTAGGGGGCGAAGGTACGTTGCGAAGAACGTTAAGTAATGCCTACAGTGCACCACGTGAGGTGCACTGGCGAAATTCGAATTGAGAAGTAAATGCATAGTTATGTACGGGTAAAAATATATTTGAAAATAAATCTAAACAGATTTATTTTTAGGTATGTTTGTACTCATAAATAACATACGGGTTTGTTTCTCCATTTAAAGATTCATACTACCGTGAGTATTTTTTTAATGATTCAAATATTAAGGAAATGGTAATAACCTAATATACTTTATGAATGTACAAATTTTATACGCATATTAACGTGAATGCTACCTTAAGTATTTTTTTTAAATGATTCGAATATTCAGGAAACAGTAATAACTTAATATACTTTATGAACGTACTGATTTTATAGACATGTTAACGTATCTGTCTCTCTATGCATGATTTCATCTAAAACTGAGACTCATTCATGTAAGCTTTCCTCGTGAATTTGAGCAAAAGATTTTTTATGAGGGGCCAATAATGTTGATTTATGTTGTAATCTAAATGCGGTCTATTTGTGTCTTCATTTAAAACGAAGAAATCATCATGGCAAGCTACAATTTTCACAGGGGCCAGCAATGTAGATTTCAGGGACACAAACATTTAAAAAAAAAAAAAAAAAAAAAATATATATATATATATATATATATATATATATATATATATATATATATATATATATATATATATATATATATAAATGTTACATGTAAGACATAAAAATAGTGATACTAAGGTTTTCTTGTTTATCTAAAGTTTTTCTGTTTGATCATTTATCATTTCGACTTTTGTTTGTTATTATCATAGCAAAGCCTAATGAGCTAGTATGAAAGATATAATGTTGCAACATAAATATATATATATGCTTTATATATATATTGAAGGCATATATATATATATATATATATAAAATATATATATATATATTATATATTATATATATATATAAATGTTGCATGTAAGACATAAAAATAGTTATACCAAGGTTTTCTTTTACCTAAAGTTTTTCTATTTGATCATTAATCATTTCGACTTTTGTATGTTATTATATATAATGGGCTATATGAAAGATATAATGCTGAAAATGCTGCTTTTCTGTTAAAGCTTTTCAGGTAAAAAAATGTATATGAAAAACTAAAGCAAAATATTATAAGATAAAACAATAAAATAAAGCGAAATTTTTTATAATATCTATGCCTAAAGACCAATATGAAAGGTAAAATGTCACGACATAGATGTTGTCTAAAGGATAAAACATTTCAGGTAAGGGTGTGAATAGATATGAAAACTAATGCAAAATATTATAAGATAAAAAAATAAAGTAAAGCAAAATATTAAAAGATCAAGGAATAAAGCATGAAGTCAAAATGAATAATAAGAGGACATTGGATATTCCTTAAAAAACATCAGTAACGGGAAAAACAGGTCTGGCAGACGCAGCTGACACACACTGGTAGGATACGATCCCTCAAGTTATGAGACCGGCACAGGATTAGCTTCACGAAAAGAGACGGTATAAAGAAGGCATATTTCTTAAAATGAAAGGAAACAACACCAAAAATACAGTTGTGTGGGCATGACCTCTCATACAATAGACTCTGAAATTCAAAGATGGTACGGGGTTCTAAGGTGCAAACCCAGTTCTGAAGATGATTGCATATCACGGCGCAAGAGCACCACGCACGCATCCGCAAAGATCAAAGTTCTTTTCGGCCCTGATGTGATGGGAATGGGTGCGTGCAGGTTCCTGTCAGGTTGGCACTAGTAATGGTGCCACCGCAAAAAAAAATAAAATAAAAAAAAATACTTCCTGGCTGACCAAGGTATGAAGATGAATTATGCACTGAGACAACGTTTTCCTGTTTTCTTCAGTCAAGTGGCGAAACAAAATTTCTCCTTAAGAAATACAGATGCACTAATTTCGCTTGCTTACTTATTCTAACATTCTATTTCTACGAGTAGAGTAGTTTACATATTAAATGACACATACCAAGAACACTAAAATTTCCGAGTCTACCAATGTTGCATTTCCCTACATGCTGCAATGTTAGTATACACAGGTAGAACACTAAAAAAAAAATTGAGCATTCTTGGTACTTTTAACGAAGAATCCTTATTTAGAAGTCACACGCACGGAGATAATG
Source organism: Macrobrachium rosenbergii (assembly GCF_040412425.1). Lineage (NCBI taxonomy): Eukaryota > Metazoa > Arthropoda > Malacostraca > Decapoda > Palaemonidae > Macrobrachium > Macrobrachium rosenbergii. Next base: position 10,016,010 of record NC_089792.1, on the reverse strand, counting down.
TTCTCAGAAAATAGATTTATAAAGTATATTCCACTTTTTGAAGGAGCGAGAGTACAGCAGTATGCTTCCCCAAAGCCATTTGCTCAGCAGCCCCTTTGCCTATTGAAGCTGTGTTGAGTAGGTACCAAGGCTAATCGTTCTTCGTCCCCTACAACCGGCCCTCCCTCTATCTCTCAAGTATTTATTCTTTAACCTCTTCGTCTCCCTATTTGAGGTGCAGTAAATGACAGACCCGAGCCATAAAAGCTGCGTTCCTTGAATTTAGTGGTTCAGTAATAAACATTTTAACGCCTCGACTCCATCAACCGGCCTAATGGATCTTTTCGTTTATTGTGTCTAGAATTCGTCTCCCTGCGCATTCGGATGTTCGATTTTCTTCTGTCTGTCTGCCTGTTTGTCTGACTGAAGTGTCTGTATGCTGACTTCGTGCATAATTCAGTATATTTTTACTAAATTCTCTTCGTAAAAAGATCAGTATCACGCAACTCTCCTTTGGCAAAATGAAAAAGAAACATGTATTTTTTCACAGATTCTAAGATTATCAGCCTACGCCAATAACAAATAAACTGATAATATTACAATAACCCAATTTCACACCCCCCCCCAAAAGCTTCCGGGCCATTTGAATTCCATCGGCTAAGCGTGGTGTCTAAACTGGTCTACAAATAGACCCAACTACTCTCCCATTCAGACTAGTGACACCGACGGGGGAGGAAATTAGAATAAGAGCGTAATTAGGGCATTCTTTCATTCAGCGTTTACGAGAGCTACTGAAGGTCTGAGGAATTTTTACCTTCCTCTGGGGAATCCCGGACGAATGAATGATGAAGGAGGAAGAGGAAGAGAGAGAGAGAGAGAGAGAGAGAGAGAGAGAGAGAGAGAGAGAGAGAGAGAGAGAAATTCGAAGTTAACGTGTGGGTTAAAGATTAGAAGGAAGAATACGAAATAAAATGCGTATGATAAAGAAAAAAAAAAATTGAGGTTGGGCAAAAACCACAAGAGGAAGTACACCAGGAAGGGAAGAAGTCGAAAAATGAGGAAAAGGAAGGAAAAGGAGTACGACAGGAAACCAAATTTAAGGAAGAAGAAGAGGGATGATGAAAGAGAAACGGAGTGAGAAGAGGAAGACTTAGACAAAGAAAGATAACAAAAATAGTAAACGGAAATGGGTGGGGAGGGAGAAGGAATGAGAAAACAAAGAAAAGAAAGGACAATGAAATAAGGGATTACTGCATCTCACCTCTTGCCACTCGCCCTAGGAGCAAGAGCCCGTGCTAACACAAGGCCAGCTCAATCAGAAGAGAAAGTAAATTCAGCAATGAGGAAAAAGTAATAAACTCTTTTTGACGTGAGGCCACGAATGATGATAAAATGACTCTTTTTGGCGTGAGTCCACGAATGATGACGAAATGACTCTTTTGACGTGAGTCCACGAATAATAATAAAATGACTCTTTTTGACGTGAGTCCACGAATGATGATGAAATGACTCTTTTTAACGTGAGTCCACGGATGATGATGAAATGATTCTGTTTGACATGAGTCCACGAATGATGATAAAAAGACTTTTTTGACGCGAGTCCACGAAATGATGATAAAATAGGACTCTTTTTGACGTAAGTCCACGAATGATGATGAAATGACTCTTTTTGACGTGAGTCCACGAATGATGATGAGATTACTCTTTTTGAAGTGTCTACGAATTATGATGAAATTACTTTTCTTAATGTGAGTCATCGAATGATGATGAAAGGACTCTTTTTGACGTGAGTCCACGAATGATGATGAAATGGCTCTTTTTGACGTGAGTCCACGAATGATGATAAAATGACTCTTTTTGACGTGAATCCACAAATAATGATAAACTGACGCTTTCGGGAGTTTATAGACGCAAATTGTTAAAGTGATTCTCTTCGTTACTCGTAGACAAAAGCTGAAAAATTACTGTTTTTGAGGATCGTGGACAAACTGTCATAAATTATCCTGAGTAGCAAACAATCAAAAATCTGTTTGCATCTATGAAGTTGGGTACTCTGTGAAAAGTCGACTGAATAAATCTACAAATAGCAAATGGCAATAATCCTGCAAACTAACAGGACTGCAAAGCTCCACAGTGATAAATAACCTTGAAAGAAAAGATACATTCTTAAAATAATACGACGACACGACGCCAGTCTAAATATTTTTCAATAATAATATGAAGGAATGTGAACGTAAACATTCTATAAACCAGAGATTCAGTTCAGATCTCAATAAATGAAATTTCTCTGCCAATAAGTCCGCTGCCTTCTCTTACTTCTTTCTAATGATCAACAGATTCTTTGGAATCTTGAATTTCAGGTTAATGGCCCCTGTAATAATAATAATAATAATAATAATAATAATAATAATAATAATAATAATAATAATAATAATAATGGATCAGTGAGACACTAGACAATATTTACTGCAATATTCAAACTTTAATTGCAGAATCAAGAATGATTATTAGATACTGTAAAATTTATATATACCAAAATGGCGTTACATAGAAAATATCTTTAAGCAGCGACTGGCTGAAAAATAATTTAAAGAATGTGACAGCTCTATAATACGTGATGTTTGAATCTTGCTTGGATGCATACACGCATATGTATTAAATTATGTATCACAAGAGTGAAAATGAGATGTTTTTAAGGTAACGGTTTCCATCGACCCTGGGAAAGGGGTAAAAAAAATTAGTGGAAAGAAAAAAAAAGAAAAGTGAAAAAGCGAAGAAAACAAAAATTAGCCTTTGAAAATAACTCAAGGTAAAGAACATGATGACTTTGATGGTAATTGATGGTGCATGAATACGAAACATAATATCGTCGGAATGAAACGTGTAATTTGAGAGAGAGAGAGAGAGAGAGAGAGAGAGAGAGAGAGAGAGAGAGAGAGAGAGAGAGAGAGAGAGAATAGAGAATTATCTTCAGCAGTTATGTAAAGAAGAATTTGTAACAAATTTGTTTCTCACTAAATTTTTTAAAGAAAACAATCGTAAAGGTATTTGTACGTTATTTAATTTTCTTGTTTTGTTTAATAACTTGTTAGCCATACTACAAGCAAAAGATCTGTCTAAAGAACACACACACACACACACACACACACACACATATATATATATATATATATATATATATATATATATATATATATATATATATATATATATATATATATATAAATATATATATAATATATATATATATATATATATATATATATAGTTATATATATTATATATATATATATATATATATATATATATATATATATATATATATATATATATATATATATATATATATATATATATATTTATATATATATGTAAATAAACACACACACATATATTTATATATATATATATATATATATATATATATATAAATATATATATATATATATATATATACACTGCTTCAAAATATAATAAAAGTAAATACATACGCACATAGATATACATGCCCATAGATCTCCTTCATTTGCATGAGTAATTTTTATGTATAACCTAAATGAGCAAAGCTTGAGAAAAAAAAACAAAGAAATTAACGCATTTTCTCCTGATACTAAAAAAAAAAAAATCGGTAAAAAACGGATAAACAAAAAAAAGAAAAAAAAAGCTATTCCTCTTGAGACTAAAAAAAAACGGAAAAAGCAAAAACAAAATAAAAAAAAGGAAAAAAAAAACCCCTATATATAAAATCTCGAAAGTTACGAGGAGGCACGCCACTTCAATCCGAGGTCCACAGTTATTACAGCCTTTCGGATCGTCGGGGGATTTGGGGGTCTTCTTGGAGATTCTCCCTTGGGTAGGCTCTCACGGGGATGTCGGCGCCTGTCTGAGAATTTGGGGGAACTCTGCCTCCCCTTTTTATTTATTTCCGAGCGTGCGGCGTGCGCGTGCGTCATGTATGGTAATGGTAGGATTGTTATTATGGAAATGGTAATTGGTTTGATGGATTCTAAGATGGGTTCGGTGCGAAGGTGAAGGAAAAATTTGTCTGCAGCAGTATATACTATAGTTAATATTCAATTGTTTGTCGAAAGGCTGGTAAGGATAATTTTATTATATGAAATTTAAATTATATGCAAGAAACAGCAATCAAAGTAAACTGTGTCAATGACAGACATTCCTGAATAGGAAAGTAAAAACTATAAATATTTAAGATTATATTTAATATTGTAGGCTGTGAAAGCCATCACAGGGCAAATGTTGCAAAGAATTAGGGAAACAACAAAAAAGAAAAAACCCTCTTTTCTTTCATTTGCACTAAGCATCCATCTTCTATTCCTTAATGGGGAGTTGGCTCAACGTTCCCTTCAGACATTCCAACTTTGTTTTCATTTAGACTCCAGACTTCTTCCTAATCTTTTGCACACCTTCCACTGCCTTCAATGTTCCACCTATTCTGTGACTTACCTCTTCTGACATACAAACTTTCATCCGCAGTTCTCTACTGTTCCTGGATATGTTAAGAAATCCATACACTTCATTTCTACCTTTTTCATTTTTTATTGTATTAAAATTCATTTCTCCATCTGCTTAGTTTTCATTTACAGCATAACCTTTTTCTTTTGAACTTTAACCCTCATTATTCTCTTACAAACACTTTGAATGTCTTTCATTACTCTCTGCAGTTCTCCTCACTGTTCCTAATCAGTACTATAGTTCTTCTTCTACATCAACATACTCATTCATTTCAAACTATTTTTTCCTTTTATCTTTTTCATTTATATTTACACACACACACCCTCACTCCATGCATAATTCTATCCATAAAGATGTTAAACTGCAACAGAGACAACGCACTCTTGTCTCAGTCCCATTTTTACATCAAACCAGTCACTCTCCTGTCTACTAATTCTAGCACGCATCATAAAAAGGCTTTTGCTAGTATCGATAACACATACTGGTCTATATCAAAGATCCTCAATACCCTTCAAATTGCATTATATATCTTATTACTTTTATCTTAATTTAGAATACATGTACACACACATATATATATGTGTGTGTATGTATGTATGTAGATGATACTCCAGAAAAACGAAAAATGGATTCTGGTGAGTTTTGCTTTTGTTTTCATAGACGTCTTCATGGGGCCTGATACATGGTGGTAAAAATTTACATCATGCATGCTAAGGTGAAAGTACAAACGAACACACAAGCAGCTGGAAAAAACTTTCCTATCCAAGAAGAAAAAGTGAGGAACCATAAAAACTTATTTGGGACTGAGGTCAGTGCTCCGTCAACAAATCGTGATTTTCCCTATTAAGCCACGCCAAACTAGTTTCCTTGAAATCTAAACATTTTACATATTTCTTTTGAATAAACGGATCAAGTTTATACATTTCTAACCTTATGATCATATTCTTACAAGAGCTTTTTTGATAAAACTGGATTAAATTTTAAATTTTTTTCCAACGTTCTATTAACTATTTGAATAAATCAGCTTTGTAGCACCTGTCAAGTTGATCTCATGATTGCTTTTACTAACAAAAATTGCACCATTTTCCTGTGAATATCTTACTTTTTCCCAAGTCATTTTCATGTTAAGCCAATATGAGAATTATCACGTGATTTACGTGTTGATAGGAACGGTGGTCGATGGCTTAAGTTCTGTGAGCTTGTGATTTAATACAAGATTACGTGGAAATTAGAAATAAGTTATTGCTTGTCAATTCTTCCTGCTTTTTTGATCAAGAGATGATGTTAACTAGGTTAACTCACCGCCATAATACTGATGATTTCTTGTTGGTAAAATGGTATATGACTGTACTCGGGTACTCATCTCACGAGTTAATTTTGAAGATGATCTCTTTACAATCATAAATTGAATTGAATTGAACTGAAAATAGAATTGAGACCAAAGACCAAGTACTGGGACCTATGGGGTCATTCAGCGCTGAAACGGAAATTGACAGTAAAAGGTTTGAAAGGCGTAACAGGAGGAAAACCCCGCAGTTGCAATATGACTCAATTGCTAAGAGAGGGTGGAAAGTAAGATGGAAGAAAGAGAATATGAAAGGAGGTACTGTAAAAGGAACGAAAGGCGTTGCAGCCCGGGGCGGAAGGCACGCTGCAAAGAACCTTAAGTAACGCCTACAGTGCACCGCATGAGGTGCACTGAAGACACTAACCCCCTAGAGGTTTACAATCATAAAGAAAATATAGATTTAGATCAGGAACATACAGTAAATGCTATATCTATTGGTTTACCAAATTCAGTAAGGATTAATGTTGTGACTCAACATTCTTTCAGATATTTATACACTTTAGATCATTGGTTCTCAACCTTTTTATTACCACGCCCCCTCTAAAATTGGTCCTTCCTCCACGGCCCCCTTGCATCAATGAGTAAAATTCCCTCCCAGATTTGAAGGAAAATAAAAAAAAGGAGAAAGAGAACGGGTGTTATTATTCTTTTGGGAATGAATTAGTGAGATACAGTAGCCTGACACTACTTCGTAGCTACTAGATCTTGAATGCGTGGGTGAATGTTAAGAGAATAATGGATAAGATTAGAGAATCTTTAATATTTCCCCACTGGAAATAGCTGACGTCCCCCTAGGGGCGCGCGCCCCCAGGTTAAGAACCACTGCTTCAGATAAAAGGGGAAACGATAACATTCAAAGACTCGTCGCTATAAAGCGAGAAGCGTTTTATAGAAAACAGGATGTTTTCATACGTTAATTCAAATTTATGGCGTTTTAGAGGCAATGAACTTCTCCGAATCTCATCTCATGGGTGGCACTTTGTCATCACCGTAATTATTATGTGTCCTGGTTCCTATTTGACGCTTCAACGATATAATAAGCCTCTTATGGGACACATTAGCTGTGAAATGCCTCAACTGAACTTTATGGATAACGAATGCTATTGGTGCGAGTTTGAACTTAAAAGAGCCAGAAATTTACAGAAAACCAAATAACTATAAACACGCACACTTACAAGTAAATAATTGGCAATATACTGTATATGGTTTATGCTATGCAAAAATATTAAATGGTTAAAGTATTAATCCTCTATAACGCATCCCAAGTCGAGAAAATTCCCATAACCGTTTAGATAATTTAAAATGATGGACACGCTTTTAAATTCAAAGGCCAGTCGCACGCCCCATGTGGAAACACACATACTGTTCACGCGCACACACGTGTACACTCACAGGCACACATTCTCAAGGAGATGGGGAGTGATACAGAGATGATCAGATGCTTACCGGAAATAAGGTTCGGGCAATTCTACCATCAATGAGATTGTCATAAGACCAATCTGCAAGTTTAATCGAGGGGAAGTGAAGCCAGCTTGTGAAGTGGTAATAGTGATTGATGTCTTCTGGTAATAAAAAAACTCATATAATTGTCTTTTTCAGTTTTGAGTAAAAGAAAACTATTGTGCCGGCTTTGTCTGTCCGTCCGCACTTTATTCTATCCCCACTTTTTCTGTCCGTCCTCAGATCTTAAAAGGCTACTGAGTTGATCAGCCTCCAATCATCAAACAGCCAGCCCAGTAGTTTTTATTTTATTCAAGGTTAAAGTTAGCCGTGATCGTGCGTCTGGCAACGATATAGGATAGGTCACCACCGGGCCGTGGTTGGAGTTTCGTGGGCCGCGGCTCATACAGCATTATACCGAGACCACCGAAAGATATAGATGTAATTTTGATGGCCTTGATTATACGCTGTGGCGGCTGTACAGAAAACTCGAGTGCGCAATTTTGACTTGTATTTTGTTGTCTCTCAAATAAATGAAGGAAAAGAAACTACATTTGTGGAGAAGGAAATGGAATATGAAAATCGCTGACTTAATCTAATTATAAATTTTTTTGTATTGTGCGTTGTTTTGATGGCTAACATGATTTCCAGGTTAGGCAAATACAATGAAAGTGGTCAAGATGAAAGTATATATTTCCTAAGTGTCATGATACCTCTGAGGTGCCATATTGCATCTAGGGAAACTAAGTAACATACTGTGATCGTTAATGACAGATTCTCCTCTGAAACATACGTCAATTCTCCTCTGAAACATACGTCAGTTCTCCTCTGAAATATACGTCAAGTCTTCCTCTGAAACAGATGGCAAATCTCCTCTGAAATATACGTCAATTCTCCTCTGAAACATACGTCAATTCTCCTCCGAAATATACGTCAAATACCTCTGAAATATGCGTCAGTTCTCCTCCGAAATATACGTCAATTCTCCTCCGAAATATACGTCAATGCTCCTCTGAAATATACGTCAGTTCTCCTCTGAAATATACGTCGATTCTCCTGTGAAATATACGTAAAATCTCCTCTGAAATATACGTCAATTCTCCTGTGAAATATACGTCAATTCTCCTCTGAAATATACGTCAAATCTCCTCCGAAATATACGTCGATTCTCCTCCGAAATATACTTCAATTCTCCTCCGAAACATACGTTAATCTCCTCTGAAATATACGTCAATTCTCCTCCGAAATTTACGTCAAATCTCCTCCGAAATATACGTCAATTCTCCTGTGAAATATACGTCAAATTCTCCTGTGAAATATACGTCAATTTCCTCCGTGAAATATACGTTAATTCTCCTCTGAAATATACGTCAATTCTCCTCTGAAATATACGTCAATCTTTGTCACTACAACATCTACAAGCGACCCAGAATTTGAAGAGTTAAAAGGAGGTGACAACGCTCGCCCATACACAGGTAAGAGATCATCAAAATAATATAATTACAAATTTACGACCGGCTGGCCGAGATTCCTGCCATACTGAGAGGATTCCTCCGAAGAGAAGAAGCTCTTTTCTCGACAAGGTCCTTTTAATACCGTCTCCGAAAGGCGGCTTCGAAGAAGAGCCGAAATACTTTAGCGCTTCCATAACTCTTGACGCTATCCTGCAATCTCTCTCTCTCTCTCTCTCTCTCTCTCTCTCTCTCTCTCTCTCTCTCTCTCTCTCTTAATTTACGGCAACATTTTCTATTTGTTTGGCTCCGTTTCCGCACTTTATTCTCTATTTGCTGGGCTACGTTCCGGCAGTTTGGCTGTCTGGCCGAATTTGGCGTGACGTGATTTATTCGCAAACTGTACTTGGTTGGACGCTCTTTACGCCTTTTTGCAGCATCTGAGCAAACGTTCGCGGCCTTTTATCTTCAGTCCAATGTTATCTAAGTGCCTTCAATGCTTTCTTTTTCATTTTTGCTCTTTACACTCCCTTGGATACCTGTAATTACATCTGTCTGTCAGAAGACGTTTGCTAGCATTTTTTGCGTAGTATGCTAAATCACCTAGACACATGAGACAACTGCATAATTATGTTCACGGCCTATTATCTTCAGTCTAATGTTATCCAAGTGCCTTCAGCGCTTTCTTTTTCGTCTTTCGCTCTTTACACTCCCTTGGATACTTTTAATTATACCTGTCTGTAAGGGGATGTTTCATAGCACTTTTTGCTTAGTATGCTAAACCGCTTTGACATTCGAGACAACTGCGGAACTTTATAAAGTCAGGGAAATTATCGTTTGCTTGTATATCAAATGCTTTTAAGATAAGCTTCTTTGGCAAACAATGAGGGTTTATATTTTACACCTTCAGGGGTCGTTGACATTTCGTTGTAGAGTTTGTTTATTATTATATTTATATATATTACTAAACTTCCCAGGCTGGCTATAATATCTTCAGGGCTTTCAAGCAGTGTGTATTTAGTTCAGCTCACTTTATATATATATATATATATATATATATATATATATATATATATATATATATATATATATATATATATATATATATATATATATATATATATATATATATATATATATATATATATATATATATATATATATGTGTGTATGTATGTATATACAGTATATACATATACACACAGTATATATATATATATATATATATAAATATATATATATATATATATATATATATATATATATATATATATATATATATATATATATATATATATATATATATATATATATATATATATATATCCATGGGAACTCATGGGAAGCTCATTAAAATATTACTGTTACAGAAAGTGAAACAACCGATGAATAAAAAGTTTGAAATTGTTTATAGTCGATTCTCAATCTAGCCAGTTCTACATTTCCTATCAGAATAATATTAAAGACTACTTCAACCTGCAAAATGAGTGTAAATTGTACTTTATCGGTGTGCTCTGACTTCTAATTCTTCGAGCCTAGTGTACTATGTAAACTGTGAGTCTCCTAAAATAAATTTCATGCACGATATAGTGCAGTGGTTCTTAACCTTTTTCAGTGTATGCACCCCTTTCAAATCAGCAGTCAGTTCTCGCACCACCTGAATTCCTAAAATAACAAAAACCAAATTACAAAGTTGATATACGAAAAGTTTGTTGTAACGTTGCCACTTCATTGGGAAATTAGGTGCAGGTTTATCTATAGCTCAGAGCACTGCTGTAGCAATAATAATAATAATAATAATAATAATAATAATAATAATAATAATAATAATAATAATAATAATAATAATAATAATTATAATGATAATAATAATAATAATAATAATAATAATAATAATAATAATAATAATAATAATTATTATTATTATTATTATTATTATTATTATTATTATTAATTAATTAATTAATTATTTTATTTTATTTTATTTATTTTAATTTTTTTGAAGAAAAAATAACATGCTTATATAAAAATATATTTTGCTTTAATTATTCATAGTCATCCTGGCACCCCTTAGGAACCGGCTTCTCAGCCCCTAGGGATGCAAGCACCCCTGGTTAAGAACCACTGCCTGATTGTAGTGTTAGATACAGTCAATGACAAAAGAAAAGCTTTGAGCGCTCGTCAGCCTCTTAAGATAAAACAATTCAAGCATATCACGAAAGTTACTGGGATCTTAGAAGGTACAGGCACATTCTTGCAATCACCCGGTTAAGCACTAGAACACAAACTTGTGGTTTAGATTTTATTTATTTTTTTCTTTTGGTCTTTCGCGTCTAATCAGTTCCTTATAAGAAATGATAAACACGTCTCATTGTAGGAGAAGCTGTCTAAATTTCTATAAACTATTTCCATCAATTAACGTGTAAGTTATCCAAAAGTATACTACGATCGGCACAGAGATGTTCAAATCAATAATTAAAGAGAGAGAGAGAGAGAGAGAGAGAGAGAGAGAGAGAGAGAGAGAGAGAGAGAGAGAGAGAGAGACACCAAAGACCTAGTTTCAGATAAAGAAGAATAATCTTCTGTTCGTAAGGTACAATGAAGCAAAGCCGATGTAAGCTCTTGCCACATAAGCCACTGAAAAAAATTGAAATCGAACCGACTCTGAGTTACAAAGTCAAAAGATCAGTTCACCTGAGCTTCTGAAACTTAGAGCGATTAGTCGAGTTTTTTTTTTTAAAGGAGAAAGGAATCCTACAGAAAAATAAACAAGTAAAAAGTGCGCCCAAGTTTCTTCGGAGCAATCGAGTTTTCTGTGCAGCCGCTACAGCGTATAATCAGGGTCACCAAAAATAGCTGTCTTTCGGCAGTCTCGGTATAATGCTGTATGAGACGCGGCCCGTGAAACTTTCAGCCACGGCCCGGTGGTGGGAAGGCCTATATCGTTGTTAGACGCACGATTATGACTAACTTTAACCTTAAATTTTAAAAAACTGATTACTGAGGCTAGAGAGCTGCAATCTGATGTGTTTGATGATTGGCGGGTGGATGATCAACATACCAATCTGCAGCCCTCTAGCCTCAGTAGTTTTTAAGATGTGAGGGCGGACAGGAAAAGTGCGGACGGACAGACAAAGCCGGCACAATAGTTTTCTTTTACAGAAAACTAAAAATAGAAAGTACAGACAAGATAAATCGACGAAATTAGTCCTTTATCTTTGTAATACTTGTCCCTGTCATTAAAAAAAAATACCCTCGGATAACGCAGAAAGAACGCACACACACTAACACAGACACACACAGACACACACACACACACACATGCGCGCGCGCAATACATGTGCATAGAATATTTTGGAACTGGGAACGCCTAGGTAACCCTAAATTTAGTGAAGGATGGACAGAACAACATATACTTTGAAAGTTCATATTTATAACTGTCAGACCTCATGGAGGACTTGAAGTTATCGTGTACGATCAAACTAGCCAAAACAAATTTATGAAATTGAATACATTCATAAAGTTTGTGACCATACAACCATATGTGTATGCCAAACTAAACTTAAACTATGAAGTTACGAAGCCTAAATTTAAGCCAGAGTAAGAATGAATGAAAAATACTAATCAGTAATGAAACCACTGGCTATCTCCTGAACATGAAACAAGAGAACACCGTATTATGGAAGACAGATGTCTTTTACTTTTAATCGTTCAGAGATTTTTTTATAAAAAATTATATTTATCGTGACGAAGAAATGTCCAACTGAACATAAAAAACAAGAAAAATCATAATATGGAAGCCAAAAGTCTTGTAATTTCAATCGTTCAAAAGACTTTTTCTAAAAATATATATATATATATATATATATATATATATATATATATATATTATATATATATATATATATATATATATATATATATATATATATATATATATATATATATATATATATATATATATATATATATATATATATATATATATATATATATATATATATATTTATCGTGACGAAGAAACATCCAAAATGTAATATAAATAAAAGACTCTTCCTAACGTACACAAAAAAGAGATGAAGCTGAAGTTTTTGGGAGATGCTTCTGTATATTTCTAAAAATGCAAACGACCTCTGGTGGGAAATCTGTTCCCAAGGAAAGAACCTAACAGATTTCTGGAATGACTCAGCACTGAGACGTATTTGAAAGGAAGACTGAAGCCTTTGGCACTGTTCTCAAGCTCTCAACCAAAACAGGAAAGAGAGAGAGAGAGAGAGAGAGAGAGAGAGAGAGAGAGAGAGAGAGAGAGAGAGAGAGAGAGAGAGAGAGAGAGAAACAAATCTGAACTAAAAGGATAAAACTGGTTTACGCGAAATAACAGCAGATGAAAATGATCTTCATCTATCTATTCTGGAATTAATCTGAAGATTTATGAAGCCATGGCACTGTTCTCAACCAAAATAGGAGAGAGAGAGAGAGAGAGAGAGAGAGAGAGAGAGAGAGAAATCTTATCTAAAAGGATAAAATTGGTATACGCGAACTAACAACGATTAATAAAAACCTTCATGTACTGAATATAGAATTTTTCTGAAAATTTAAGAAAACTTAGCAATAATATAATCAGGAATTCAGTAACGCCGTGGCTTCGCTTCCTTAAGCAAAGTGCTGAGCAATCAGGGTATAATTGCGTTAACGAGATGGAATTCGATTTTCTTGCAAACGGGAAGAACAAGTGGCGGGAAAAAATGCAAAAAAAAAAAAAATAATAATAAAAAATAATAAATAAATAAAATAAAATAAAATAAAATAAAGAAAACGAAAAGTAAGACAAAGAACATTTTCCAAGATGAAAGCAAATCTCACGCCAATATACAGTAAGTCCCTCTCTGAGAGCTGAATAAATGATATCAGTACTCATTACTTTCACAAGAACTTTTGGTTTCGTTGGAAATGAAAACTTAATTTTGTAATCACAGCAGGCGACTGAATGATAGGCTTCACCACACAACCCAACTATTATAACACTTTATTCCCTTTTTACTTCTATTTTAAGGAAATTTTCTAAGTTCTAGTGGTTTTACACTGCATGTTTCTCTCACAAAGATATAGTGCATCTCTCTAAAAAAGCTTAATAGATGATATCTGGACTCTTTACTTTCACAAGAACTTTTGGTTTCGTTGGAAATGAAAATTTCATTTTCCAGTCACACAACCCAACTATCGTAGAACTTTATTCCGTGTTTACTTCCTTTTTTGGAAATTATATAATTTGTAGTGGTTTTTGCACTTCATGTTTGTTTTTCCAGTCACCCCATGCATCGGTGGTGGGGTTTCAAAATCTCTCATTTTAGCCAAGGGCAGCTAGTACCTGCTGTCAATTTGCTAGGGGGCTGAAATTCCCCCCTGGCCATGATGAAATCGTTGGTTCAGGAACGACACGATTTCTCAGTTGTATGTTCGTTGATTTATTCTTATCTTATCTAGACAGTCAAGGATGCGTTGTTTGTCATTTTTCTCATTAAAACCCTGTTTAATCTCTTGCTGGAAAGAGGCAGTCTGTTACCATTTCTGGCCTTCACTTTCAGTACTGTTTGTATACTTGTAGGTCAAAGACCTGTAATAAACAAGAGATTTCCTATAGGCTGTTTGGTTAAGTAAGCCCCCTCCACAAACAAGGTACTCACAGCCCAGGTCAACACTTATAGTTACTTGTCCAAGGTTCGTTTCCAGCCTACAGCCCACCAGTCTATCCATTTGTAAATGGGTACTAGTATCTGTTGAGGCCATAAAGAAGGGCGGGCCCAGCAACCTTACCTCAAAAGACTCGTCAAGAAACCAGACTGTATCATTCTGAGGCCGCCAGCACCTAAACCGAAGAAGGCTTATGGTAAAGAATTATATATATATATATATATATATATATATATATATATATATATATATATATATATATATATATATATATATATATATATATACATATATATATATACTAGCTGAAAACCCTTGGAAAGTTCAAATGAAACGACAGAGTGCCAAGTACTTTCGTGTATTTTTAACATCTTTGTGCCCAGAAGATGTGTTAAAATACACAAAAGTACTTGGCGCTCCGTCGTTTCATTTGAACTTCCAAGTGGTTTCAGCTAATAAACAAAATCACGCGCTACTTTTGTCATTTCTTAAAATTATATATATATATATATATATATATATATATATATATATATATATATATATATATATATATATATATATATATATATATATATATATATATATACATATATATAATGCATATATACATACATTCAAAAATTCATGCTTCTCGCATTTTCAATATTTCTACGCGTCTTTGTGTGTAGAAGGCCGTGTGTTTAGTAAGATGCTGAGTGGCGTACTACAACTCCTTCGAAAGCGGAAAGTAAAAGTGTGACAAAACGAACTAAAACAGAAAGCTAATCCTTTCGCGCAGTTATGAGGTTTCTCGAATTGGATGTTGTCTGATACTTGTTTGTTTACCCTTTGCCCTACTTTTAAACTTTTTTTTTAATGTGGAAGAGAAGAAGTGTTTGAAACAAAGCCACCTTTTTCATCTGATGAGTTTACTGAAGTTTTCAAGCAAAGGTAATAAAGGAATGAGAATTAAAAACACTGGACCTTTTTAAGTAATGCCTTGTATACTGAATAAATGAATAAGTAAGTAAGTAAGTAAGTAAGTAAGTAAGTAAGTAGGTAAGTAAG
Source organism: Macrobrachium rosenbergii (assembly GCF_040412425.1). Lineage (NCBI taxonomy): Eukaryota > Metazoa > Arthropoda > Malacostraca > Decapoda > Palaemonidae > Macrobrachium > Macrobrachium rosenbergii. Next base: position 10,000,578 of record NC_089792.1, on the reverse strand, counting down.
TATATCAATCATTCGGTCAATCAAGCGATGATGTCACCATAAGCATATCTAGGATACAAAAATAAAAAAGTAAAAAAATGCTGTGAAGTTTCTTCGGCGCAACTGAGTTTTCTGTACAGCGTTTAATCAAGGCCCCCGAACATCGATCTATCTTTCAGTGGTCTTGGTATAATGCTGTATGATCCGCGGCCCATGAAACTTTAACCACGACCCGGTGCTGGCATGTCCTATATTGACAGACGCACGATTATGGCTAACTTTAACCTTAAATAAAATAAAAACTAGTGAGGTTAGAGGGCTGCAATTTGATATGTTCGATGACTGGAGGGTGGATGATCAAAATGCCAATTTGCAGCCGTCTAGCCTCAGTAGTTTGTAAGATCTGAGGGTGGACAGAAAAAGTGCGGACAGAAAATGTGCGGACGGAGAGACAAAGCCGGCACAATAGTTTTCTTTTACAGAAAACTAAAAAGGAACCAGTATCTCAAAATTTCTTTAACCGCTGCAATTACTTTAAAGTAACATTTAATGCTGCGCCAGACAAGCATAGCCGCTATTTTCAAAATCTGTTTAGGAAATACAAAGTCTGCATTAATCTTATGTCATAAATATTTTTTCGAACAAAGCATTCTATTTGCTTCCGAAAGAATCCCTCACTGGTCCCAAAAGAAGTGAAAACTAACAAAAGCACTCTGGCATAGCAGCCATTATTACCTTACATAATTGTACTCCTTTCTTCTGAACCGTCCATAATTCAACAGTAATCTTCCCTTTTCTCTCTCTCTCTCTCTCTCTCTCTCTCTCTCTCTCTCTCTCTCTCTCTCTCTCTCTCTGACGCCCATCCGTCTCGTCTGTCACTTCCCGAGAGCAACTCCACGTATTTCCGGAAGGAAGGGAGACGAGAAATTCCCCCTCGAAGGCACCCTCTGGCACCTTCCTTCGAGGAAGAGACCCCTTTGGGGCATTCCGAGAGGAAGAAGAAGGAAATACTTCCCGCCATGGCGGAATTCATTTCGTTATTTCGAGTCTGTGGATACTCGTTCCATGACGAAAACTGGTATTACTTGTTATTATTAAGGACCATATAAACTAAAAAAAAAAAAAAAAAAAAAAATTATATATATATATATATATATATGTTATATATATATATATATATATATATATTAACACATGTTGGCTACTTGTCGCATACACATCACGAACATGTCGACGACAAATCGACGAAAGTTTGATACAAGCTGGATAACCATACAGGGCACTGGTTAATGTTATCAATAAGTCGCTAACTTACAGTCAACCTGTTTGTGATGTGTGCACGACAAGTTGACGACATGTGTTCATGACATGTTTTACCGCAGTGCAGACACACCTTTACGGTGGGTCCACAATATAGCAAAACATGTCATAAACACACGTTGACAGCCTATTACATACACGTTACAAACATGTTGAAAACAAATCAACAAACGTTTGGCAAATGCTGAGTAATCGTGCGGAGCACAGATTGAGACTACCAATAAGTCATGGACTTGTATTCAACCTGTTTGTGATGTATGGGTGATAAGACGCCGACTTGTGCTTATGACATGTTTTAATGCATTGTGGAAGCACCTAACTTTCGATGTGATGAGTTGGGTTAATTTGTCTAATAATTATTTATTCATTAGTAACGAGAAATTATATCGACTCCGTCAGACTTTTAGCATATTTCTGTTTCATGTTTGAAATCTGTTCATTGTGTACTACTCAAAAGTACAGTCTGATAGAATTTCGAGAAAGAAAATGATTATTAATAATTTATTTCTATTTCAGGACATCAAACAGCAATACTAAAGTTATCTAAATTTCTATTATTATTATTATTATTATTATTATTATTATTATTATTATTATTATTATTATTATTATTATTATTATTATGCAGAAGATGAAACCTATTCATATGGAACAAGCCCACCAAAGGGGCCACTGACTTGAAATTCAAGCTCCAAAGAATATGGTGTTCATTAGGAAGAAGTAACATGAAGTAAAGGGAAATAAAGAAAGAAAAGATCCCACTCTCTTATTAAAAAAATAAATTAATAAATGAACAAATGATGACTTAATGAACATACAAAAAACTTGAAAGAAAGAAGGAAAACTAACTTGAAATGTTCTCCAAAAATCCCCCAAAATCATTTCCATCTCAAAGCCACATTTTCTTCTATCGAAAAAAGTCTCTAATAAGACACAGAGGCTCCTGAAAAATCAGGAACCAAATTCCTCAATGTCACGAAGGTAATCCTTCAGTTTTCATTTGCCTGTGACAAATCACCTTTCACTCATTAAAGGGGTTTTATCTCTGAAGGAGTCACCCTTCGTCATTAAAGGGGTTTCTAATGGTAATCTCCCCTTTGGCACTTTGGCACTATCAACTTGGTCCTCAGGATGAGGACGTTGACTAATATTTGTACTTCGAATTCCCCCTTTACTCTGTCGATGGGGTTTGGGTGTTGGGGGTTGAGCATTGAGGTTAAGATCTTCTATATCTGTCTTTACCTTTCTTTGAATATTTTACGAATGAGATAATATCGTCCCCAGTTTATGAGGATTTTATTTTAAGAATATACATGACACTTGTTTTTAGGGCTGTCTAAACCGGTGTCGATAATTTTTCAATATTCATGATTTTCTCAGGAAGTTTTTTTTTTGTACTTGGTTCTAAGCTTATTAAACATGGGCATTAATCTTTCTTATAGTAAGTTCTACGCAGATGAAACTTTATTGAACAATATACATGAAATTTGTTTTATAGAGTTGTCTAAACTGATGTAGTTTTTCAACATGCATGATTTTCTCAGAAAGTTTCCTTTGTACTTGATTCTAAGTTTATCAGACATGGGCATTAGTCCGTCTTATAGTAAGCTCTACGCAGATGAAATAAAAAAAAAAAAGATTAAATTCAACAAAATTAGTGCAGAAGTAACGGAAAACAACTAACCAACTTTATGAACCTTAGCATTAATCAAACTGACGACGAATTCCTATTTTAAAGAAAACAAGTAAAAAATGCGCCGAAGTTTCTTCGGCGCAGTCGAGTTTTCTGTCCGGTAGTGGCCTCAGCCACGGCCCATAAAACTCTTAGCCTCTGCCCATGAAACTCAGTCACAGCCCGGTGGTGGCCTATGTTGTTCGTACCTATAGAGTTGCCAGAAGTACGATTATGGCTAAATTTAACCTTGAAATAAAAACTACTGAGGCTAGAGGGCTGCAATCTGGTATGTTTGATGACTGGGTGGTGGATGATCAACATACCAATTTGCAGCCCTTTAGCCTTAGTAGTTTTTTAAGACCTGAGGGCGGACGGACAGACAAAGCCGACACAATAGTTTTCTTTTGCAGAAAACAAAAAAGTAAAGCAAAATTAAAATTACATTCTACTCTATTCTGAAAACGTTAATTTCAATAATTAGTAAGTGACGGGGACTCGTCCTGACAATGAAAAGAACTTATGGCTACTTTTGCTATGACATAATCTAAGCAGTCAATTAAAAACCTTTATCCTGCCAAGATAAACGAGATATATCTTCACCCTTGCTATTCCTCTTAAGAATGTTTCAGAGTCTTATCAGTTCTCTAACTACCTGTCCTTCATATCCCCTTCTCCCCACCTGAAGAGGACAAACTCTATCTGTAAGTTAGAGAGTTGAGAGTTCCACTTCTAACTGTCCAGACATCTGTTTACGCATACCTGCTCAAAATCAATCTGTTAAATGATTTTTTTGGAGAACAGAAGGTCGAGGTTCGTTGGCATTCCTGACTTCACTGAAGGAATGAACCTGACCAAATTTAATTTCAGTTCAGCAGAAATCAAAAGGAGAGTTGTTATTCCCTTTTATTGGATGATTTTTATGAAATTTGGGTTGTCAAGGCAAAGCAATGGCGGACTTTGTTATTCCCTTTTATTGGTTGATTTTTATGAAATCTGGGCTGTCAAGGCAAAGCAATGGCGGACTTTCGGCCATTCAGCGCTTAAGACAGTGAAAAGAGGCACGCCACGAGCTGTTGAGACAATGGGTAGCAGCTAGGGGGGGTATTCCGCTTGCAAACATCTTTACTGATGCCTACATCGCCACGTGACTGTATGGCACTAGTCCCATATTTTTGGGTATGTATTCCACTTGCTTCTATAACAATCACAATCAATTTACGTTTTTGTTATTAGCATAAATTTAACTTTTTGTATGTCCAAGACATTCTTTTTAATTTTTTTTTCTTCATGTTAAATTTGACTTTTGATGTATATGTACCTGCCTTTAACTTTATTTTACCCATATATATATATATATATATATATATATATATATATATATATATATATATATATATATATATATATATATATATATATATATATATATATATATATATATACTATATATAGATACATATATATTATATGTGTGTATATATGTGTGTGTGTGTGTTAAACGTGTACGAAAGCCTAGGTACCGGTTTTTTTTCCTGGAGCTGATGGCTTCTTCAGTATATTGATAAATCATGTTGCTTGCTTGTGGATTTTTATTGTTATAATAATCCATTCCATCAAGAGAACAACACAGTGAACCACACTGACAGCCCCTTCCTACCGCCTTCTTAATTTCCGAAAGAAGAGAAAGCCCCGCCCATCCGAGGAACATCCCGCGGTCGTAAAAATAAACAAATAGTTGTGCCATAAGTGGTCTTCAATGCCTTCAACCAGGAAAGGCACTCCCGAACGGGTCCGCCCCCGAGGGTAATTATCCGCTCAGGTGTGTTCGCCAGGAGGCGCCGCCCTTCGATGGGAGAGGCACGGCACCTGGGTACGCCGAGAGAGGGTTTT
>NC_089792.1:9960714-9983214 GCF_040412425.1 Macrobrachium rosenbergii | reverse complement strand
GCCGGCTTTCTTTATCCGTCCGCACTTTTTTCTGTCCGCCCTCAGATCTTAAAAAGTACTGAGGCTAGAGGGCTGCAAATTGGTATGTTGATCATCCACCACCCAATCATCAGACATGCCAGATTGCAGCCCTCAGCCTCAGTAGTATTTATTTTATTTAAGTTTAAAGTTAGCCATAATCGTGCTTCTGGCAACGATATACGGTAGGCCACCACCGGGCCGTGGTTGAAGTTTCATGGGCCGCGGTTCATACAGGATTATACCGAGACAAGCGAAAGATAGCTCTATTTTCGGTAGCCTTGATTATAAGATGTACAGAAAACTCGATTGCGCCGAAGAAGCTTCTGTGAATTTTTTACTTGTTTTTCTAGTAACTGATCTCTTCAATTGCCTTCTGCTTCTTTTAAATGAACTCCATATTCCTTGGAAGCATGAATATAATAATAATAATAATAATAATAATAATAATAATAATAATAATAATAATAATAATAATAATAATAAAGTTACATTTTTTACGTCATCGTTCTCGCCCAGTGGCCTAAGTTTCATAACATTCTCTTTCGCAAATTTCCGTGAGATATTTTCCACCTCAGAAAATTAACAAAGTCGAACTTTTACAAGACACTTTCTACTTCGGTGCATGAGCAAAGTCGAGCTTATAATTATAACAACATATTTGGCAAACAAACCTTCAAAGTGCCTAACGTTTTGGTGGTGATTTCAAGATTTACTGTTGAAGATTTGCTTCGCATGAGGCTTCGGAGGAGGGACTCGTTCGTGCAAACGTTAGACTACTTTTTTTCTAGGATTAATACTTGCGCTGAAAATAAAATCCTAGATTTTTTAATCCTCATCATCGCTCCAGTTCCTTTGGTTCGTTCTTCAGTTCAGTAAAGGGAACCCAAATAGGTTTCCTTTATGAGACAATGGACTTATCAAAGTTTTGACAAGCTTGTTGGCGATGATATCTCTCTTTTATTACACACACACACACACACACACACACACACACACACACACACATACACACACACACACACACACACACACACACATATATATATATATATATATATATATATATTATAGTAAAGGTTTAACACTGCTTAGTTTTCCTGGAAGAGTGCAAACCCGTTGACTGAAGAAGAGCAAAAGATGACACCGCTTTTTACCTCTCTTGTCATGGCTGCTATTATTAGACTGCATTTGTTTAACCAATGTGATCTAAAATGGCTTTGGGATAATGGGTTGCAGAACGTAGGAGTTGGCCAGTGTGGCTTTGTTCGCTGTTATAGTAAATCAAATTCAATATTAGCAGTATTCCTCTAGGGGTTCTGGAGGGAATATTTGGTCTCAGTCTAGCAGACGGCCCCATTCATAATGCTTCCCAGGTGACCCTGGAGGCCAGTGTTCTCCCTGAGCTTAGCTGGGGAACTAATGGCCCTTCCTCTAATTCTTCCCTCAGGTATTGGGAGAGCGATGATGTACTTTTGGTCAATGCAGTCCTGAAAAGGTTAACATTTAAAGGTTAAAGAATCTAGATATGAAGATATGAAAAAATTAGTACTATCAGTGGTTACAATTGAAAGGTTACAGAACCTTGACACGAAGATATATATATATATATATATATATATATATATATATATATATATATATATAAAATTAGTACTATCAGTGGGTGAAACTGAAAGGTTAAAGAACCTGATACGAAGATGTGAAAAAAAATTAGTACTATCAGTGGTTAAAATTGAAAGGTTAAAGAACCATGACACGAAAAAAATTAGATATGTTAAAAAAAGGTTAAAGAACCATGACACGAAGATATGAAAAAAAAATAGTACCATCAGTGGTTAAAATTGAAAGGTTACAGAACCAAGATACGAAGATATGGAAAAAAATTAGTACTATCATTGGTTAAAATTGAAAGATTAATGAACCTAGATATGAAAACATGAAAATATTAGTACTATCAGGGGGAAAAATGGGTCATATTGTTTTGGGGAAGCTTTGGTTGTTGCGGGAGAAAGGAAGAAGCGAGAAAGATACAAAAGGGGTAGATTTTAATTCTCACGAGAGATGACAAGAAAAGATAACGAGAAACATTTTTTCTCTGAAGCATAATTACGTTTGCATCATATAGTTGAATTATCGGAAAGATTGCAACGTACTACTAATGAAGATACGTGAAATGACTTTGAAATTATCTAAAGTCACACGCCAGGATCAAGTTTTAATTTGTCAATAGGTATGAATGTGACAGTGGTTGCATATATCAGAACTCTCTCCGTTTTAAGAACTAGTTCCTTTAATGGTTAAAAGGATTAATATTTTCATCACATTAATGAAAACGATGATTATAGTAATGATGTGAAAATTAGCTTACTGCTTTTTCGTCTCTTATGGTTTTTGTCCTTTTAATCAATCTTGTCTTGACTTTATCACTGTTTTTATTTTTTTAGCTAACAATTTTCATACTGTTCTTGCTTTTACAGTATCTATGGTTTATCATCGTTTTTGTTGTTTCCAATATCTATGATTTATTACTGTTTTTGTTCTTTTAATCAACTCTTTTAACGGTGTTCTTGTTTATCCAATATTTCCCTAATCGGTTTATTTTTCTTCGCCTGTATCGGGTTACACATTTCTTGTAGAGATCTGTTCACATCTGTTTATGGGGAGGGGAATGGGGGTGGGGAGAAAGGGGGGTTCCTTTTCAGATCTACCACGGTGACCGGAAGTGCTAACCGGCATCCCGTTTCCGGTCAGCGCGTGGCACCCGAATGGACTTCGAAGACAGCGACTTTGGAGTCCATGTCCGACGTTCTTAAGTGCTAGAATTCTTTGCCATGGTTTTATTTCGGTTTTCTTTCTTGAAAGCTAACCGAATAAATGCGATCAGCTTACGGCAATGAGAGAATAAGTGACTGATAAAGAAAGATGGAAATAAAAGCTTGTTATAAAAAGTGTTTGGGAAGTGATTGAAAGACTTTATGTTTTTTGTGAATGATTTTCAAGATTTTACTATAATAATTTTTAAGTGTAATCAAGGACAGTTAGTAGCCTATTTTTTGACACACTTGCTTCATTGAGACATCACTCCTGAAGGTATTAGTATCCCAGTTTTCAGGATGATTTTGGGATGGAGTTACTAGCCCCATGACATTCTCCTCCTTGGTTACAACCCACAACAGTTGTCTAGGTACCAGGTACACAATTTACTGCTTAGGTTATCAAAGGTACTACAGAATTAAAAGGAGTTGGTCAAAAGAATTCTGGCTCGCTGGGGAAATCGAATTCTCGATTTGTAGAAAGAGAACGTAAAACATATATATAAAGTTTATCCAATAAACATATATACGTATATATATATATATATATATATATATATATATATATATATATATATATATATATATATATATAATCAATATTTATCAGGTGATCTTCTACGGAACGGAGTTTCCCAGAGTCTTCTTTTGTTCTGGAATTCAAGCCGTCTATTTTATCTTGGAAAATATTCATTATCAGACGTATATTTCCAACGATTAAGCATGGAAAGTGGAGATAAACTACATAGGCCTACGGTGAACAGTTATTGTTACTCTCCAGGTCAGCTTTCGATTCCTTTGTCTGCTGAGAATGGAAAAGACGCACCGCTCCCATATTTCAATCAAAACATCTAATCTACTCAAATGACAAGAAAGAGATGACATGCGTGACACGTCCCGTCCAGACCAGTAACTCTTCACCACTGATTGAATAACAGAGTAGCAACAGATCCCCCTCTGAAAGCATCAGAAGGTCGCGTTGCGTTACTTGCGCAAGCGCACTGTTGTTCTTCCTCCTCCCCCACCCCCCCCAAAAAACCTTTTTAATGGAGGCTAGGCTAACCAATTCGACGATGATGATGATGTGAACCGAACAGAGAGAGGGGAGGGGGCGGCGAGTATCGCTTACACTTCGGGAAATTGCTGAAGCCCTAGGACTAGGCGAATTTCGAGATGGCTCCGGACACGGCTCTTACGCGTTTCCTCTTACGCCCCTCGGAAGGGGGAGGATGCGAGCAGGCCCTAGAAGTTCGGGAGGAAGAAGCCCACCCGCGCCCACCACATCAAATCTTATCTTGATTAAAACGCTTCCAGATGGAAGTGGAATCGTGGAATGAGCAACCTGGGAATCAAGCCATATCGTTTATCAGAATTCCTTATTCCCCAGCCGTGGAATGGACTGGAATGGAATATACTGTAGAGTTTAGGCTAAGGCCAAGCACTGGGACCTATGAAGTCATTCAGCGCTGTAAAGGAAATCGAGAGTAGGTACGAAAACCTCGCAGTTGCACTATGGAAAAATTGTTAGGAGAAGGTGGATAGCAAGATGGAAGAAAGATAATATGAATGGAGGTACAGTAAAAGGAGTGAAAGGGGTTGCAGCTAGGGGCCGAAGGAACTCTGGAAAGAACCTTTTGTAATGCCCACAGTGCACCCCGTAAGGCGCACTGACGGCACTACCCCTCTACTGGGAAATTTCCCAGCATGGGTTCAGATATCTTTAGCAGTCATAGTTTGGAAATGTTTAATAATATGAAGCCACTACAATAAGCGCTCTACACGAATCTAAAGCCGGGTGTGTCCGAAGGAAATACTTGATTTAAACTCATATCCCTTTGATGACGAGCTCCGGAATTGTATACCTGCTTCCGTATTTTGTTTTCTGTAATCTCCCACCTTTCAAAAAATTGGGTTTTTTCTTCTCTTCTTCCTTTCTTACGAGAAGAGTTTCCGACTGGTCTTTACAGAAAAATAGAATAGAAAATCTCAAATAAAATTTTTTGCGTTAAATTTATCTCAGCACTGACATGAAACTGAAGAATTTTTGTTCAAGATTATTTGTTACAAGTATCAATATGGATTAGCATTAGATAGCGTGTAACATGATGAAGACAGTATTAAACCTCAAGATAACAGAGGCAAAGAAGCACTTCAATGGGTGGAACATTATCTTGGGGGACAGAACAAAACAAAGGCATGCGTGCATTCATATAAGAAAGCTGACCAGAGATCAAGTGCACCTCTGGTGGTGCACTGTAGGCATCACAAGAGTGTTTGCAGGGTCCCTTCGGCCCGTAGCTGCGGCCACTTCTTAGCCTTTTACTTTACCTCCATTCAAGCTTCCTTTCTTCCATTTTACTGTTCAGCCTCTCCAACTATCACTTCTAAGTACAGCCGTGGGGTTTTCTCTAAGTTCACTTTTAATTTAAATACCTCCTCTCATTTACTTTCCGGATCATTTTATTTTTCTTGGCAATCACTTTACGCTTCTGTTTTCCCTGTCTCCAACAGCGCTGAATGGCTTAGAGGGCCCAAGTGCTTGGCTTTATAGTAAAAATTTTGTTTTTCATGATTCGCAAATGTAATCAAAACCACAAGCATAAGTAGGAACAAATATATACGTATATCTGCATGCGTGTACGAAACCTACAAACTTACACACACACACACACATATACACAAACATATGCACACACATACACAAAACAAACACACGCGCAAACACATACGCACACATGCATATATATATATATATAATATATATATGATATGATATATATATATTATATATATATATGTATATATATATCTCTCTCTCTATATATATATATATATATATATATATATATATATATATATATATATATATATATTTATATATATATATATATATATATATATATATATATATATATATATATATATATATATATATATATATATATATATACACTATATATCTATATATATGTCTTTTCTGGTATCTCTCTCATCTCAAACAAAACATACATTTCCTCTACTATCTCTCTCTCTCTCTCTTTCTCAAAACCCTGCAGTTTTAAGAGCATATTACAAATGTGCTTCCCTGCAGTTAAATGTGACCAGAATTCTTTCCAGATCTACGTAGTTTCCACTGTGGTGTTTTGATCCGCCTGGTAGAAAAATGATTCCACAGGAATTTAGGAAGCCCGGGAATATAATTTCTCGCCCTCCCTCAATTAATCTTTCTAATCTAGAGAAGCCTGACAGAGAACGTTTGGTCTGAAGCATTTAAAATGGCTAACGGGTCATGTAATTCCTTTGATCTTTTTAATACCAGAAGTGAATTAAAGGGAAGGTAACAGGAGGAAGTTACTATGTATAATAATAATAATAATAATAATAATAATAATAATAATAATAATAATAATAATAATAATAATTATTATTATTATTATTATTATTAATTATTAATAATGAAAATAATAATACTACTACTACTACTACTACTACTACTACTACTACTAATAATAATAATAATAATAATATAATAATAATACAGTAATAAATGCCTCGAAGTTTCTTCGCCGCAATCGAGTTTTCTGTACAGCCGCTAAAGCGTATAATCAAGGTCACCCAAAATAGATAAATCTTTCGGTGGTCTTGATATAATGCTGTATGAACAGCGGCCCATGAAACTTTAACCACTGCCCGGTGGTGGCCTATCCTATATCGTTGCCAGAAGCAAGGTTGTGGCTAACTTTAACCTTAAATAAAATAAAAACTACTGAGGCTAGAAGGCAGCAATTTGGTATGAGGGAGGATGGTAAACATACCAATTTGCAGCCCTCAAGCCTCAGAAGTTTTTAAGATCTGAGGGAGGACAGAAAAAGTGCGGACGGACAGACAAAGCCGGCACAATAGTTTTCTTTTACAGAAAACTAAAACCAACATATTATACTCAAAAACATAAAATGTATATAAAATGAATGCAATCAACATACCATGATAAAAATGAATCTAAATTAAAATGCTTTCCTTCTGAAGGCAGAGTTCGGTTTTAGTTTCTCTGTATAAAAGATTTCCAACATAATAATAATAATAATAATAATAATAATAATAATAATAATAATAATAATAATAATAACGGCACTATGCATTACTTTGTTATCACCGAAACTGGATCTAAAAGAAATTTATCATGGGAAGAGATACTTAAAATTCTACAATGTACGTCAAAAAAAAAGTAGAATAATTGTCATTGTACTGACTGCTTTGAAATGATGAGCATATATAGTTGTTTATGATGATCGTTCGAGTGATCTAACTTTTGTATTATATGAATGTATATGCATGTATATATATATATATATATATATATATATATATAAATGCATATACATACATATAGAATTAATATATGCATATATATAACACATTTAAATATACATACATACATATATATATATATACATATATATATATATATATATATATATATATTTATAATATATTTAACAAGTGATTATATATATATATATAGATATATATATATATATAAAAATGAGAGATATATATGTATTTATATAAATCCCTTTAACAAGTGATTATTTATCATAGATCATTTGAAAAAATGAGAGATATATATATTTATGACCGGTTTAGCTTTATTTCCAAGCCATATTTAAATATATATATATATATATATATATATAATATTATATTATACATATATACATATATATATTATATATATATATATATATATATATATATATATATATTTATTTATTTATTTATTAGACAGTCGGTTTCCTTCCGACGTCCAAAAGGAATACAATGACAGGACCGCCATCTCTACAAATAATCGTATAAAGTTGCAAGGTGATCGGATGTGTGAAACAGTAGCTGTGTATTGTTTTGCCGAAGGTGTTTCGTGAAGGAGGAATGATAACTAGAAAGAAGAGATGATAATAATAATAATAATAATAATAATAATAATAATAATAATAATAATAATAATAATAATAAACATACTTCATAATTTGTTTCTACTTATGTTTATTTACTGATACAGAAAGCAGATTCGATAGAGAACATATGATACCCTAGAAAGATGAATAATAATAATAATAATAATAATAATAATAATAATAATAATAATAATAGCCAAATAATCTATGCTTTATTTTAGCTAATGTTTATATTCAGATAGAGGGCAAATATAAAGAGAACATATACACTTTGGAATAATAATAATAATAATAATAATAATAATAATAATAATAATAATAATAATAATAATAATAATAATGTATTTTCTTTGGAATCCATGCCTATATTGTATACCGATATTATAGAGGCAAAACAAATGCTCAAATAATAATAATAATAATAATAATAATAATAATAATAATAATAATAATAATAATAATGTATTTTCTTTCAGCAGAAGTCCATGCAACTATATTGTATACCGATATTATAGAGGCAATATAAAATGCTCATATTATAATAATAATAATAATAATAATGAAAATAATAATAATAATAATAATAATAATAATAATAATAATAATAATAATAATAATAATAATAATAATAGCATGAGTCACTAAAATGCTGAAGAAATCCACAGTCGTGTAGGTGTAAATATATATAGTATAGAATTATATAAACAAACGAGAGCTTTCGAAAACTCACTCTATTCTCCTCCCCAATCGTTGAGATTGAGAAGGAGGATCGAGGAGATTCTCGAAAACTCTGGTCTGTGAATATAAATCTAATATATATTTATATTTACACCACTGTGGATTTCCTCACCAATAATAATAATAATAATAATAATAATAATAATAATAATAATAATAATAATAATAATAATAATAATAATAATAATAATAATAATAACAGTTTTGGTACGAACACAGCTCACCTGTCTCTAATCTTTAATGCATTTCTTCGTCAGAAAAGCGTTCTCCTTGACAGGCACTGAGTCAGTTACCTCCAGAACAAGAAGCCGGCTTTATTTATCGATCAATCAATCTTGTCGGATCCTAACATGCACCGACATCGGTTCACTGACCCGCTTTCATGCAACGTCTGTGCTTGTACATGTCGTGCCTGCTTTGTTCGAAAAATCTCTCTCTCTCTCTCTCTCTCTCTCTCTCTATATCTCTCTCTCTATCTCTATCTCTATATATATATATATATATATATATATGCATACAGTGGTACTTAGGTTCCAATTTCTTTTATGACTTGTGTAGTTCAGTTGGTAGCGCCCTTGCCTTTCAATCGAAAGACCTGGGTTCGATCCCGATGTGAGTTAGAAACTTATGTCTGTTCCACACGTGAATGTGTGTTGATATTATATATATATATATATATATATATATATATATATATATATATATATTTATGATTATGTACGGTTCAGTTGAGCACAATGTACATATGCCCTAACAGTGTCGGGCATTTTTTGGTGGTAACCCACACAAGTGCTGAGCAGACCAAGTGTCATTTAACTCAGTTTCGTCGGTCGCATTTATAATGCTAATGGTTTCATCTCAGGCTGTCACCTGTCAGTCTAACTACCTATGAATAAACATCAATATCAGGTGGGGTCAATGTAGAGGGTGCTGGTCTAGCAACCCCATCTCATAGAGACTTGCTGAGAACCTGAATGGTTTATCCTGCTGGCGCCACCTCCGTAGAGAAGAAAAAAAAAGTTTTATATAAAAAAAGAGAATATAAGAATAACGCAAGATATTATAACCAAAATATTGGCCCTGTCTCCTAATCTCACCAGCTGTATGGTCGAAATGAATCGAACTGAATATAGAGTTTAGGCCAAAGGCCAAGCACTGAGACCTATGAGGTCATTCAGCTCTGAAATGGAAATTGACAGTAAAAGTTTTGAAAGGTGTAACAGGAGAAAAACCTCAATAGGAAATTGACAGTAAAAGGTTTGAAAGGTGTAACAGGAGAAAAACCTCAATAGGAAATTGACAGTAAAAGGTTTGAAAGGTGTAACAGGAGAAAAACCTCAATAGGAAATTGACAGTAAAAGGTTTGAAAGGTGGTAACAGGAGAAAACCTCAATAGAAAACAGTAAAAGGTTTGAAAGGTGTAACAGAAAACCTCAAAAGTGTCATTTAAGTAAAAGGTTTGTCGGTCGTAACAGGAGAAAACCTCAAGGAAATTGACAGTCAGGTTTAACTACCTATGAATAAGCATCAATATCAGATGGGATCAAGGTTTGAAAGGTGTAACAGGAGAAAAACCTCATAGGGAAAGAGACATGATAAAAGGTTTGAAGGGTTTAACAGGAGCCAAACCTCAAAGAAATTAAAAAAAGTTTTATGAAAGGTTAACATAAGAAAAACCTCGGTTAGTTCTTATAAGGTGTAATAGAGAAAAACCCTGAAATTCTCCTCAGGTCTCACCAGCTGAAATTGACAGTAAAAGGTTGAAACTGAATCGAAAACTCAATTGACAGAAAGGTTTAGGCAGGAGAAAAAAATCAATAGAAATTGAGAGTAAAAGGTTTGAGGTCATTCAGAAAACTCTCAAATGGAAATTGAGGGTAAAAGGTTTGAAAGGTGTAACAGGAGGAAACCTCGCAGTTGCACTATGAATCAATTGTTAGAGAGGGTGGAAAGTAAGATGGATGAAAGAGAATATGAAAGGGGGTTCAGTAAAAGGAACGAAAGGGGTTGCAGCTAGGGGCCGAAGGGACGCTGCAAAGAACCTTAAGTAATGTCTACAGTGCACCGCATGAGGTGCACTGTCAGCACTACCCCCCTACGGAGTGTTTGTACGGTCAAAACACTAATCGACAATTATCAGAAACCTAAATACCCCTGGTCATACTTTGACACAAAATTCATCAATTTCAAAACTTTGATTTCTTTAGGACCATAATGTGAAAAATTGAAGTTTTTATCACATCACTGTGATTTATGTACAAGCACTACAAATATATGTATATATATATATATATATATATATTATATATAATATATTATATATATAAATTACATATACATATATATATATATATATATATATATATATATATATATATATATATATATATATATATATATATATATATATATATATATATATATAAACAGAAAGTGGGAAGCCAACTGCAACGATAATGTACCCAAAATTTGAAGTAACAGCACTCCTTGGTGATCAGCACTTTCTTAGTAAGTGTGAGTTGGCCCATTAACTTGAAATGAAGGATTCTATTACTGTACAGTGGTCTAAATATCTTCTGCAACTGAACTGTCAAAGTTGAAGTTTTTTGGAGGCGTTCAAAAACGTATAGTCCATACTATTCTTCCCTCAAAATTTTCGAAATTGAGATATACCAGCTACTGGACTCGTGAAACACAAAATACACAAGTTACGGCAGTTTCAGAATGATTCTTCAGTGCTTTCCACGAACATTTAGGGGGTCCCATTCGCAGTATCTGCAAAATCAGTAGTAAGGCAAAGGAAAACTGCAGTATCTACAATTTTTCTCAGTTTTGTATTTTTGCAGATACTGCAGTCTTCCATTTTAGGAAGTATTATCACGGACTCTTGGTCTGTGAACTGCTCTCATAAATGCAAAATGGATTTATTTACTATCAAGTTCAGGTTATCCATTATCACTGTGATATTTAATTAAGAAGAAGACGAACAAACTGTTAAACAGTTAAAGGACAATCGTGAGAAAGATACATATCATGATGGCTCAGTATTAGTTGTGCATGAAAACGGAACTGAAAAATTAAAAGTAATTCTATGAGTACACTTAATCCACAGACGCAGAAAGAGAGAGAGAGAGAGAGAGAGAGAGAGAGAGAGAGAGAGAGAGAGAGAGAGAGAGAGAGAGAAAGGGCATCCCGGCCATTTCCTTTCCAGGAAAAGAGATGAAACATAACCTGATGTCGATCCATGTTAATAAGCAGTCTGTAATCTGCTTAAATGTGAAACCTTTAATTAGACCTCTCAGCGTGGCGGTTTCCTCCCACGATGGTTCCCATGAGAGGGGAATAGAAAGCCGAGAAAGTCCAAAAAGAAAAAAAAAAATATAATATAACGCGTTAGCAACTCTTTGGCAGGGCCAACTTCCTACAGCACTAAATTAAAGTATTAAGTTTCGGGGGCGTCCGTCTCGCTGTTATAAGCACTCGGCAGTCACTTCAGCAGCCAGCTAAGAGGAGAGAGAGAGAGAGACGGTGTTGGGTGACAAATTTGTCTGTTTATCTGTCCGTATGTTGAGTCTCGCTGTCAATTCCGTCTACAGGGAGAATCTGTCTCTTTGTCTCTTCCTTCTCGTTTCTTGCTCCGTAGTTTTCACGGCAGTCGTGAACATAACGCCACGCTTTTAAGAACACGGCAACCAAATGATGTCCTGTCTTCGAGTTTAAGCTGTAATGATGCTTTTCTAATTAATAGAAAGTCACTTAAATTTATTAAATGTCAAAATAGCACTGAGTTCATTGACCTTACGCTAAATATTCAATAAGAAATTGCATCCTATATGTAAATGTTTATGCATGCTACCTACATGCATACTTATACTGGTACATTTATATCATAAAAGGATAAACAAAAATAGTATTTATCTTTAACCGGAGGTAGCCTTAGCTGAGCGAGATGTCCACAAAATCACAGTTATATATGCTGAAAAAAATACACCTTGGTTTTTCTCTTTAAATACCACAAATCAAGATGTAAGTAATGAAACAAAATCTACACATAACTTAATAAGACACATTCTATGTGTCACTCCTGCTCTGTGCTAATGCATCTTCTGTGTATTTTTATTTTAAATGATTTTAAAAAACCCGTCTGAAATTTAAAAGGATACGTCGCCCGTCTCACGCCTTGTTACTCACGTCACTTACGCATTTACGCATCAAGTTATAATAATAATAATAATAATAATAATAATAATAATAATAATAATAATAATAATAATAATAATAATAAAACAATTGTCATAATAATAATATGAATATGAATATTGGCCAGTTACTGACTAACATACTGAGCCTGAAAAGCGAATCATAGGATAGAAAAGACACTATATAAGATAAATTCGCATAATACTATCCTTTTAATAAGACCTGTTTAAAAGAGGGTCTACTCCCTTCAAATAATAATAATAATAATAATAATAATAATAATAATAATAATAATAATAATAATAATAATAAAACAGTTGTCGTAAACTTCGAAAATACTTGTATCTGTTTCTGTTCTCTTCTGGGGCCAGATAAAGGCGATCAGCATCTTTCAATTATATTTTCAGCAGCTGGTGAGAGTAACCACGTTCCCATCTGCGGCAGCTGGGTCATGTCAGGTACTGCACAGATGGTTCCCGTACGTAAGATAATTTCCATAAACCGTTACGTTTTCTTACTTAGTTGAATATGGAATTTAGGTCAAAGAACAAGCACTGGGATCTATGAGGTCATTCAGTGCTGAAACGGATATTGGCAGTAAAAGGTTTGAAAGGTGTAACAGGAGGAAAACCTCGCAGTTGCACTATGAATAAATTTTTGAGAGAGGGTGGAAAGTAAGACGGAAGAAAGAGAATATGAACGGAGGTACAGTAAAACGAGCGGGAAAGGTTGCAGCTAGGGGCCGAAGGCACGCTGCAAAGAACCTTAAGTAACGTCTACAGTGCACCGTATGAGTGTACCATAGGTATCATACAATGATTCTTCTTAGCGTTTTTCTCTCACTTGATGTTGACAAATTGAAGGTTATCAAATGTCTCAGATGTTAAGGATTTATTTACTAATCCGAGATTAATTTATTTTGTATTTAGCTTTGATACCTATTGTTTCTCCTTTATTATTTTATCTAATAATTTTTTTTTGTAGTTTAAATATTTTCCTTTTATCTATCTGAAATTTGACGAAGCTTAGTTATAAAATAAGAAAGTTTCTACTATTAGAACCTTATTTTTAGACACTAGTTTCTCGAGAAACAAGCAAAAAATGCGCCGCAATCGAGTTTTCTGTACAGCGTATAATCAAGGCCACCGAAAATAGATATATCTTTCGGTGGTCTCGGTATAATGCTATATGAGCCGCGGCTCATGAAACTTGAACCACTGCCCGATGGTGGCCCATCCAGTATCGTTACCAGAAGCACGATCATGGCTAACTTTAACCTTAAATAAAATAAAAACTACAGAAGATCTGAGGGCGGGACAGAAAAAGGCGAACAGAAAACTAAAAGCAAATTTGGTAAAACTTGATGATCCCAACAAAACTGGAATAAATCTTCCTAGATTTTCCATTTATTTTCAGTCTCTAGCCTCACAATAAAACTCATTTTAAAGATCTGATTGGCAGTTGACAGATAAAAGATAATAGATACAGAAAACTAATTGCAACAGGTTAATAAAACCTAAGTTGAAATTCCAGGATGGGAAAAAATGAAGAAATATTGAATAGTAATTCTATTTATTTTGTCTTCAGACTCTACATCACAAAATAAAACTCATTTTAAAAACATAACACAAATCTCGCACACTCGAATTCGACCTACCAGCGTTACAATTTCTTGTCTCTGGGGAGAAAGATAATAGATATTTTAGTTAAGAGTCACTAATTGTCAGTAGGGCAGCTTGATTAGGTGGGTCTAGTTAAAATCAAAATCAAAGAAACTTTTCCCATACAAAAATGGGAAAAATATAAAAGAAGAAGATTATATTTTGCTCAATGTTCCGTAGAAAGTGGAGATAAACCAGGTGACATTATGTGGGTAAAAATTTAAAAGTGATTCTGAGTTAAATAGAAGGCAAAGTAAGTAAGAGAAAAAACGAGAGAGAGAGAGAGAGAGAGAGAGAGAGAGAGAGAGAGAGAGAGAGAGAGAGAGAGAGAGAGCCATTACATTAAGAAATGCATGATCGTTTCACCTACACCTTTTTAGAAATTCATTTGAGAGAGAGAGAGAGAGAGAGAGAGAGAGAGAGAGAGAGAGAGAGAGAGAGAGAGAGAAACAAATTTCCCAGACTTGTCCGTCTATTTGTCAACACCCAACAACGCCAGTTTGACTGTGGTTAAGTGGGCTCTGATGTTGGACTGCGCGGAATGCATAAACAGTCATTTTGTCACATTTCCTGAGACAGAAGAGAAAAGCAAAATAGATCCCCGAGGAATGTTTACCAAAGTAACGCGCGATGCCTGAGGCTTAAATTTAAGGGTGGGGCTCATAAATCCGTGACCCTTCAACTGCGAATTTCCTCAAAAGGAATGGGTCTGTTTAAGAGCTCAAAAGAATGGGTTTCTGAAGAGTTGCTTTTTTCTCTCTAAAGTTACTCTCTCTCTTTCTCTCTCTCTCTCTAGCTCTTTACAAATAAAATTATGAAATGGAATGGCTCTGAAGAGCTCAGGCGTTTCTGAATAAAGTTACTTTTTCTCTCTCTCTCTCAAAACCAATAGGTTCTCTCAAGTCTGCATTTCTGAATGCAGTCTCTCTCTCTCTCTCTCTCTCCTTCAATCGAGTAAAACCATACATGAAGTTAAGATAGTCGGAAAAAGCATTTCTGAATTCAGTGAAATAAAATTTTACAAGGCTCTCTCTCATCTCTCTCTCAGTCACAGCCTCTCTCTCTCTTTAACCATGGCCCGGTTCTGTCTCTATCTCTCTGCCTCTCACGATTCTGTCTCTCTCTTAAAATAAAAACAATGAGGTGATTCATTAATACATGAAGTTAAGATAGAGGGTGGAAAAACAGACCCAATTTTAAGCCCTGAATTTCATTTAATGAAATAAAATTTTACAGAAAAACTAACGGACAGACAAATTAAAATAGTAAAAATTTACAGAACTAAAACTAACAGAAACATCAAGTTAAAAGTTTTCATGTACAAACGTATAATCAGGCCACCGAAAATCGATCTATTTTACCTCGAGAGGTCCACGGCATAATGCATTCCCAGTGAGTAAATGAAACTTTAACCATGGCCCAGGTGGTGGCCGGTCCTCAGGTATCGTTGCCAGACGCAGGTTTTACGTGCTAACTTCAAAGGATAAAATAAAACCTCTTATCTGCGGAGGTAATTTGGGATGCTGGGGATGACTGGGGGTGGAAGATCAACGTACCTATTTGAGCCGACAGGGTGACAGGTATGATTATCTTGATCTGCCGAAGGTCCTTTAAAACTGAGACGGACAGACACTTACAGATACAATATTTTTGTTTTACAGAAATATAAATAATACGTTATATAAGCAATGAAACATCTATAGTTAAAAAAAAAATCATCTCACAACATCATGAATATATAAATACAATATAACTATATATATTTATATATATATAGAGGACCACGTTTATATAGATATATATATATATATATAAATATATATATATATGACCTATATCCAGTTGATATATAGTATATATCAGGTGACATTATTATATATATAGGATCATTATATGCATATTTATATGCCACTCATATCAAAGGATATTTATATCATTAAACCTTTTATCTGCGGAGGTATATATATATGGATATATGGGGATGCATTTTCATGGGCCGCGGCATATTTTAAAAACGGTTATTATGACCGACGGGGTGACAGGTATGAGTTATCTTGCCGCCGAAGGTCCTTTTATAGGTTGAGACTTATATGACAAGGCTATATTATATAGATAGTTAGATATTTGTTTGAAATTTTTATCACACCGTGATTTATAAATAATCATGAAGTTACAGAGTAATTCAAATTATAGATGCATATAGTATAAAGGAATTTTTTATATAATATTCCTTACACAGTTGTTCCAACGACTTCATTAGTATATATATTGATATCGGCGGTACCGATCCATTTATCACTTTAAAAATTCCCCTTCGGTGATAATATATATATATATATGAATTATAAACGACATTTATATTCATGATTATATATATATATATATATATATATATATATATATATATATATATATATATATATATATATATATATATATATATATATATATATGTATGTATATTATGTTAAACGACACACACACTTCATATATATATATATATATATATATATATATATATATATATATATATATATATATATATATATATATATATTTATTCAGAAAAAGCTATTTTTCCAAATAGGATTGTCACCAATATAAATTACATCAAATATCCAACGGTCTTCCTTATATCAGGGATAATCACCGCATGCAGCATCGTTCCACTGCATCAGCAGCGTCATACACATTCACAAAAGACTCATCAACAGCACGTCGAACCCCCAACGCACCTTCAAGTTGTAAGCACTCT
This sequence comes from Macrobrachium rosenbergii, assembly GCF_040412425.1. Classification (NCBI taxonomy): domain Eukaryota; kingdom Metazoa; phylum Arthropoda; class Malacostraca; order Decapoda; family Palaemonidae; genus Macrobrachium; species Macrobrachium rosenbergii. Next base: position 9,966,074 of record NC_089792.1, on the reverse strand, counting down.
CCAGCGTACTTAATAATGAGGCCAAACCATTCAGTGCTCAAGACACGAAAAGGGGAGTTAGAGTGGTTGGATAGCAAAATGAAAGATAGGAAACGGGAACGGGGATAAAGTACAAGGCTAAAAGTGTGTGCAGCTAGGGATCGAAGGGGCACTGGCAAACAACATTGAGTAATGCCTACAGTGCACCATGTGAAGTGCACTGACGTCACTATCCCTCTACGGGATTGGGAAGGTGATTGGTTACTAGAGACGAAAATGTTGTATAGAAGAAGGAAATATGTGTAAAATGGTCTAAATACGGTGCTAAAAACTGATTAAGAACTGAAAAGTCTTAAAAATGGTATCCTTCAAAGGCACAGAGTTAACATTGGTAACGTTGCATAGAAAAGAGAAAAGCAAGAATGAGTGGCAAGCCAAGAAAAACATCAATTTGGTAAAAGGGATACTGAGAAAAAAACTGGAGAAAAAATAAACAAGAAGGGGAACAATGGCACTGAGAGAAAATCGTCAGCCAACTAAATGTATAGAGAGAAAGATAAAGAGAGAATTTAAGCAAGAATGTTGAGGAAACGAGAAGCTGTTCTTGAGATAAAAAAAAATAAAGATAGAAAATGGCCAGAGAACAAAATTACCTCAGAAATAAAAGTATAAAAATGCGGTTATTCCGTTGAAGGAAAATATGAGTTTTGAGTCGATCGAAAGATTACGCAAAGAGAGATTTTTGTTTTATAGTTAATAAACGAGATTTAATGGAAAGAACGTGAGTGAAACGGTGACTTTGTGAATGACCAGACGTCCAACAGGGGAATAAAATGGCTTAGAGTAAGAGATGCTACGTAATGGCTACGTGTCATTCCTCGAGTTTGCAGAAATGCATAATTAAATGAAAGATGTTGTCACTTCTTTATCATTTAAGAAAAATAAAAAAAAAATACATTTTGCAACAGCAGATACGGCTGCCTTGAAAAAAAGGATAAAAAACAAAAAGTCACTGACACATTCATTATTCATATGCAGGCCAAGGATGAAACGAAAGTCAACGAACATCTTAAAGGATTATAGCTGCTTTGTACTCATCTGCAAAATCCTCAATATATGCACGTTGAATGTTATCATTTGCATCATCTGTTTTGTTTCGCAGTTGGTGGATATCAGTGCCATTTATTGTTGGCGTTTTTTCTACTGAATCTGAACGTGACTGTCTCATGTTTGGCTCATGAGCGCCAAGCATGACAATTTTCACAGAAGACCTCTTCTTTAATTCTTATTCAAGACACCGTTTCTTCCATTAACCCCTATTTTTGTCGCCATTACGTTTTTTTTTATTTACTACATATGGCAGTGTTCGGAAATTCTCAAGATGAAAGTGGGCCTAAACGAGTTTTATTTATAGTATTATTATTAGTAGTTAGAGGATGAACCTTATTCAAATGGAACAAGCCCACAAGGGCCATTGACTTGAAATTCAAGCTTCCAAAGAATATGGTGTTCATTGGAAAGGATTAACAGAAGGTAATGGGAAATGCAGAAAGAGGAGGCCAGTTATTAGAAAAAAAAACTATTAATTTATTTCATAGATAAATAGTTAAAAATATTAAATAAATTATCAAAATACAAGGTGAATTGTTTTAGGATAGTAATGCATTGCATCTCCGCTTGAACTTTTGAGGTTTCGAACTGCACAACATCCTCAGGGAGATTGTTCCACAGATCAATGGTGTGAGGAATAAAGAACCTCTGGAACTGAGAAGTTCGACAGCAAATCTGGTTGCTCTCGGCAGTTTCATTTCTCATAAGCGGAGATTTTGCATCATCGGCATACTGAAAAATCTTGTTTTATATAGTGTTATACCCATGTATATGAAAAAAAAATAACTCCTTCCTTATTTTTGAAACCTGGCCATTTACTTCGAATCAAAACTTTTACCATGAAGTAATGTTGATCTTCGTTCCCTTCCCCCAAATGAATGTTTGGTAAACACCTTCTCGTATATACGATATATTTCGTTTCTGAGGAGTGGCTATATTAAAATGCAACAGCCACTTCAGTATTTTCCCAAGTAACTCTTTCATCAGCACTTAATGGTTAAGATAACTACCGAACCCCACACCACCCCATCCAACATGGAATGGAATATAGAATGTAGGCCAGAGTCCAACCATTGGGTCCTATGAGGTCATTCAGCACTGAAAGCGAAATTCAGAGTAAAATGGTTCTGAAGGTGTAACAGAAGGAAAACCTGCAGTTGCACTATGAAACAATCGTTAGAGAGGGTGGAAGTAAGATGGAAGAAAGAGACTATGAACGGAAGTACAGTAAAAGGAGTGGAAGGGGCTGCAGCTAGGGGCCGAACGGACACTGCAAAGAACCTTAAATAATACCTACAGTGCACAACGTGAGGTACACTGACGACACTACTTCCCAAAGCTGCACATCCCTATACACCCACACACAAAACTGAATAAATAAACCTGCATATGGACGATCGCACTTAATGCTCGCAAAGCAGATGAACGCCCAGCAATAGTTAAGAAACTCAGTACCTGTGTACAGTGCGCTATAGCCACGTAAGATTATTTTCCATTCTTGACGCGTAACTTGGAGGCGCTGCAAGCGAAGGGTCGAATTTGGCGCGAGCGCCTCTTGGCGCGAAAGATCTCTCAGAACGAAGGTGTTTCCAGATCTTGTAACGAGGCGTTTGAAGTGACTTTATTATGTTTCAGGTTTCACTGTACCCCTACAGTATGTAGTATGGGTGAATGTTTTGTGTAATTGTTTAGATAAACTTCCCTTTGCTACTAATCTCAGTCTTGAATTTCTTACGCTCTTCTGTGTTATAAGTAAGTTTATATTGAGATTCCAAAACTGCAAATGACTCGTCATATATAGCCACACAGAAGAAGTTATATTTTGATCCAACACGCCCAATAAAGAATTGCTTAACTTATCCATTTTAAGTATCCATCATAACGAGGAAAACATAATGGCAAACAAAAATATTAATCAGCAAATAATCGTCGTGAACGGAAAACATAAATATATCAAGATATTGATAAATAATTATTGTGCAATACGGTTCTTCCAACACTCCCCATACAGTTCCTGATCAAGTGTCTCAAATAACATTGAAACTCCCGAAATTGGAGCCGGCTGGGAAGGCCCACTATCGATCAGACCCTCATAATCATAACATCGGCGAGGCAGTTCTGATCCGTTAAATGATACGGTTGCCCACGTTCCTTATGTCTACAGCCAAGTGTCATTAATAAAAAAAAAATAAATAAATAAAAAAAAATAATAAAGGGGAAAAATTAAAAAAGGGTCAACTTCTAATGTTACGGGTCCCGTCGGCGTTTTAGTTAATCCCTTCGAGTGTGTTTTTTTTTACAGCTTAAGTTTAACTTTTTTGAAAATTCATGACTAAAAAACTGGGATAAGAGGTCATTCACCGCCGAAAAATTCAAAAAAAGGTTTGAAAGGTGTGAAGGAGGAAACCTCGCAGTCGCACTATGAATCAATTGTTAGGAGGGGTGGGGAAGGGAAGGAAGAGAATACGAAAGGAGGCACAGTAAAAAGGAACAACTTCTAGGGCCGAAGAGGTTAAAGAACCTTAAGAACAATGCCTGCAGTGCAACACATGAGGTGCACTCGGCGGGTAGATTTATTCGGGATGTAAGTCCTCAGTCAAGTGTCATTTAAAAAAAAAAATAAATAAAAAAATAAATAAAAAGGTTTTTCATTACGAGCCGGCGTTTTATAATCCCTTCAAGCTTTTTTAAACTTTTTGGCTTTTTGGAAAATTTACATGACTGCAATTTTCGAGGTGTAAGTATGGTACTCACTTCATGTAAGATTGTAAATGAATGAAGTCAAGACAGATTTCATTTCCAAGGTCTTTAAAAAGCACAAATAAAGGAATAAAATACAAAATATATAATGTCAGGTGCTTTCAGAACTTCGTTTGAAAAGTTCCAAAAATTTTAAAGAGACATAAAAAATGTTAATTAACTGAACATTATACAGGGTCATAAATCGGTAAAAAAAAAAAGTGGAAAACATACCACCAATCATGGTTATGCCAAGTTTAATCGTTCTACTGTGAAAAGGTCATAAAATGACCCCCATCCCCCCCAAAAAAAATAAACAAATAAATAAACACACAAAAAATAAATAATGAAAACAAGAGGGTACAATAAGTGGGAAAATAAGTATTTTTCTTTTCATCAAAAAAGTAAATACCTTTAACTATACAACTGAATATTTGTTAATGATGAATTCTAATATAGATAAATTTGGCTAAACTACTGCAAATTTAAGTATTTTTCTTTCCATCAAAAAGTAAATACCTTTAACTATACAACTGAATATTTTTATGATAAATTCTAATATAGAAAATACATTCCAAATTTAAGTTCAACATATCATTTAGAAAAATACCATTCCATTCCTTTGTCTTCGTCCGTCCTTCCGTCTGTCTGTATGTCTGTCTATCTGTCTCCCATTCCCTTCCCTAACCCAAGCCCTCGCCAGCCCCGCCACCCGGCCCTATTTATTTTTTCGACCAGCTATTAATTTAGTTATTAAAATCCAAGGTCCTCTTAAAATCACTGTCCTATTTCGTCCGGTCCTGAAAGTCATATTCCTTATTTGTAATTTGCTATCAGACATTAAACTAAGTAATAGATAAAATACACAAGGTATTAGTATGTTGTATCTGCATATGGAAATAAATCAATACTTAAGGTGTATCCTTTTAAAATTCTGTACAAAAATTCTTCTTAGTCTTCGAGAACTCTGTACCACAGGAAGTCCACTACTAACTTCTGCATTAAGAAAGGAAAGTACACTTTGAAATAAAAAAAAAAAACAAGAAAAAACTAATGACAAAATTACATTTTAAGACTGATTCCTTAACCGTATTTGGTCAGAACCGCAAAAGGATTCTTCATTTCCATTTAAATGTTAATTAGCATTGTACATTGAATATGAATGTAATACTTTTTTTGAGTACTCTAGCTGAAGTTCTATAAGCTAAATACTAGACATGAAAATTTAAATAAAATCAAGTTAATTCCAACAAAAATGAATATCATTGATCATAATTCTCCTATATATGATAATAAACCAGCCTTGAAAAACAGTCAGTAGACTTGAGAATCTATATTCCACTTTTTTTATCGCAAAATGCCTCTATTCTTCCATAAAAAATATGTTTTTTTATCGCAAAGTGCCTCTATGCTTCCATACGAGAAAAATACATTTTTATTGCAAAATGACTCTGTTCTTCCATATGAAAAAAAAATTTATCGCAAAATGCCTCTATTCTTCCATAAGAAAAAAATAATTTTTTATCGTAAAA
>NC_089792.1:9938214-9958214 GCF_040412425.1 Macrobrachium rosenbergii | reverse complement strand
ATATATATATATATATATATATATATATATATATATATATATATATATATATATATACTATATATATTATATACATATCCCAATTAAAAACAAGGATGGACTTGAACAAAATGCATTTTTACTATATATCAGAATAATTCTCCAGAAAATATGTCAAACCCCAATCATGCTTTTCTTATCCAAGCATTAACAATTTAATCTTTTTATTTTTCGTGACTATGACGACCATCAACGGTACATAAAATACATCAGTGACATGAACATGACCCCAGCTCGACAACTTATTCATTCTTTTTTTATTCAGGACGACAATATGCAGGAAGGAACCTAAAAATAGAAATAAATAATTTCTGATTAAAACTAATCCATCTTGCAGCACGCAAGTGGGACAACATTAAAAAAGATTTATATATATATGTTCTTTACCGCAGTGGTGTATCATCAGGAACCAGATATTGTTAAAATGAAGGCAAAAAAATAAGTCAAATACTAAAAAAAAAAAAAAAATGTCGCAATAAAAGTGTAAATTATTAAAGTATAGAAAACGTACAATATCGAATGAGGAAAGATGCGGGAATCGATGCGTTACAAACAAAATTCGTTTGCTTTACTTATGCAAGTTTCTTTGAGCGAAATAAAAGTAATTAACAATTTTAAAAAATGGACGTTGATAGTATTGATTCAAGTCATCAGCAGCACAAAATAATTATAAAGTTGTTTAAGGATAACGAAGTTATACTGTGTGACTATCACGCTAGGTGAAATCAATATTTTTGGCAATAGTGAAATGTAATATACGTATAACAGTACTAAACAAATAAAAAATGCGCAGGAGTTTCTTCGTCGCAGTCGAGTTTTCTGTACAGCCACCGAAGATAGATCTATCTTTCTGCGGTCTCGGTATAATTCTATATGAGCCGCGGCCCATGAAACTTTAACCACGGGCCGGTGGTGGCATGTCCCATATCGTTGCCGGATGCACGATTATGGTTAACTTTAGCCTTAAATATAATAAAAACTACTGAGGCCAGATGGCTGCAATTTGGTATGCTTGATGACTGGAGGGTGGATGAACAACATACCAATTTGCAGCCCTCTAGACTCAGTAGTTTTTTAAGATCTGAGGGCGGACAGAAAAAAGTGCGGACGGACAGGCAAAGCAGGCACAATAGTTTTCTTTTACAGAAAAATGCAAAGCGAATGCTTGAAAAACAAGCAGTAAGAAATGCGAATTACAAACGCACAAAGCTTGAACCTTTCTTCCACTGCTTTCGAGATGTTAACTTTCTAGACGTGTTTTGTATTTTCCTCACACGACATGGGTCGACCAAGCTAAATTTTGACACCAACGCTTCACAATAACACGAGTGAATTTAAAGGTAAAAGATAACGAAACGGAGATGTGCGTGTGGAGGAGAGAGAGAGAGAGAGAGAGAGAGAGAGAGAGAGAGAGAGAGAGAGAGAGAGAGAGAGAGCATAAATGTTTTACCTCATTTTCGTGTCCTTTGAAATTTGAAATTTAAGAATGACAAAGCACAGGCCTCTGTCATCCAGAGTTGACTAGAAAACTATAAAGGTTAACATTAATTAACTGAAAGAAAACTTTACATTGAGGCAGGTGAGAAGTTACTTGACAGACGTCCCGTAGGGGGAGACACCTAACTGTACCAACTTTTTAAACTTTTACTGTACCTAACTTTATCCCACTTCCTTTCTTTCATCTTGCTGTCCAACTCCTTCAACTCCCTGTTTTCACCTTAAGCACTGAAGAGCTGAAAGCGCCCCAGTGCTTGGCCTAACAGCCAAATTTTCATAAATCAATTACATGAACTGACCCAGAAAGAGGGTATTATCGTGCTATCGTAATAACTCCTAATATCTGGACCAATTTTCATTTTCTTAATAAAAAACAAGTAAAAAATTCAATCGAGTTTTCTGTACAGCCGCTGCAGCGTATAATCAAGGCCACCGAAAATAGATCTATCTTTCGGTGGTCTCGGTATAATGCTGTATGAGCCGCGACCCATGAAACTTTAACCACTGCCCGGTGGTAGCCTATCCTGTATCGTTCCCAGAAGCACGATTATGGCTAATTTTAACCTTAAATAAAATAAAAACTACTGAGGCTACAGGGCTGATGATTGGAGGGTGGATGATCAACATACCAATTTACAGCCATCTAGCCTAAGTAGTTTTTAAGATGTGAGGGTGGACAGAAAAAGTGCGGACAGAATAAAGTGCGGACGGACAGAAAAAGCCGGCACAATAGTTTTCTTTTACAGAAAACTAAAGGGACTTTTTTAAATCGGAAATATGGGATCGAAAAACATGGACAAGGCAACAGTACAACTTCCTAAGCCAAAAAGACCACAGAATCCCCTTCACATAAGAAGGTGTCAATATTATGCTGCCTCGTTTTATCCACCTAATTTCTTACCAAAAACTTCCTACCTTCAGTAACATTCTATACTCACGGTGAATCTTTTCTCGCTCTCATATACCCGATGTTCTCCCTTGTACTTTTCTCTCCGGCCCTCTTCAATTTCCCCCGTAGGCCTAAACGAATCCACAAAAGTAGCATCTACTAAAAGGAAACCATTAACTTTAACAAGGTATGCATAGGCCTAGTCTCATAGCATCAGGCCCTTCTAGACGCCGCACTCATTGGTTAACCTCCAGAGCAGCTTTAATCGAATGCGACATCAAAATATTATCCTGTGATTGGTTTTTACTTGAAGAGGATGCCTGTCTGCCTTTAATTGCCTTAAGAAATGAAAAGATGGAGTTGTAAGGAATCTATAATTCCTTTTCATTGGATATAATATGAAAGACCGTTAAAGTGGGACGCCACTAAACACCAGTCACGGCTATTTCTAGATCAATCCGGTTCTTAAAAAGACCAAGAAGCGTTACAGTAATCTGTAACTCAACAGATTACTACTCGGTACTTTTAAAAAAACGATTTCCCAACTTGAAGCGTGAATAGATGACCTCCTAAATGGATAAAAATATTTCGTATGAGACTATTTAAAACTAGATGATTTTTGGACTAAAACTGTCTGTAAACGATGTTTTCAGTTTCTCGCTACACAGTTGTTTCCTTTACAGCTTATTTCGTTCTGTGCTAGTTACAGAGTGTGTACGCTGCTTTTATTGCTTCCGTTAGTTTTTAATTACAAATAGCAATATCTTACGCTTACCCACACCCAGCGTCAGTTCAAATTATTAATTCAGATCGCGTTGCAAAACCTTTGCGTCTCAATAAGGAGTCCAAGGCTGAAATACCCTGATTTACTGAAGTTGTGACTCGTGCTATCACTAGTCCTTCTCAGGATATTAAGGTTTTCTTTTGAATATTTTAGCTATTTCCAAATTTTGATAAACAGAAATAAAAATGCCATAGCATACAACCACAGAACAATGAATATTGTATAATATCGTTGACGGTTAACCTGGCCATACGCCAGCTTGAGCTCTCGTTCCTGAAACAGCCCGTAATACGTTAGTTACCCTCTACTGAATCCAGGTAAAAAAGTCACAGAAAAAAAAGTCACAGAAAAAAATTCATATCAATATTTCCTACATAGTGACCCCCATGGGTTTTAACCTGGTATGTACCCACCTTTGCGGCGTGTTTAGTACAAGACCGTTGGGGATTACCGTACAAAAAAAAAAAAAATGAATTAATGTGACTTTTTTCCTGTGATTTTTATCCTAGCCAAAATTGTGCCTTCGTTTCTGTGACTTTCTTCCCGTGACTTTATTACCGGCCACCCCTCTAGTAATAAGCAGTTTTTGTGGAAATAAAGATGAAATGAAAATCATCATTGTTAATCTCTTAATTTTAGCCTTTTAACAATTATATAACCTTCAATTTCAAGGTTGTCTGCTAGCATTTTTTTAGACTCGTTTCGTTAATCAATGAAGTTAAGTTTCTCAGAGATGGCTTAAAAAGATATACAAAGATTTAATCAGTTTCTTCGGCGCAATCGAGTTTTCTGTCCGGTGGTGGTCTCAGTCACGGCCCATAAAACTCTTAGCCGCGGCCCATGAAACTAAGACACTGTCCGGTGGTGGCCTATGCTGTTGGTACCTATAGCGCTGCCAGAAGTACGATTATTACTAACTTTAACCTTAAATAAAATAAAAACTACCGAGGCTAGAGGGCTGCAATTTGGTATGTTTGATGATTGGAGGGTGGATGGTCAACATACCAATCTGCAGCCCTCTAGCTTCAGTAGTTTTTACGATCTCAGGGCGGATGGACAGACAAAGCCTGTGCAATAGTTTTCTTTTACAGAAAACTAAAACCGCATAGACAGGATGTCCTGAAACATCATTCGAGGGTATCAGTAGATCATTTATGTTCTTAAAATGATGGAGAAGCATTAAATTAATCATGTACTGTACAGCTACCTCAACAAAATAATTTTTTTATCGTTTACTATAGAAAATATACAATATTTTAGTTTTAACAGTATTACAAGCAGAATTTTATCAAAGTCGATTTAAATTTACCAAAAAATTTACAATATAATTTTATCCTACCGTTCGGGTTGACAGTTTTTAACGTGTACATTTTACAAATAATCAATGTAGTTCAATGTTACGACTTGGTACTCTTTTTTTTTAGATTTCTCAATTTGAAGCGTCAATAGCTAACTTCCAAAATAGACGAAAACATTTACCATGAGCCCATTTAAAACGAGATCACTTTTGGACTAAAACTGTCTCTAAACGATGTTTTCAGCTCCTAACTAAACGGTTGTTTCCTTTACAACTTATTTCATTATCTACTAGTTACAAAGTGTATCTGCTTTACAACTCATTTCGTTATCTGCTAGTTTCTTAGAAGGCATTTGCTTGTATTTATTCCTTTCTCTAGTTTTTCGTTCCAAATATCAATATATTATTCTTACTGCTGCCCACACCCAGCGTCAGTTCAGGTTATAAATTCAGATCGCGTTGCAAAAGCTTTGCATCCCAATGAGGAACTAACTGCTTACATACCGTAATTCATTGGTGTCCTAATTCGTGCGGTCACTAATCCTTCTCAGAATATTAAGGTTGTCTTTGGAATATTTTACCTATTTACAAATTCCTACAAACAAAAATATAAGTAAACAATAACGCATATTCTTAGAACAATGAATAATCATGTTGTTCGTGATTAATCTGGCCTTATGCCAGCACGGGCTCTTGTTCCTAAAACAACCGGGTACATGTTAGTTGCTCACCGGTCTCACGCAGTTCTATGCAAATACGCATGAAGTAAAAATCATAATTCTTACTTTAATCATTTTAGCTTCGCCCTATTAAGGGCGCCATTAATATTCAGGAATACCTGGTCTGGCACACCTGAACGTTAACGCGAACAAACTGCACAATTTGTTTCCGCTGCGCATATTAATTATATATATATATATATATATATATATATATATATATATATATATATATATATATATATATATATATATATATATATATATCTATATATATAATATATATATATATATATATTATATATATATATATATATATATATTTATATATATACATATATAATATTTATGTATATAATCTATATGTATTTTAGAAACAATGTATTTAATATTTATACTATATATGTATATATTTTATATGTACATGAAATATTGTTTATATCTTAAAATATTTATATATATACTACATACTGTACACACAAATACACACACACACACACACGTATATATATTATATATACTGTATATATAAAGAATATCGAAAACTGGCTACTCTTGAATTCACCTGGACGATGGTAGTAGAATGGAACGATTGATTTGACTGATTAAATATGACTATTAAAACTAGCATCACAACATCTAGGTTACTGAGAGAAATACCTGAAAGCTTGTCCATAACGGAGTGATGTGGACGAGATGCTTACTTTTTCATAAGGCCAACTGCTTCAACTTTAAATTATATTAAGCTGTAATTTGTATATACTTGGTACCGGCCATAATTACATTAACAATTTTTTGTAGGTACAGTTAAGGGAATGAAAGGGGTTGCCGCTAGGTTGAACTTGACATAGAATTTAGGCCACTGGGACCTTTGAGGTCATTCAGCGCTGAAACGGAAATTGTAAATGGTTGGAAAGGTGTAATGGGAGGAAAACCTCGCAGTTGTACTATGAATCAATTGTAAGGAGAGGGTGGAACGTAAGATTCAAGAAAGAGAATATGAAAGGAGGTAAAGTAAAAGGAACGAAAGGGGTTGCAGCTAGGGGCCGAAGACACGCTGCAAAGAACCTCAAGTAACGCCAACAGTACACAGCGTGAGGTGCACTGACGGAACTAAACACCTACGGAGCAAGTGGTTTGTACAGAGAATATCACCCCTTCATTTCACGAAGTTACACTATTCAAGATCCTGAAGTTACTCTTTCATTAAATTCACCTTGGCTACACCGTTAAACGGTATTAAGCTAATTGTATCTTAGAAAATATACTCAAATGTTCGTAGAAGTATTCCTTTTTTTATAGACTAAAACCTGTTAGCAATTACCGATTTGTTTTATTTTCTAGACACACTGGCCACGTGTCATAGGCCTAACAGGAGATCAGGCGCCTGCCCTGTGAGCCTACAGAGGCCAGGAGGACTAACTTTTTCAAGCATCTAGTAGTTGGGAAGTAAGACCCACTTCTAGGAAATCTAATGTAACGATGGCACTGCCCTGTCCGCGCAGACAACCGAATGACCCATTATTTAGGATCGGCCTAGTAATTCAATGCTCAGATATTCACAATGTGCTCAGCGTTTGCTCTAGTATTGACTATGGTCTTTCCACAATGAAAATTATAAACAAATTGAATATCACTCCTATCAACATTCTGGTATCCTGCTCGTACTAAGCCTACTACTACTGATGAACTGAACTCGTGTTATCTACACGAAATTATTTTCTTGCATAATGCACGACCCAAGTCGACTTTCTGTATATATAGTCCACAAGCTTACATATCCTTGTAGCCTTGAATAATTGTAATTTTTTTTATTAATGCCGTACTTCCCTATTTTGGTTGACTATTTTCCTTAGTTTGACTACTTTCCCTAAAATATGAAATGCTTAGCACACTCACTGCCTCCGCAAAACAACAAATGCAAGCTTATCAACAGCTTGCTTAGTTTTATCAGTAAATGAATCGGTACCTCGTTCAGAACTTGGGAATACTACCATTATTTTTAGAGTATACCAACTCTCAATATTCCTCTCAATATTCTTTGATCAAAGACAACTTTAAATATAGTTTTAAGGCAGACGTTAAAAAAGTTCCATGTTAGACAAAGACCAACAGTTTATAGTTCCTAACCATTCCGTATTGTGTAATAAGACTCGTTGCAGTTCTCTAAATCCAGGTCTAATAGTCTCATGGAGTTAAAACTCAATTTCCCCATAGCTGAATGCTTACTATAATCAATGGTTTCGGGAAATTATCACCCATCAAGTACTTGAAAACCTTCAAAGATGAAATTCATTTTAACTAAAATCTAAGCCTTCCTAAAAAGGATAAAATCAATTAAGCCCTCAAGGTTGAAATTCATTTCAAGTCCAACAAGGACATAAGCCTATCCAAAAATCTTATATTAGGCCTACCCAAAAATTTCAAATTCGTTCCAGATTCATTAAGCCTTCTAAGTTAAATCATTTTAACTTTTGATTAAAGTCTTCACAAGTTTTACATTAAACCTAGCCAAAATGTTAAAAATACATTAAACCTCCAAAGTTCAAATAAATTCTAACTTCTAGTGTAAGCGTTCCCAAAAAAGTTGAAATTCATTCACCCTTCAAAAGTTTAAATCAACTTTAAGTCTACCAAGGACTTGCATAAAACCTCCCCAAAAATTTAATTCATTAAGCCTTTAAAGTTAAAATACATTTTAAGTCTAAGGACAACATACTACGCCTACGCACGTTCCAAATCATTAAACCTTTAAAGCAAACCTTCATAGTTAATGTTTAAATGTCTAACAGACGTAAGCCACCAAAAAATTTCAAATTCATTAACCCTTTGAAGTTGAAATTAACTTTTAATGCAAGTTACTTATATTAAGCATTCCCATTAAGCATTCCCAAAAACTTCAAATTCTAAGCCTTCAAAGTTAAAGTTCATTTTAACTAAGTCTAAAAAAAGACTCGAGCCTTCCAAAAAAAAAATCCATTAACCCTTCAAAGTTCAAATTCATTAAACCTTCAAAAAATCCATTAACCCTTCAAAGTTCAAATTCATTAAACCTAGTTTAAATTCGTTTTAACACATTAAACCTTTGCAAAAAATTTCAAATTCATTTAGCCAATTCTTTAGCCTTTAAAGTTGAAATTCATTTTACTTAGTCTTTTAACAAGGACTATTATGAAGCCTTCCCAAAAAGTTCAAATTAATTTTATCTTAGTCTAATGGACTTATCAGCCATTTTAAGCCTTGCCAAAGAGTTCAAATTAAATATAACTTTCTTAAAGTCTAACAAGGACAAGACATTTTAGGCCTTCCAAAAAGTTCAAAGTCATTAGTAACTTTCAAAATCTCAGGACTTATATCACCCATATTAGGCCTTCTGAAAAGGCAAGCCATTAACCAACAATTTAGCTATGTTACCTTTAACTTCTTTAAAACCATAAGCTGAGGATAAATAATTCACCACTAATTTTAAGACCTTTTGTTCATTATTACTACCCATGACATTCGAAAGAAAAGGGAAATTCGTCCACAGGATTAAAAATCTAAGTTTCTCCTAATCCAGGAACCAGTGCCTTCAACTGCATACGCTTTAAACAGCAGGGTTAAAACTCCAATAGATATTCCTAGTCCAAGAACCAGGGCCTTCAATGTATACGCTTGCGGCCACAGGGTTAAAACTGCGATAGCTCTTCTCCCAGTCCAGAACCAGTGCCTTCAATGTATACTGTACGCTTGCGGCCGCAGGGTTAACCGCGATAGCTCTTCTCCCATTCCAGAACCAGAGCCCTTAATGTAAACTGTACGCTTGCGGCCACAGGGTTAAAACCGATAGCTCCTCTCAGTCCAGAACCAGCGCCTTCAACTGCATACGCTTTCGGCCACAAGGCTGAAACTCCAATACTTTCTCCCAGTCCAGGAACCAGCGCGTTCAACTGCATACGCTTTCGGCCGAAGGTTAAAAGCCAGTACTTTCTCCCAGTCCAGGAACCAGCGCCTTCAATATCATACGCTTTCGGCCACAAGGTTTAAATTCCAATAGTTACTCCCAGTACAGGGAAAACTTCTGACGAGAATATTTCGCTGGTTTCAGTAACCAGGTCACACCAGTATCATCAAATAACCTGGAGAAGAGAACAAAGACCGGTTAATAACAGGTTTAAATACCAAAACGCCAAGACTTCCCTAGTGATGAATATAACCTTACTACCCTAAACCTAAATTATAATCCTTTCTCAGACTGGCACAATGGTTACTGAACTTAAATTCAGGAACAAGCTGATAAATTTTGAACATTAAAAACTATAAAAGTCGGGATTACCTTTCCAACTATATTCATAACCAATCAGTTCGTACAACATTAACCAACACTTAACCAGGATCACAATTTTAATGTAAATAGCGAGGCCATAAAAAGTACATTAAAAATGTACTATGAATGAAGTCTTTTACAATTAAGGAACCCTTATTTTGGAAAATTAAAACTTATGAACTTATTGGAGACTTCAGTCTCAAACGTACTCTATATTTATAATCACGAAGTGAACAAAACTGAACTGAACTAACTTTCAAGTAATTAACTCATAACCCCAAACAAACTTAGGAACACTCACCTAGTACCCATTCCTCCCAGGAACTATATTATGGCAGGACTTCCGTCCTACCATAATGAGTTCAAGGGAGTACCTCCACCCCTTGGGGGCACAGCCCCTCAAGGGGTGGAGGAATAAGAAAAAAATTAAAGCAAAAGAAACAAAACACTCACCTTTTTCACTACTATCTTCTTTATTTACCTATCCTCTTGAATACTGATGCGGGGAAGACATTCGCCGTCATGAGTCCATTGTCCAAATAGATGGAAATTCGGTGGTTTTTGAATACATCAGTAACGGGCCTTGACATCACCGAGTAGGCATAAACGCGGATACCTGAAGAGGAAGAATGCATTGCATCAACTATGCTCCATCATATACCTAAGCTTAAAAGGTGACACTTCCATATAGAGGAGTTAACAGTTAAGGAGAGTATTCATATATCACGAAATCGTTACTACCAATTTAATAACTTAAAATATTTGCATATTAAAACCCTAAAAACAAGTTTACCAAATTCAGAATGCACTTACATTCACACCAAAGTGGAATCGTAACATGAGAAGTTAAAGATTCATGAGATTCACAATGAACAAATTTTCATTAAATTCTGAAAAGTAAAGTTTACCAAATTCAAAAATGAAGTGAACACCTAAATAAAAAATCCAAATTCAGAATGGATTAATCACAGTAAAATCCCAAATAAAAAATCAAATTCAGAATGAACCATCACAAAATAAGAGTGAAATCCCAAAATGTTAGTAAAAAACTAGAAAACGTCAATTGCCAAATTCAGAATGAACGATCACTAAATTCTAAATACCAAAAAATTCATAAATTCAGAATGAACTAAAATTCACACCAAGTGAAACTAACACTAGAAATTCAAATTCAGAATGAACTAAAAATTCAAACACCAACTACTAGAACAATCCACCAAATTCAGAATAAAAATCTAAAATCAGAATGAATTTCATTCACAAGAGAAATCCCTAAAAACCAGAAAAATTCACCAAATCCAGAATGAAATCTAATTAAATCCTAAAAATATAAAAAACATTCACACTTACTAAACTAAATACTAGAAAAATTTCACTAAATTGAAAATGAACATCCACACGTTAAATCCTAAATGCCAGAAAAATTCACAAGTTCGGAATGAACTAACATTCACACAAATGAAATCCTAAATACTAGAAAAATTCACACGTTCAGAATGAACTAACATTCACACAAATGAAATCCTAAATACTAGAAAAATTCACAAGTTCAGAATGAACTAACATTCACACAAGTGAAATCCTAAATACTAGAAAAATTCACAAGTTCAGAATGAACTAACATTTACACAAGCGAAATCCTAAATACTAGAAAATCCACCAAAGTTCAAAAAAAAGTTCAGAATGAAAACATTCACAAGCGAAAGTCCTAAATACGCGAAAAAATCAAACAATCACAAATGAACTAACATTTACACAAGCGAAATCCTAAATACTAGAAAAATTCACAAGTTCAGAATGAACTAACATTCACACAAGTGAAATCCTAAATACTAGAAAAATTCACAAGTTCAGAATGAACTAACATTCACACAAGCGGGAAACAAATAGCCTTTAAAATTCACGATTTCAGAATGAACTTTTAACATTTTCTGTCGAAATTCTAAATACTTTCAGAAAAATATTTATGAAAATGAACTAAATTCTTTACTACCAAAAATCCTAAATGTTAGAAAATTTGCTACAAGTTTTGAATGAACTAACATTCATATAAAGGAAAGTCCTAATTTTCGAACAAAAAATCAATAAACAGAACAAACATCTGTTTTGAAATCCTAAATAGAAAATTCACCAAATTCAAAAAGTTTGACTAATTTTTCACCAAGCCTCCTCAAAAGTACATTGCCAAAAAAATCCACCAAATATTGAAGGAATCTTGTTTGTTAAAAATCCATAAAAAACTTAATTTAAATCATTACCGATTTTCAATTGAAAACCTGAGTAAACAAATCTGAACATTGGTTTACCCATTTACGCGCACTGGAAATCGAACTATCACAAAGTAAGCAACACTCGATGCTCGCCGAACGCCGCAGAATGGCCCAGTTTACCCAAACTACACTCAAAACGCAGAAGGCTCGTCCTTTAGATACGATTTGCCAGGTTTTGACAACCAACACCAAGAACAACTAAAACCACACGTTAGTTTAAGGACAGTAAGCTCAAAGTTCAAAATTCCGTGGCAAAAGAAAAAAGGCCGAAAGCACTTTGATAAACATGTAAAACCTTTTCAGCTTTACGTATTTTCCTTTTTAACGATTTTCTTCGTCGACATTCTACTAAATCTTCTCCAAATATTTATGAAATACTGAATAGAAATCGTTTTACTACCAAACGTGCTATGTCTTTTATTTGCTACATTCGCGTTTTGTAAGAATTCTAATCATATAAAGGAAAAGTCTTAATTTTCTAACAATGTATATTAGTAGGTATATTTAAAGACAACCATCTGTTTTCCAGATGGATATTTATGTATGTAATTCTCTACTTTTGTCCAAAGTTTGGAATATTTTCTAGCCTGTTTGTCATCCTAAAAAAAAAGTCCATTGTGTCAAATAAGTATGCATATTTTCTGATATATCTTGAGGGCCACTTACCATCCTGTTTGTTTAAAGAAAAAGGGTGGATTGGGAATAAATACTTAATTTAAATCATTACCGATTTTCAATTCGACAGCTCCTGAGTGATATTAGAGAGGACATTGGTTTAAGTAATTTATATAGCAAGATGAGAATACTGTAAGCCTAAAAATTTTTTTTTTTCTAACAATATACAGTAGACATTTGCAATGTTGAACTGACTTTGCATTGTCTACTCTACATTCTTAGTAGCAACAAACGACGATCGCTTTATAGAGATTCTAAATCCATATAATCGTGAACAAGGTATGTGTGTCTGAGTGTAGTGTGTGATATATGTATGACTGTACATTTGGCTATACATAATGAAGTTTTGTCACTGATATACACAAATTTGTTATAATCACAAATATCAAATCACAATTAACATATATATATATATATATATATATATATATATATATATATATATATATATAATGATGAAGTTTTCTACTATTATATGCATAAATTTGTTATATTCAGAAATATGATGCCGCAGTTATCACTTAATATCGAATTCATTATACAGCAACTTACGAAGAAATCACGCCGAAGGGGCATTATAAATGAAATGTTCATCTGCCAAGGCCAGGATTCGAATCTGGGCCTTTTGTAAAATACAATGATAAACGGTTGACATGAGCATTTGGCTATCAACAAACACACACACACACACACACACACACACACACACATATATATATATATATATATATATATATATATATATATATATATATATATATATATATATATATATATATATATATATTAAAAGGAGTGGGTGCAGGAAAACAAGCAGATTCCATGTGCTGTAGTTTAATCCTACGTTTCGTGACCTTTTGACACATCATCAGGGACATCTATAAATGAAATTTCAGATATTAGAGTGCTTTCAAAACATTAGCAAATGTATGAAAATATATGCACTGGAATACACTTAAAAATTATACATAAAAACCACGGCATTAAGATTATATAAAATGAATTAGGCACTAAGTAAAATCAGACACACTGAAGGCTATGCAATAAATTGCACACATTAAACATAAAAGAAGAGAATTTAAAATTACACAATAAAAAAGGGAATAACAAAACCAGTAAAATCACAGACACACTTGCGGGACAAACACCAGCCTTTCAAAGCAAGAGTAAAAAGCACACTAAAATTCATATAAACGTACAGACCAGAGAACCGAAAATATAAACAGCCAAATTAGGCAATAAACAGTGGAACAGCCGTAGTTTGGTGATTAAGAGAAGAGACTTTCAATTTGATGCTGAGGCTCTCAAGTATAAGTAATTCTGATGTTTCTTTTGCTTGACCTATAATATTGAAATAATCATACTTAACAGGTGTTTTACAGTTGTTAGCAATTCCGGGCTGGATAGTCTGCAGCCAGTACGATGACTTATTCCAATATGGGAATCAGCTCTCACCTTGAGTAAACGTCGGGTCGAACCCACATAATTACCCGAACTACATCCGGGGCACTTATATACTACGCCCGACGTCATCAAGGACAGAGCCGATCTTTCACAGAAAACAATGCTAGGTTCTCGGGCTTCGTTCTAGTAAAATCCTGCTTTTATTAGACTCCTGCAGTAGGTTCCAAGTTTCAGCAATGCCCCAGGAAGCTAATGTGCCAACTATATTTGAAATTTACCGGTGGGCACCCTTCCAAATACCGTCGTGATTCAACAGGGCCTAACTGAGTATATGTAAATATAAGTAAGCTTGTTCAAAGCATTAAACTTTTTTTTTTTGGTAACAAACAGGGATGCATAGAATCTAAAAGGCGAATGAAAATCTAGACTCCATTCTTTCAGACAGAATTTCTAGAACGGGATCTCCTACAATGAATTCAAATTATGTGTTCATGAGTCACTCTGTGAAGACCTTTGCGCCTTAGGATAAAACTGAAGCCAAAAATAAACCATCTTTTCAACGGCAATTTGATCAGCAATGGAAACTAGGCGCATAACATCTCAATGGTTCTCCTAGTCGTTGAGTAATTAAACGTCTTCGCGCATAAAAATGAAGGATTATCAACAATTCTTAACAGCGGCACCGTAATATACACCCATAGGGAATACCAACTTCCTGTCCATAGACTCTTTCAAATTCTATAGGACAGATGCAAATAAGAATTTCGAAACTATTTTGAAATATATCCTTCTCCACTTCCTGACTTTCTCCCGGAAACTGCAATCACAGAAAACAGTTGCCCAGAATATCCGTAATTCTTTGTAACTGTAACACATAGTTGGTCTATATGAAACGACTTCGTAGTTCTTTTAGCTCCTATATCTTTGTTATCTTGTAACAGGCCACCAGATCTGATAATTCGTCAGTATTCAATAATGCTTAAATGCTAGACGGTAAAAATTTGTCCAGCCAACAGTCATACCCCATTACCGTGACTATCCTAAACGTTCTAACTAGCTTGTTGTGGGAAACATGGTTTTCACTCTTTTTAAAAGCTATTCGTAAACTTCGTGTAACTTACTGCAGAAGACATGAACTCGCAGAAAGAATGAATTCCACAGTAGTAAAATCTGCTAGAAATCTTCGCAATCCTGTGACTGATTTTTTCCCCCAAATTTGTCAATTTTCAACAAGGTTAATTTTCATCTCGGAGGAGGCGAAGTCAATTATCAGAAAAGTTTAGAACTTGTTACGTTGGTTAGAAATAGATATTTCGACTCTCCAAGAGGCATTATCATCCGTGAATATACAACAGAAATCTAGTTTTATACATCCGGAAGATATCTGAATAAAATATAGCCAGTTAAGTCTTTAGTTACACTGAGCAGGTGCATTAATGGGCTTAATTTTCCTTAAATCCTGGTGTTATTATGCTGACCTCAGCAGTGATTGAATGAATGAACAAATGACTGAGCAGTGAATGAAATTTTCATTATCTTGCCTTGGCAACAAGGACATTATTGTGATCATCATGAAGTTAATTGATATTATCATCTTTGTATGACAGTGACCATCCTCAACATTATTATTATTATTATTATTATTATTATTATTATTATTATTATTATTATTATTATTATTATTATTATTATAAAAATTGTTTATATTACCATTACTGAGTCCCTTAGGGCCACGCAGTGCTGGAGCCAATGTTGATGATGATGATAATTATAATAGTGATTATTATCATTGCTATTACTATATCCTTCAGTGATGTGCATTCTATTCATCCCGCGTCTCTGAATAGGAAGAGTTGAATTGCCCCTTCCATTCACCCACTCCATTCCCCATCCAGATGACATCCATGCGCCAATAACCATCATTCCTGTGGAGGGAGGAAGAATTCCACCAGGCAGGACAAGACAAGCGACACTTCTTTTTTTTTTTTCCCTCCCTTCCACCGCTTACATAAACAATCCTAACCTCGCGGAAGGGAGAGAGAGAGAGAGAGAGAGAGAGAGAGAGAGAGAGAGAGAGAGAGAGCCAGGCACAGCCGTCACAGGCGGGTCTGACATAATCTGCAAAAGGCCACAGATAAAAAAAAGGATGAAAGTGGATATACCCAGTTCGTTCATTTGATCGCGAGGGATCCACAAAAAGCCTGCGAATGCAACGCGGCTTCGGACGAGTTGTAGTATGTAGTTTTGGCCATGACTGGCGTGAGCTACGCCGGAAAAGCTGTATAAAAAGGCATCTTATTTAAGGTAGCTATTATCAGTACCTGGTTAATTTCACCAAGATTCATTTGGAAGACTTTTATATTATAATAAGATGAACCTCACGCATTTTCGTGCAGAGGTGACTGCTAAAAGAACAGGCGTCTTAATCAAGACAAGCAGTAAAGTACCTGGTTAATTTCATCAAGATTCATTGGTTAGACTTATTTAATAAGATAAGCCTCAAGCTTTCAGTCTATAGCATAAACGACAGGCTGTTCCAAAACAATTTATTTTCAATTTGTATGTAGTATTGCTCGACTTGACTTATGTCGAGTTGAATGCTATAGGAACAAGCGTTTAAATTAAGGTAAACAGTAACGGTACCTGGTTAATTTCACCAAGATTCATTGGTTAGACTTATTTATATAAGATAAGCTTTGCGTTTTCGGTCTATAGCATAAACGACAGGCTGCTCCACAACGATTTATTTTTAATTGTATATAGTTGTGCTCACGACTTGTGTACGCAAAGTTGAATGCGATATGAACAAGTGTTTAAATGAAGGCAAACAGTAAAAGTACTGAGTTCATTTCACAAAGATTCTTTTGTTAAAGTTTTACATTTAAGATAAACCCCGCGTTTTCAATCTGCAGCATATCTGACAGGCTGTTCCAGAACAGTTTGTTTTCAACTGTATGTACAGTAGTTCTGTTCACGACTGGTTTGTGCAGAGGTGACTGCTATGGGAGCAAGCATCCTAATTAAGGCAAATATATCACCAAGATTCATTTGTTAGACTTTTATATATAAGATAACGTTCGCGTTTTCCCTCTATACCATCAACGACAAGCTGTTCCTCGGCAATTTGTTTTGAAGCGCGAGAACGCGAGAGTGGCCCGCCATGGGGACCTGTCATACGATACACACAGGGTGGGCGTTTTAGTGGTGAAGGCTTCTATCCTGGGCTGGCCCCGTGGGTTCTCTCCCGGCCCACGGGGAGGGAGGGACTGGGATCCTTTGAGGATGACAGAAGGAAGGATGAAATGGATGCTAGGGGTGCATAACTGGGAGAGAAAGGATGACTAAGATCAGACGGAGGGGGGGGGGAAAATGTTTGATGGGAAAGGAGAAATCGCCTCGGCCATTAGCATAAGGGGAAAGAAAGAAGTGTTGCAGACTTTCATTATCTTGAGCAAATAACAACTTTCGGGAAAATGGCGATATTACGAGTGCATGACTCAACATATCAAGACGCATTAAATTTGAAGTCGCTCGCGCAAAAAGATAAAATGACAGTGATGTTTCATGAGCATCTGTGATCTGACACAATTGTAACTGAGAATGTTTAAAATGACAAAGTAAACTGGAAATGTTACCGAGGCTTCTTTTTAGATAGAACATTATTCTTATTAATATCCTAAATATGAGCTTGTTTTTATTTTTAGATGAGGTGAACACTCAGAATAATGTACCCTTAATAGCTTATAATTTAACTTTAAATGAAACAAGCATAGATAAACACACACACACACACACACTCCTGAGTAAATAGTTTCCTAGTCGGTGGTGAACATAAGGATAATTGTTAAGTTTCTATCGATTCTTACGGATCTTATTGTGACCCACTACAACTCACTGCGTTAAGGAAAATTAAGAAAGAATTCCGGAGCTTAACGTCAGGGAGAGAAATGCTTTCACTCAAAACATCAACTTGGTGGTGGCTCAATTAAATGTAACCGAGTACCGGAACCTTTCCCTGAAAAAAGCGGGACGCCATATCTTAAAAACTAACCATAGAATTTTCTTCAAAATCATCTCATCATGTTTCCCAAACCCAAATTTCTCTAATTGTAGCAATCTAACCTAACCTAACCCAACCCAACCGCGGTTGGTGCTATACTAGCATACATCTCGGGAATTTGCTGCCGGGTAGACATGCCACACTGAGAAAAGGGGTGACTTTCGATTTATGTCAAAAGATAAAATATTTTAAGGAACTCTGCTTCTCTGATCGAAGCATATTCTATTTATTGTTAGCTTTTGGGGGGTATTTATAAAAAAATTTCGTGACCAATCGGTCAGAGTTTTCTGCACGCTAACTTTGGAATAAAAATAGTAACTTAGACAAGGCTAAAATTCCTATAAGAATGTCATTTCCCATTCGTTTTGCCTCGTAAGTTTTCAGACGTCAAGAAAACTTGATAAATAAATACTGGGTCCTCAAATTCGACAGAGAAGCACTAGAGTCAACAGAATCTGCCGGATAGATAGAGCCGATAGATTCTGTTAATTATAGTGATTCTCTGTCTGATTTTGAGAATCCAGTATTTAGTATTGAGTTTTCTTGACGTCTGAAAACTTACGAATAAAACAGTGGGAAATGAAATGGATACAGGAATTTCAGCCTTTCCTAAGTTACATTTTTTTGTTCCGAAAATGTCTTATTTGAGACCCCTTGAAATCTTTAATTAAAACGGCCCAGAAACTAACATACACAGAAATAATGAAGAAAAAATGTCGGTAAACATCCTAGTTGAAGAGACCTAAAATGAATGATAATTTGATTATCGAATGAATACTTTTCCCATCTTATGGAAAAACAATTATAACAGGCAAAGCAACTAAATGGTTGAAAAATTAGCGTTTCTTATAAAAAGGGTAATAAAACGTTATTGCAATCTATTATTAATTTTTCTTTACACGAGCATAAGCTCTGCCAAATTTGAAGTCATTTCAACAACAAAATGGAATTAACCTCCCTCTGTTTTTAACTCTAATCCTTCTGGTTATCTAAGTCTTAACTCTAATCCTTCTGCCCTTAACTCTAATCCTTCTGCCCCTAGCTCTAATCCTTCTGCTCTTAACTCTAATCCTCCTGCTCTTAACTCTAATCCTCCTGCTCTTAATTCTAATCCTTCTGCCCTTAATGCTAATCCTTCTGACCTTAACTCTAATCAAATCTAATCTTTCTGCCCTTAAAAAGTAACAAATGGCTAACATCTAACAACAGACTTGATTGTAACTCTAATAATCTATAATTCTAATCCTTCTTTTAATCTAAGTAAAATGCTGGTCTGGTCTCTAATCCTTCTGCCCTTAACTCTAAGCAACTCTAATCCTTCTCTTTCTTATAAATAAAGAAATGCTTCTGATAAATTCTGTTTAAGAATCCTTCTGACCTTAATCTTTCTAACTAATATTCTGCCCTTATTTCTAATCTTTGAGCATAATCCCTCTTGGCCCTAATTTGAAATAATTCCTTTCTGTAATCCTTCGACAAAACCCTTCTGCTCGCCTAAATTCTTAATCTTTTAATTTCTGACCTTCTAAGCTAACTCTAATTCTAACTCTAATCCTTCTGACCTTAACTCTCATTCACACCTTCTTCCACCCATTCCTCACTGCCTGAGCACATCAGACGCGTTATTTCCCTTTAAAAAGGTGTATTTTTAAGCCGCTGTCATCGTGACAGCGTTGTTTTCTTATCCCCGAGATAATGGCAGACGGGAAGATGTGGCTAGCTAGAGTGTTGATGAGACGGGGCTGTGGAATCGTTCTAAATTCGAGGGAAAAGGGTTGATTTTTTCGTATGTTTTTGTATTTATTAGTCTGGGAGAGAGAGAGAGAGAGCATGAGAGAGTGATATTACCAGAGAGAGAGAGAGACCCTCCCGTGTTGGCAGGCCCTCCTGTGTTGGCATGTCTTAGTTTCTCTCTCTCTCTCTCTCTCTCTCTCTCTCTCTCTCTCTCTCTCTCTCTCTCTCTCATTCCCCATCCTAACAAAACAACGAGGTGCATAATTCAATGCTTAGGTCAACAGAGGCACATTGAATTTTTAGGTAACGTGCCCATTCGTCCCTCA
>NC_089792.1:9915714-9935714 GCF_040412425.1 Macrobrachium rosenbergii | reverse complement strand
AAAAAGATCCTATTTGATTATTACACCGAATAAAATATTTATCACCAGTTCGTGATAAATATACGAAGTTGGAAATGGTTGTTGTCTTAAATCGTTCTTAAATTATTATATAGAAACAAGTGAAAAATATCCCGAAATTTCATCGGCTCAATCGAGTTTTCTGTACAGCGTATAATCAAGGCCACCGAAATAGGTCTATCTTTCGGTGGCCTCGATATAATCACGGGCCGGTGGTGGCCTGGCCTATATTGTTGCCAGACGCACGATAATGGCTAACTTTAACCTTAAATAAAATAAAAACTACTGAGGTTAGAGGGCTGCAATTTGGTATGTTTGATGACTGGAGGTGGATGATCAACATACCAATTTGCAGCCCTCTAGCCTCAGTAGTTTTTAAGATCTAACGGCGAACAGAAAAAATGCTGACAGAAAAAAGTGCGGACGGGCAGATAAAGCCGGCACAATAGTTTTCTTTTACAGAAAACTAAAACGGGGCAAATATGTTGCCACATCTCCTACTGCCTATTTTAGGTCAATAATGGGTATTCAATAACTGACTCTGTCTTGAAAAATCTTTAAATATTTCAGCAGTATTAGCTGATAAAACACTGTGAATAGCAGAGGAAAATTTCGAAATACCTACGAAATAGAAAAAAAAAAATAAAAAAGAGAAAATTTCGAAATACCACTTATCAAAAAAAAAAAGCGATCTTAATAACTGTATCAAAAAGAGCCACACGAGGCTTAAACGGAAAGATCAGAAAGGCTGAATTGAATTGAACTGAACTGAAAATAGAGTTTAGGCCAAAGGCCAAGCACTGGGACCTAAGAAGTCATTCAGCACTGAAACAGAAATTGACAGTAAAAGGTTTTGAAAGGTGTAACAGGAGAAAAACCTCGCAGTTGCACCATGAACCAATTGTTAGGAGAGGGTGGAGAGTAAGATGGGAGAAAGAGAATATGAAAGGAGATACAGTAAGAGGAACGAAAGGGGTTGCAGCTAGGGGCCGAGGGCACGCTGCAAAGAACCTTAAGTAACGCCTACAGTGCACCGCATTAGGTGCACTGACGGCACTATCCCCCTCCGAGAGAGAGATCAGGAAGGGCATACGGCGTAAATGAAACGGCCTAAAATAAAGAGGCGACTGACGATTTCCACATTTCCGGAAGACTTCCGAATGAAAAGTGGCGTCACAGGGCGTGAGATAACGCAGTTTATGATGAGATTTCTTCGGCGATACTGTTAACCCCTATTTTTTTTTTTTCGGCAGGTTGGTTTGGCCCACGACGCCGCCTCTGTGACGCAACGCTACCTTCGTTGATCAGTGCCACATTTTTGTTTGCTTGTTTGTTCGTGATAAATAAAAATGAGAGGCACAGATTAACGGCGGTAGGTGGTCCATTAATTTAAGGTTGGTGTGTGACCAAATACATTTTATAGATACTGTATTAACTCGACTCATGTGCACACATACACACGCACACACGCACATACGTGTATATATACATAAATATATAATTATATATATATATGTATATATTTATATATATATATGTATGTATGTATGTATGTATACATATATATATATATATATATATATATATATATATATATATATATATGTATATATGTGTATATATATATATATGTGTATATATATGTATATATATGTGTATATATATGTATATATATATATATATATATATATATATATATATATACATATACGAGTATATATATATACATATATATAGCTTCAGTGCCTGTCTACTTCCTTGTGACGTCACATGACATTATCAAATTAATGATATACTATTAAAAAACTGAGTGACGTAATGACGTTGGTATTCTAAATCGGTAATGACGTTAGTTTTCTTCCCTAATTAACATTTGACATCAGAAATGCAAAAATTATGACCAACTGTCTGTATAAGAACGTAGTATTAAAATTTTGTAAAACTTTTACCCAGCAATTGATAACTTCATGAACTTTTTGAACAGATAATCCGAATCTAGAAATCAGTAAGATTCAATTTTATCAGAAAGATTAAATGAAACACTCTGAAACGTAATTACAATAAATGAGGTAGAGAAGTAATGGAAGTTCATAAGCATGGCCATTAAAATTTTTAAAGGATTGTAGATTAAAAAAGAATAATTTTATTGTTGCAATAGAGACAATTGATCTGTCTCGTTTTGTTTCAAGCGATGAAATAAAATTCACGTAGTAACCTCGCTATGATTCTTAAGAGGTATAATTAGCATAATGATATCTCACATGAAATGCTGCCATATCTTTATTTTCCTATAACTTCTAGTAAGCAGTAACTTCTCTGCGTTACAATACTTAAGGTCAATGCATAGTGCAATTTGTTAAGATGAAAGGAAGAAAACTCAGCCATATTGAAAAAAGTTTTAACATGAGCAACCTAAAACATGAACATTCACGTTATGTTCTTAAGTGCAAACATGTGGCAAATGTGAAAAAAGTTAAAAGATAGATACTGAGAGAGAGAGAGAGAGAGAGAGAGAGAGAGAGAGAGAGAGAGAGAGAGAGAGAGAGAGGCGGGGGTGTATATTTTATCTCCTGTACGGCCGTCATCAAAGAATGGAGAGTAGATGTGTATTAGCTTTCAATTTGTTCGCCACCGGGATGACGAAACGCCTTCAAGATAAACTAAGGGCATTCGCGTCCTTAAAACCCAGACAGACAGGAATAGCTTCGGCCTTTTCCCCTCCTGGTGCCAACTTGCACAG
This sequence comes from Macrobrachium rosenbergii, assembly GCF_040412425.1. Lineage (NCBI taxonomy): Eukaryota > Metazoa > Arthropoda > Malacostraca > Decapoda > Palaemonidae > Macrobrachium > Macrobrachium rosenbergii. The sequence continues at coordinate 9,932,956 of NC_089792.1, read as the reverse complement.
GGTGGAGACAGCGATCGCTGGACCATGCACCTTTTGTCCTGATTTTCAGCGCCCCGTGTCCGATTTTGAAGGCCCTCTGGGTTAATATATTCTCTTATTTGAATGATTTATTTATAATGTTGGCTAATTTATGATGAGAAGACGCAGGAAGGACACGGAATGACAAAACTGCTTGAAAACGAGACGAGAAACTGTGCCAGACTTCGGTGCCATGTGCCAAATCGTGTTCATTCTCTCTCGGTGCCGACGGGATCATTACCCGCGCCCAAGTTTCGAATACTTTCGTTCATTTTACAGAACGAATGACGCTTCCAAATATCATAAAGGTAACGATAATCGTTCATACGATTTTGATAAATTTTCCGGTCGGGCAAAGGACCAGAATCTTGCCCTTCGCGGCGCCGTTTGACGCGAAAACAAAAATTGCTAAAAGACAACCGTCAACTCACGCCCTTACTGGGGGTCCGCGCTTCGAGTCGCGGGACTGGCTGAGCGCGAGCGCGACGCACGGGGTCAGTTTGGGTCGGAACACTGTGGAGGGAACACTGCTCTGTTACTCTCGAGGATGCCCTGTGGATCTATATCTCTCTCTGAGTGTGTGCCTTCTTCTTAAAACGGCTCTTTCTCGACAGATTCTGCAATAGCGCAAATACATTGCTACAGCAACTGTTGTTTGTCTCTTAAGTGTTCAGTGATTTTTTTTTTCTGTTTCTCTTCAATGGAATTTTGAGTATATAAGCAAATCCAAGAATTGAAAAGCAAAAAAAAAAAAAGTGTATGAAATTTCTCTCCTGTGACGACTTATAAGACGAATATTCCGAAGTTTATGGTGAGTATATGAACAGATTTACCGACAATATACTGAGATAATTTTTATACCTTTGTTGATATTTTGCAATGATCTACAAGTACACAAAGGCATACCGCCAAGAGATGGCAGCGGAATGTTTTTCTTTTCAGGATAGCAGTCATTTACCTGTTAAAGATCTGTTAATAATAATAAGTGGGTCAAGAAAAGACTCGAAGGAATTGCGCTTGAAAGGTGCATGAAATATATAATTTTTACTTCTAAAAGAAAAGTCGTATTTCACTGTCATGAAGTCATCATCTTTGGTTAGTGTTCTTTTGTTCATAATAATAATAATAACAATAATAATAATAATAATAAATTTATCCTAAAGATAAGTGTATACTGAATAATAATAATATTATTATTATTATTATTATTAATAATAAATTATTATTATTATTATTATTATTATTATTATTATTATTATTATTATTATTATTATTATTATTATTATTATTAAAATAAATTTATCCTAAAGGTGCTGTAGTATATATACTAGAGCTTGACTTTTCAGCAAGAATTAATAGTATTTACGTCATACTTAATTTTCTTAAATTTTGAGCTTAAATTTCTAATAGGGTCTTTTATGATACATCTTCACATTATACGAGTACAGGTATTTTTTGAATCGATGAAGGTTCAATAACGGGTTGAGTATTGAAAATACAATATCCTAAACTTAACCACAACAAATTCCATTTCTATATCTATAGAATGCAACTGAAATGTTTGATAAAAATTATATATTTTATTACTGATTCATTAATACATAATTATTGGGGTTATGATATTCTAATTTATAGATCCTCTATCTGTTGTAGCATTACTTCAGCAACATGTTTGTGTGTGTTTGTTTGTTTGTTTTTTTTTTTTTTTTTGAGAAATACAGTCCAGGTTTACACAGAGCAAATCCGGTGGCAACATAAATTTCTTTTGCATTACGTGATGCCTTTCCGTGGTGCATGGTATCGAGGGCGCCATGTTTCTTAGTCCCTGATTTTTTTTTAAACATATCTCTTCTGAGTTTTAAAGGAAAATAAAAATGAAAAAAGTGTTTAAATTAACGACTGTTTTGAGCGAATAGCAAATACGGCAATTAACAAGTATCATCACCGAATTGAGTATCTTAATCCAGTTGTAACCTAGAGTCTCACGTACCTGTACGTATGAAAGGGTTAACTTTAGATTCTGCATCGGCAACTGTGATAGTTCCCCCACATATAACTCTACGGGGTGGAACCAGATATTTTCAAAAGCTGGTAACCAGTTGGGAAAATTTTTTTTTTTCGATAAACTCTATGGGGACTGGCCACCATTTTTCAAATGGTGTAACTTGAATTAAGTTCTTTAAAAACATTGAATTATTCTATTTCTTAACTTTTACATCTGGGACAAAAAAAGTATTACGCTGAATGAAGCGCCTTCATGACAACTGTCTGTCTGACTGAAAATGAGATTATCATCAGATTCAAGAATGACAGAATTTTACGAGATTTTGACCGATTATCTAAGGTAACAATTACGCTTATCAATGTAATTCCTGCTTTAGGAGGGACAATATGGCCTTGTGTTATAAGATAAAAAAAGGAAAACGAAGACACCTGTAGTAAGGTATAAGGGCATTCTTCCCATAAACAACTGAACAGCAATCTCCCACTCAGTCAACATCTTCAATGCACCATCAGGAATGAAATAAGTGGACGATGAAATAAGTATATGTGATTCAAATAGTGCAAACTTGTTTACCTGGAACTGGGAGAGGACACTTAAATACATAAATATCGTGAGGACATATTTATATTATTTCATTACTAGCATTATGAAAATGAACTACAAAGGACTCTCTCTCTCTCTCTCTCTCTCTCTCTCTCTCTCTCTCTCTCTATATAAATATATATATATATATATATATATATATATATATATATATATATATATATATATATATATATATATATATATATATATATATATATATATATATATATATATATATATATATATATATAATATATATATATATATATATATATATATATATATATATATATATATATATATATATATATATATAATACACAAACGAGAAGGCTCTCATGTTTATTTTATAAATAGAATGACTGTTCACTTTCAGAGTGGCTGTTAATTGCTGCTTAAAACCGCATTCATTTTAACAGTCACAGCATTTCTTGAATAAGTCACTGGAAATTTTAACTTTCTTCACCATCTGCAAAACTCACGTTGCCGTATGCGGATTATGACATTGCAAATTATTACATGCAACAGTCTATTTTGGAAGTAGGGTTCGTACAAATGCTAGAAGAAGGTCTCTGAGGAAATGCAAGTATTAAGGCACAGAGCTTTTGTTCTGAAGAGCACAAACAGAACACTTAAGTCCTACTTCGTAGTCCTTTCACGTAGGATAATTTATGTGGCCTAGAGAAGGATGTAATTTCCTTCATTCACAGATCCTAGTTAAGTCTGGGAAGGCTGCTAATTACCTTTCTTTTTTTTCTTTTTTTGCTGTTTCTTAGGTTAAATTAGGAGGAACTTAACTGCTACTTTGAGAAGGAATAGTGTATCATGTTAAATTTTAATGAAGATAGATTCTCTCTAGGAGCAGAGAAAAGTTAAAATGTTAGGGCTCAGAGTAAAAGAAAAATTCGTTCATCATGTACAAGCTAATGAACAAATGTTAAATTTTAATGAAGATAGTCTCTCTCTCTCTCTCTCTCTCTCTCTCTCTCTCTCTCTCTCTAGGAGCAGAGAAAAGTTAAAATGTTAGGGCATGAAAATTCAGAGTAAAAGAAAAAAAATTACGTTCATCATGTACAAGCTAATGAACAAATGTTAAATTTTTAATGAAGATATGTTAGGGCATGTCTCAGAGTAAAAAGAAAAAATTACGTTCATCTCTAATGAACAAAATGTTGAAGATCTCTCTCTCTCTCTCTCTCTCTCTCTCTCTCTCTCTCTCTCTCTCTAGGAGTAGAAAAAAGAGAAAAGTTAGCTGACGAAAATTCAGAATAAAAGCAGAAAAAATTACATTCATCATGTAGAGTAACGTACACGCTAATGAACAAATGTTAAATTTTAATGAAGATAGTCTCTCTCTCTCTCTCTAAAAGTGAAAACGTTAGCTGACGAAAAATCAGAATAAAAGCAAAAAAAAAAAAAAAAATTACATTCGTCATGCAGAGTAACGTACAAGCTGATGGACAAATTACGCATGACACCAAACTCTGAAACAACCCCCCACCCCCTAAAAAAAATACACGAAGTGGCACCTCCAATTCTACCCCGACAGGGACGCGGCAAAAATAGTGTTCTTTAAACACGAAGAGAAGTCTTCTTAAATATGACTATTAATTTCGTTCAAGAAGGTTAAACAGTCACTTGACGGCAAGATGGTGCCGCAAGTGTTTGTGATAATGTGCCGGCAGACACGCGATGTGTACAATTACGTCCAATCTTATATAAATGTTCACTGACCACGAGGAATGAGGTCTGCCATTGCGAGCTCCTGTGGTCATCTGAGGAAAGTATTTTCCCAAGTTTCTTTATGTTAAGTCAAAGATTTTTTTATTTTCTCAAGTTCTCAAAAAAATTTTTTTTTTTTTTATTTTCTCAAGTTCTCGATTTATTTTATTTTGTCAAGTTCTAAAGTAAAAGATTCTGTTATTTTCTCGTTCTCAAAATTTTTTGTTTTATTTTCTCAAGTTCTGAGTTTTTAAAAAAATTCTCAAGTTCCCAAGTAAAATATTTGCTATTTTCTCAAGTTCTCAAGTAAAAGATTTTATTTTCTCAACTTTTCAAACTTTTTTTTTATGTTCTCAAATTCTGAATTTTTTTTTTCTCAAGTTCTCTAGTTAAAGATTTTGTTATTTTCTTTAACTTCTCAATTTTTTTTTTTTATTTTCTGAAGTTCTGAACTTTTTTATTTTCTCACGCCCTCAAGTAAAATATTTTGTTATTTTCACAAGTTCTATAAAAAATTAATGTGCTATTTTCTCAAGTTTCAAGTAAAAGATATTATCTTCTCAAGTTCTCAAGTAAATGATTTTCTTATTTTCCCAATTTCTCAAGTAAACCTTTTTTATTTGTAATTGGAAAACTGAATCAGCAATGGTTAAGAAATTTATAATTTATATAATATATTCACTGCCGATCCCAAGAGTCCGGATAAATTGGGAGGGCTGAAATTAGGAAGGGCATCTGTCCGTAAAACATCTGCTAAAACCAATTATGAAGTGAGCCGTTCAACATGGAGACAACTGGAAAAGACTCATTAAAAACAACGATCCCGACCGGGGAATAAGCTAGAGAGAAGAAGAAGAAGAAGAAGAATAAGAAGAAGAAGAAGAAGAGAGGTTGAAGTCAGGAAGGATACAGCATCTGCTAAAACCAATTATGAAATGAGCCATTCAATATAGAAACTGGAAAAGGCTCATTAAAAACAGCGACCCCGACCCGGGAATAAGCTAAAGAGAAGAAGAAGAAGAAGAAGAAGAAGAAGAAGGAGAAGACGACACTAGGGTAATTATGATCACTATGCAGAAAGCAAAATAAATGTAAACATCAACATTACTAGAAGAAGAGCTATAATAGCACCCCTAGCAATCCCCTCCCAAATAAAAGCTGACACACAAACATCCAGACCAAGACATCGAAGCCTTACAGACTTACGACACAAATGTCCATCGTTTTCTAAAAACCCAACAGTAAAACACTGTTGACACAGACTTTATCTCATCCGCCCTCAAAATAAAAACGAAGAAGTAAAAAGGAGAAACACTAAACCCAGATTGCGGTTTGGGGTTTCATGATTATTTTCGCGGCTTTGGGCAACAGCTGTCACACGGCGTTTTCAAATTTTCTCAAGCTTAGCTTCTGAGAAATGGCAATATTCCCTAATGCTGCGTCAATCCAGTAAGTGGAAGTTTCTCTTCGGGATGTTATCAACATGTGTTAATTAAATGTGATATTATTTTAGGATGAGAGATAGACTTATATCACTGTCTGTCAATCTACTTTGTATCTATCTATGTGTGTGAGTGTTTGGAGTAGGCGTGGGGTACTTTTGTGGTCCAGCGGTTGGCTCGGACTCTTCCCCAGTGAGAGATACGTGGTTCGGTTCCCGGGCGATGTAGATTGATGTTATACTTTTCCATTAATATTCATTGTGTCTCTTTTGGCCTAAGAAGTGACTTATGCACCTGGTAGTTACTCTTTTATGGTGGGCTAGCTCCCTCATCCAGAAATATTGGGGTGAAAGGTACATTCCTAAAGTCACATCCGAAGATGGAAATGGTAAGTTTTCTTCTCTCTCTCTCTTCTTCTTCTCTCTCTCTCTCTCTCTCTCTCTCACTCTCTCACTCATATATATATATATATATATATATATATATATATATATATACAGTATATACATATTTATATATGTATATACATATATGTAAATGTATATATATTTACATATTTACATATATACATACACATACATATATATGTATATATATAATACATATATATATATATAAAAATATATATATACATATATATATATGTATATCATGGAGAAGGGATGGCTGCATTAGCAAGGCCGCTGCCGTGCCTCGACTTTTTTATATATAGAAGATTGCATGCTGGGTCATTTTCACGGATTACATGTGACCTTGAATGAAAAAACATGTGACCCTGAATATCTGCAAAAAAAAAATTATTTATAGATGCTTTACAGATGCCAGTTATAACCCATAATCCTGCCTACAATAAAAAAAAAGATACAATAGTTACTGTGTACACAAAGAAATGAACCTATGACTCACCAAGAGGCATTTCTCAGTAAGAAAATAAAGAGAGAGAGAGAGAGAGAGAGAGAGAGAGAGAGAGAGAGAGAGAGAGAGAGAGAGAGAGAGAGAGAGAGATTACTCTTTGTTCATTTTAAAATTTATTCATGTAAGATATTTTCTCAGGCAAATAAAAACGTACATTTACATTTATCATTCCATTGTATAAACATATGTAAATTAAAATTATAACCTAAAACAACTAGATGACAAAAAGATAGGCGATAAAGGAGAGAATACAAAGTGAATGATTAAACAAAATATTCTTTAACTTACTGTTCTAAAGTTTGTTGAGCAAGAGGAAATATTTTTAACTGGAGTTCCTTTGCATTTGTTTAACTGTAACAAAGAATTACCATTTCATTTTATCAGAATACTGACTACTGAGAGAGAGAGAGAGAGAGAGAGAGAGAGAGAGAGAGAGAGAGAGAGAGAGAGAGAGAGAGAGTAGAATTACCATTTCATTTTATCAGAGTACTAACAACGAGAGAGAGAGAGAGAGAGAGTACAATTACCATTTCATTTTATCAGAATACTAACAGAGAGAGAGAGAGAGAGAGAGAGAGAGAGAGAGAGAGAGAGAGAGAGAGAGAGTAGAATTACCATTTCATTTTATCAGAATACTAACAGAGAGAGAGAGAGAGAGAGAGAGAGAGAGAGAGAGAGAGAGAGAGAGAGTAGAATTACCATTTCATTTTATCAGAGTACTAACAATAGAGAGAGAGAGAGAGAGTACAACTACCATTTCATTTTATCAGAATATTAACAGAGTTTGAAGAGAGAGAGAGAGAGAGAGAGAGAGAGAGAGAGAGAGAGAGAGAGAGAGAGAAGAGAGAGAGATCGAATTACCATTTATTTTATCAGACACACTAACAAATATGAGAGTAGAGAGAGAGAGTACAATCTTTACATTTCAAAATTTTTCAGAATACTAACAGAGAGAGAGAGAGAGAGAGAGAGAGAGAGAGAGAGAAGAGATTCAAGAGAAAAAGAGAGAGAGAGAGATTAAAGAATTACCATTCAAATTTTATCAGAGTACTAGTTATAAATGAACGAGAATATGAGAAAAGTAAAAGAGAAAAAGAGAGTAAAAAAACAATTACCAGATTTCATTTTATCAGAATAATGAAAAAGAGAGAGAGAGAGAGAGAGAGAGAGAGAGTAATAAATTAACCATTTCATTTTATCAGAGTATATATATAAAGAGAGAGAGAGAGAGAGAGAGAGAGAGAGAGAGAGAGAGAGAGTAGATGGAGGATGATAAATGCATAAAAAAGCTGTTACAATGTACTTAATATATATGTATAATATATATCAGGGGTGAGATTATCATTGTTTGAAGGAAGGTCAACACGTTGTCATAAAAAGTTTAAACTCGCCTGAGGTCTCCTTATCCGGGAAATTATCGTAGATCAGATTACCAGAGGGTAATTGTTTATTCACATACACGCTTATGCTTATGCGACCATATGAACTTTATTATAGTTTTGCTTATTGCACGCGTAATAAACTTTGTCTAAAAGTTTTAAGTTACTGAAACTCTTAAGGCAAATGGAATTTTGTGGGAGATAAAGACAAAATGATTCACTTTACAAAAACAACACCATTGATATTTTTTGGGGGGTTCAAATGGTATAATCTTGGAACGTAACAAGAATATAGTTGTGTTGAGATGGATATGGTTAAATCGTGGTACTATATTTTCTTGCAATTATGAAAGAAATTCAATTAAGAGGTAGAATTTGAATATGAGAAAAGTAAACTGAGTTAAAAAAAGAACAGTAAAAAAATAATTGACCCAGATCAGATATGAAGGAAGAAAATCTTAGTATAATATCAAACCTGAGAAAGATTAAATTTTAGGAAAGAGAAAAACAAGACAGAAGAATGTTTAAAGAATGGGGACTGATTGAGACTGCTCCGTAATGTTTACCAATAAAAATCATAATCTAATTTTTCAGAGAGAGAGAGAGAGAGAGAGAGATATATATATATATATATATATATATAGAGATATATATATATATATCATATATATATATATATATAGAGAGATATATATGTATATATTAAGGATGATAAATGATAAAAAAGCTGTTACATATGAATTAATGAATAAATTCATGGAAGATCATTGTTTGAAAAGGCCAACACATTGCATGACTGTTTAAATTTGCTGAGGTCTCTTATCCGGGAAATGATTACATTTACAGGGTTATTGTTTATCATATATATATATATATATATATATTTATTATAGTTTTGTTTATGCATCTATAAACTGTGTCTAATTAAGTTTTACCCATTTACTGAAACTCTTCAAGATGTCAAACAATATTTTGAGATAACTTTGCTATTCTATACAAAACAAAACGACTGATAACTACAGCCAATTAAACTAGTATAGTCTTCCTAATTAATTGCTTAGGCAACAGAGAATACGATGTGATTTAAACGATATAGGTGACCATAATCGTTCCTGTTATGAAGAATCAAGACCTAGAATTGAAATGAATATAAAGTTCAAACTGAGCTAAAAAGAAAGCAAAAACCTATGATGTCATTCAGATATGAAAAGAAAATTGTATAAAAAAAGATTAAAGGTCTGGGAAAGAATGAAAAGAAACAGAAGATGGGAAAAACTGATTCAAAGCAGTTTTGCAATTATGAAATATTTGTTAAGAGAGTTGTGGATAGAGGGAGGGAAGAAAGATAATTTGAATGGAGGTACAGTAAAAGGAATGAAAGGGGTTGAAGCTAGGGACAGAAGGAACGCTGCATAGAACTTGGATATGAGAAATGACATACAGAATTACATGAATAAATTCATGGAACACTGATTGTAACGTAAATTTCGGCGTTGCGGGGATATCAAACTTGAGATGAGGTGAACATTTTAACAAAAAAAAAAAGCAAGAAATACGTACAAAAATGGTTGAATAAAGAAACGGACTAAATTCGTCCGTCTACCATTATAAAACGATCAAGATGTCAATGACGTCATCCAGAGAGAGAGAGAGCCAATTAACTATGTGTGCTTGTTATTGTGGAAGCAGCTTTCAAACGGCAACTGGGTCTTAAAAGAATATCAATCGTTTTATAAATCAAAGCTCAGAGAATTAACATGAGTTTGGAAAAGATACTGGAAGCAGAGGTCATTCAGCGCTTGAAAGCATGCATGAGAGAAGGTAGGTCTGAAAGGGAAGAAAGATAATATGAATATATAGTATATATGAATATATATATATAGGGGCCGATAGGGACGCTATATAGAATATGATATATATATATATATATATTATATATATACACTAACACACACGGTGAATTTTAAACCACAGATATAACATTTTCATAAAAGAAAAAAATACAGCAAGAATAACTTACAAAAATGATTGAAATTATAACATTAGGCACCTGCCCGGGCTACCATTATAAAATGGGACTTTGGTCATTTATAATACAGTTAAGTTTATATTAGAGAGAGAGAGAGACCACAGAGCTGATTAACAGCTCTCCTAGGGCTGGCCTTTCAACCGGGGAATGGTTAAAGAATATTATTTTAATGTGGCTAAGAACCAATTGGTTACCTAGCAACGGGACCTTACAGCTTATTGTGAAATCCGAACAGCATTATACTGAGAAATGAATTTCTATCACCAGAAATAAATTATATATAATTCTTCATTAGCCGGTCGGAGACTTGAATTTTTCGGGCCTAAAGCGAGTGCTAGGCGACAGCATACCTTACCGACTCTCCCAACGGAAAGAACAGATAGACGGTCAAATTCCAACCATTTGGATGTATATACATATACATCAACTTTACATTATAATATATATATATATATATATATATATATATATATATATATATATATATATATATATATATATATATATATAGGCCTATATGTATATGTGTGTATATGTGTGTGTATACATACACATATATATACACACATATGTATACATATACAAAAATACTTGCATACATAAATACCTTTTTATATGCATGTTTACCTATGAGAACTTTCATGTGCACGAACGAAAGCATATTTATGTATGTATGAATGTATGCATGTATGTCAGTAATAAGTGATAACATGCACACCCAACTATAACTCACACACAACACAAAGAAAGAAAAACAGAAAGAGAGAACAATTTCAGTCAACAGCAGAAATTACAGACAACAGCATCAAAACAGTCAGTCAAGTGACACGTGAAATTATTTGGGCAAGTTTCTTCTGTGATGAATAAAAGACGACAATAGAAACACACATTATAAAATAAACAAGTAAAAAATGCGCAAAAGTTTCTTCGGCGCAATCGAATTTTCTGTACAGCGTATAATCAAGGCCACCGAAAATAGATCTGTTTCGGTGGTCTCGGTACGGTATAAATGCTGTATGAGCTGCGGTCCATGAATCTTTAACCATGGTCCGGTGGTGGCCTGGCCTATATCTTTGCCAGACGCACGATTATGGCTAACTTTAACCTTAAATAAAGTTAAAACTATTGAGGCTAGAAGGCTGCAACTTGGTATGTTTGATGATTCGAGGATGGATGATCAACAGACCAATTTGCAGCCCTCTGGCCTCACTAGCTTTTAAGATCTGAGGGCGGACAGGAAAAAGTGGGAACAAAAAAGTGCGGACGGACAGACAATAGTTTTCTTTAACAGAAAACTAAAACGAGGAATCTTAGGATATGTCAGAAACCTTTACGAAACTATAATCATCCTTTTCAATATCAGTGATTTTTTACATGGAAAATATTCAAAGAGAAAATTTAAATGCAAACAGGAGAACATTCTCTTGAGATTAATTAGGTAAATTTTCGTATGTAACGTCATAATGCTGTACTGAATAAGTACAAGGACATGTGATTCTTTCCCCTTGTAAAGCAAATGAAGAGAGAAATTATTTGACGCTGCAGTCTAACAAAACATTTATAAAGAAAACATTATCAATAGCGCATCACTATACTGAGACCAGAAACAATAAGTAAAAATCCACAGTTATGTATATGAGTAAGACTATATTTATCAAAATACAAAAAATGATTAAAATGTACGCTTTCGACCGTTTGAACGACGGTAATCTTCAGCCAACGGTTGAAAGCTTCCATATTTATCATCTTTGTGTTTTGATAGATGCAGTTTTACTCTTATCCATAACTGGATTTTTACTTAAAAGAACATTATTGAATAATGAACACCATATTATATCTAAATATCATTATATTTTAATTACATTATCAATATCCTTAGTCAGCTGCCTAGCATAAACGAGCCTGTTATTATTATTTATCAAGGATCTCCACAAGTAAAAAAAAAAAGTACTGTAAAACGTTAACCATGACGTCTTCACTTTTTGCAAATCAATACAATAGAAATAATGTTTCAAGAACAACCGTAGATACTATGGTACCAGTTACACTCTCGATCTTTGCACTCGGACACCAGAGTGCAAGAATGCCACATCGTTGTAATGCACCAGACTTACAATGGCCCAACTATTTTATTTGTTTATTTGTTCAAGACGAGACTAATAGTTGTAGTATGTGTACATAGAGCAATTACATTTTGTAAAAGGGATAAAATAGTAGACTTTATTTGTGCTGTTTCTTTCTTTGCTGAATACATTTATCAGTGTGTGGTGTATATAATTTGTGAACAATGAAGATATGTTAAGGAGCATGAGCTGGAGTAGAGAGAGAGAGAGAGAGAGAGAGAGAGAGAGAGGGGGAATTATTGATGGAGTAAAATGCCTTTAGTAAAGGTAATCTGTCATACATATTTATGATTCACGTCAATAAACATACACGATTTCATTTTAGTGGACGATTAAGATCAAAGCGAAGGATAAAAGAATGCACGCCATTCATTTTTTAATATTATGCTTTTTAAAACGTTTTAATTGATCTTATACGAAATTCCAATGGAAAAAATTATTCACAGTGGAAGGGGTTAAGAAGCATCCATAAAAAGAGTTTCTAGTACTTGGGCCTTAAATTGGCTCTAGAAGTATATCCCTGTGACCTTATAGAACTGAGCTGAATATAGAATTTAGGCCAAAGGCCAAGCACTGGGACCTATGAGGTCATTCAGCACAGAAACGGAAATTGACAGCAAAAGGTTTGAAAGGTGTAACAGGAGGAAAACCTCGCAGTTGCACTGTGAAACAATTGTTAGGAGAGGCTGGATAGCAAGATGGAAGAAAGAGAATATGAATGGAGGTATAGTGAAAGGAATGAAAGGGGTAGCAGCCGGGGGCCGAAGGGACGCTGCAAAGAACCTAAAGTAATGCCTACAGTGCACCGCCTGAGGGGCACTGACTGCACTGCCCTTCTGCGGGGACTAGTTTTGCAGTGTCAATTTCTTTATTCTGCTTAGATACCAGAATAGCACAGTGCCAGGTCACAGGTCATCAACTGAGAATATACCGTAGTCTTCATGATAGAGACATAGATGTTGGCGTTTGTTAAAACTGGTCAACGGAAATTGAATTTAGTGGCTCACGTTTTCTGGAACACAGCTTAACCAGTGGTAGACGGCATTTACATGAATCAATCAAAATAAATAAACAAATAAATGAAGATAAAAAATGACTACAAATCCCAAGTTTTGATTATGGGCGTTCATAAATAAACGTTTTTATATTTTAGTATTAATACAGTTGTAAAACAGCTCCGGCTATATGACTTCTTGTAAGGTGTAAACAGAATATTGTTTTTCCTTTTATTTTTTCTTTGGTACCTCACATTTTTTTCTGTGTAATTTATTATCAGATATAATTTTCGTTGTATACATTAATAAGTTATGAATATATACATAATACTGCAGCTGTTTTGCTACTTGGAAATACAATGTACACACACATACACACACACATATGTATATACATATACATACATACATATATAAATATATATATATATATATATATATATATATATATATATATATATATATATATATATATATATATATATATATATATATATATATATATATATATATATATATATATAATCTTACTGTCACTGCCACAGCATCACGAAGAGAACACATAAAATAAAAATCAAAAGAACACAAAAAAACAAGCAAACACTGGCATAAAGCCAGAGAAAGAGAGAGAGAGAGAGAGAGAGAGAGAGAGAGAGAGACGCCCCGTCGAAAAGGGAGGACTGTAAACTCAATGAAGTAATTTGTATCAATCTTGAAAGACAAATGGCGCCTATAATTTACATGGCCAGCGCTTGACCGCTGATCTCGCAAAATGCATCTCTCTGTTATCACTTTGACACTAAGCAATCGTCGCAATTGTCCAATCAACTCATTCCGCTTGATGAATAAACGAGGGGGTTCGCTGTGCGCAAACTAATAGTCTCTGGACACGACCCGAAGAAAATTCGGGTTTCTTTTTCTATTTTTTTATTTTCTTATTGTTTATTTCTTTGGAGAAAACTAAAGTTTGGCATTACTTGGAAATTTGATAAGCACGTGCCCCGCCTTTCACGACACCATGATAGAACAAGCAAAAAATGCGCCGGGGTTTCTTCAGGGCAATCGAGTTTTCTGTACAGCGGATAATCAAGGCCATCGAAAATAGATCTATCTCTTGGTGGTCTCGGTATAATGCTGTATGAGCTGCGGTCCATGAAACTTTAACGACGGTGTCGGTGGTGGCCTGTCCTGTATCGTTGCCAGATACACGATTATGGCTAACTTCAACCTTCAATAAAATAAAAACTACCAAGGCTAGAGGACTGCAATTTGGTATGTTTGATGAATGGAGGGTGGATGATCAATATAAGAATTTGCAGCCCTCTAGCCTCAGTAGTTTTTAAGATCTGAGGGCGGACAGAAAAAGCGCGGACGTACAGACAAAACCGGCACAATAGTTTCCTTTTACCGAAAACTAAAAATAGATTTTTTCTTACTCTTTTATATTCAATTTCTTTTGAAAGGTTACTCACTGTTTTGGGGAGAGCAATTGCTACCAGACTACAGAGACTAAAATGTCATCAAATCTTAAAATTTTAATCAATTCATCAATTCTTTACGTCTCTGGAACTTGAGAAAAAGGAGAGAGGTGATGAAACATTAAATCACTATTGGTATAAAATTTCCGTTCAAAAGGTAGTGCTTGCACTATCCTGGAGTAATGGTGGTTTGAGAAAATGTACTTAATCTTTTACCGATTTTATTAAGCAAAATATATATATATATATATATATATATATATATATATATATATATATATATATATATATATATATATATATATATATATATATATATATATATATATATACATATATATACATATATACAAATATATATTCATATACATATATGTATGTATGTATGTATGTATATATATATATATATATATATATATATATATATATATATATATATATATATATATATATATATATATATATATATATATTACATCTTAGAGCATGGTTTAAGAAAATGGTACAGGAGCGTTAGTTTTATTTTTGATTTTATCTCATTCTGATAATTTTTCATGAGAATTTTTTTTCAATCAGCATTACCTAAAAAGGACTTTTACCAATTTGCCTAAAACTAAAGATATTCCTTCCATTGAAAGCCCAGTTAGGAACCAAACACTACTGAGCTAATTTATAGCATTACCAATCTCCAAGTGGGGAGGCCTGAGGTAGTCTCACAGAGTTGGCAAACTCTCTTCCGTGAGACCAGCCAAGAGAAGATGACGTCAGCAGAGCAGTTTCTCACTTGTTTTTGAGGATATCGTGTTCAACAACAGTAATACGGATTTGGAAAGGACTGTAATTACAAAAAATGGATGAAAATGAGACGTAGATGACGCCGAGACTACTTTCCATTTTTGTTAGAATGCTGAGAGGGAACCATTTATCTAAATGTAGAAGTTTTGGGAATGATGTACCCTGCTTGGGACACACAAAGAGAGAGAGAGAGAGAGAGAGAGAGAGAGAGAGAGAGAGAGAGAGAGAGAGAGAGAGAGAGAGAGAATACAAGTTTTAGTAAACACCAAGTCTTGAGAAACAGAGAGAGAGAGAGAGAGAGAGAGAGAGAAGATACGTTTAGTATACACCAAGTCTTGAGAAACAGAGAGAGAGAGAGAGAGAGAGAGAGAGAGAGAGAGAGAGAGAGAGAGAGAGAGAGAGAGAGAATACGTTTAGTATTCACCAAGTCTTGAGAAACAGAGAGAGAGAGAGAGATTAACTTACGTTTAGCTATATACAGAGATTCTACTAGAGAGAGAGAGAGAGAGAGAGAGAGAGAGAGAGAGAGAGAGAGCACGAGAGAGAGAGCACGTTAAGTATTCATCGTCTAGCTTGGAACATTTAAGCATCAGGAAGATTATCTTACTTGTCATACACACACACACACAGAAAGAGAGAGAGAGAGAGAGAGAGAGAGAGAGAGAGAGAGAGAGAGAGAGAGAGAGAGAGAAGGCCGAGGTAAACTGATGACTATTTACTTTAATTACGTGTGATAGAGAGAGAAAACTCAGCATACGCCACGTCTAGCTCGGACCATTTTAAGACTCAAAAGATGATCTTACGCGCTTCACTGAGAGAGAGAGAGAGAGAGAGAGAGAGAGAGAGAGAGAGGTAAACTTACGACTATTTACTTTAATTATGTAAATGTGGCGTCATGGCTGTTGTGGTGAGGACTGCGGTGTGCATCGTATGATTAAGGGCACCGCACGAATTGACCTGCTTATGTATCGTGCCCGAGACCAACTTGGTTTCCTCTTCTCGTTCTTTCATCACGTGACTCTTGCTCACTTCGAAGTGACTCAGGAAATTCTAGACAGTCTTCCCGTAAGTCATCTCTGAGGCATCGTAATGGGATCTTTCCTAGATAGTGACCAAGGGTTTCAAGGTATGTATCAACCTTTAAAGGGGTGTTTAGTACCAGCCCGTTGGGGATTACCGTAAAAAACATCAACAAAAGACTGTAAATATTATAAAGATAATGACCTCCAAGAAGTATTTGTTCTAGATAACGATCCCTGAAAGCCCCTGGGGGTCGCCATCTTGGAAAGATCGTCATAATGACTACGTTGGATCAAATGGTCTGTGGAAGAGTAAGCTAATGAATTTCTTGAAATGTTTATCTTCTTCTGAGACTAAATAGTAGTTTCTGGAAACAAATAATTTTTATTTTAATGTAATACAGTTATCTGAATGACTTGCTCGCTCATAAAAACATGGAATTATATCGTATGTAAACATAAACACGGATAATTGTTAGTCGAGAATGAAACTGAAGCTTATGAAGTGTCTTGTAGCGGTACATTTCCAAGTAAAATTGTAAAACTATTATTAAATTTGAAATGACGAAGTAAAGCAGACAAAGGGAAATATCTGAGGTGCTCTGTCGACTGACGTTTCTGTCTTCAGAATTCTGGGTAAGCTGAAAACTACGACTCAGAAATTAAGGTCAGTTTTTAAAATTATTCAGAAGTGTCTTACTTCTGATTCTCATCTTGAGAAGTTTCTTACTTTTGAT
>NC_089792.1:9905714-9910714 GCF_040412425.1 Macrobrachium rosenbergii | reverse complement strand
ATTTAAGAACTGCTATTTTTCGAGCGGCAGTTTGGTAATGACCGGAGATGGCTATTAATTTTTTTTTCCTGTTCTTAACATTTGTAACTTGTCCTTCTTTTGTTGCATTACTCTGTAATCACATGAAGAGGAGACCAGTTGATCTTCAAACTCTAGTGAATTTTGACTTTTTAGTTTTCTGAAAAGAAAACTTTTGTGCCGGCTTTGTCTGTCCGTCCGCACTTTTTCTGTCCGCCCTCACATTTTAAAAACTAGTGATGCTGGAGGGCTGCAAATTGGTGTGTTGATCATCCCCCCTCCAATCATCAAACATACCAAATTGCAACCCTCTAGCCTCAGTAGTTTTTATTTTAATTAAGGTTAAAGTTGGCCATAATCGTGCATCTGACAACGATATATGCCAGACCACCACCGGGACGTGGTTAAAGTTTCATGGGCCGCGGCTCATACAGCATTGTACCGAGACCACCGAAAGATAGATCTATTCTCGGTGGCCTTGATTATACGATGTACAGAAAACTCAAGTGCCCCGAAGAAACTTCGCCGCATTTTTTACTTGTTTAACATATTTCCAAAATACAACGGAATTTTAATCTGATGTTTAAGAAACTAAGGCAGCTTTACTCAATGATCGCTCGCAAAATTCTACTGCTGTAGCCTCCCGGTGATCCCCTCGTAAGTCTTAATAGCTACCACATGTCCCAAAACTTGTTATCCGCCCTGTCTGGGTTACCCGGGTGGGTATCGGTACCCAGTTCCTGCCCCCACCGTCTCGCCCAAGCCCAATGTCTACATGTCCAACACCCGGCGTAAGGACAGACGGCTTCAAATCACCTTGTCCTTGAACTCCTTAACAGCAAGAGAATGATTATATTCGAAATTGAAAGCAGATTTTAGAAAGTTGTTTTTTGACCTTGGCTGCTGGGAGATTTTTTTATAGTTTTTTTTTACGCAAGTTTATAATTTAGTAGTTTCTGAAAACCTTGAAACCTCGTTTTGATTTGTTTTTTTTGTCTTTTATTAGAAAAACACATTAAAGCAGTTTTACGCTTATTTCACAGTATTTACATAATTCTACAATGATAATTTTATGATGATAATTTTTCTTCTTTCCAGGACCTCTTACTTTTGTAAACAGAACATTACACACATTTTTTCTCTTTTTATTAACCATTTTGATTACATTTTATCCATATTCTTAAATTTATGTACAATATGTTTATATACATCAATGCTTGATAAAATATTTTTTGGTATTGCTCGTTGAATTAGAAGACGAATGTAAAAGGAATAAGTTATTTTAACAACTATCTGAATCTTCTGATTTACTTAGACTATTAGACTCAAGCGACTATATACACTTTATTACTTAATGTTTTTCCTGCCACACCTGTGATTACATTAATTGTGGGTTACTGGACTAATGCTATATACAGTATGTTAATGAACTGTTTTTTTTCCTCTTGAATAGGAAGTATAAACACCGATAAATTCTTTTTACTGAATCAATGTTTCGTGACGGTAATTATTCATGTTTAGCGATAACTACAATTAATATAATTTTACGCTTAAGGTATATTTTTCCCTAAAGGAAAAGACTTCATTATCATTAACACAGAATATTCTACCCACTGAAATTACACAGGAACATCGCTGCTGCAAATGATATCTGCAGTTCAGTCGTCGGCAAAAGAATCTGAAAATTTTTATGTAGTGAAAAATTACCACAAAGTTATATGCAAGCAATTTCGTAATTGGTGCAAGGGAGAAGCAGCGGTATTTGGCGTAAAAAATCTTTAGATACAACTGCAAATTCGTGCAATCTACGATAATAGATGTTTTTATATTAAGGCTGATGGCTGTGGTATTCGTCTCCTTTTGAAAGATAATCAAGAAGATAAAATGGTTTCGAGAAATTCTTGCGTCCCAGTCAGCAACATTAATGGCAGTTCTAAGGTTACGAGAGAGAGAGAGAGAGAGAGAGAGAGAGAGAGAGAGAGAGAGAGAGAGAGAGAGAGAGAGAGAGAAAATCTGAGTCACAGTTTCAACATTAATGTGAAATCCGATTCATTCCGTCTGACCAATCCCACACATCCGGGACAATGGGGAGTAACATTCGCTCTGCATTCTTGCATTTCTTCCTATTGACATTCCGACGACAGGTTCTTAGCCGCTGGAATGTCAGCTTGGTATCATATTCAGTAGAAATGAAATACCCTTCTTTCATCAGTTTATTTCTAATTTGTATGTCTATCTATTTTCCTAAAATATTAATCTTTTTTCAATTATTTCCAATTTATATAACTGTTGATAAAATGTTCATCAATAGAAATGGAATGACTATCCTTAATTCATTTCCGATATTTATCGATATCTCAAATTTTCGTCAGCAGAATCGGAATGTCCTTTCTCAATTTATTTTCAAATTATATATCTATGTATTGCTTAAAATATTCAGCAGTAAGAATGGGATGTCTTCCTCCCATTAATCTATTTTCAATTTTTATATTCAGCTATATCTAAAGTGTCATCAGCAGAAATGGAATGCCTTTCAATAATTTATTTCTAATCATATATTTATCTATTTCCTGATATTTTTTCCTCATTTTCAGCTAATTCGCTTATGAATTATTTATCCATCTATTTACTGAAATGTTAGTTTATTTCCCGTTTTCAGCTAATTCACTTGTTAGCCCTGACGGAGGACTCTATTGCTTATCAAAGGCTATTATACGTCATGACGATTATAAGTGATTATAATAAACTTGAAAGGACTTACCCAAAAGCAACAAGAGGGAAAGCGAATAGTTCAATACAAAGGAAATCCTGAAGATGAAACCAATTCCTGCGCTATCTGACCGGAGCCCAACGTAAATAAACTCTCTCCCTCTTACAAAGGAATTAGAACAAACAATAAGGAGGGAGTCCTACCGCATGAGGAGGAGAGAGAGAGAGAGAGAGAGAGAGAGAGAGAGAGAGAGAGAGAGAGAGAATGAGCATGTGCAGACATGAGACACCGAAGCAAAATTCACCCCCTGCAGGAGTATAGTTCGCTCCACGCGGTGTGCTTCTCGTATGTCATCCTTTTTATGTCAGCTGCTCGCGATCTCACATAGTCACAGCGTTCACAGCTCACTCACACACTTTATCTCTCCTCCGTCCCCGCCTACGACACTGTGGCTGTGATCCAGATGTCGGTTTTCGTCTTTGCTTGATGGCATCGCTCGAATCTCTCTCTCGAGGTCGAGGGATGTTGGTCAGAAGACGCGGCGTAAAAAAAAGTTCGCATGTCAAGTTGCCCTAGAATTTTCAATCATTAATACAACTTGCTTTTTGTTTCTGGTGTTATATATGTATACAAACACACACATATATATATATATATATATACTGTATATATATATATTTCACCATTAAGCCGTTTCACTAAACAGACGTTGGCCTGGGAAAAAGAGACAACGGCCACTAACTTATATATTCACTACTGAACCCCATATATAAATTATATATATATATATATATATATATATATATATATATATATATATATATATATATATATATATATATATATATATATATATACATATACATACATACATATTATATATATATATATATATATATATATATATATATATATATACACATATATACATACATAATTATATGTGTGTGTTCTATATAATATCCAGTGCCATAAGTATTAGTAACAAAATTGTTTTACACAAAATAGCTAATGATAGAAAAGAGGGAAATAAACTGGCCCAGCTGAAGTCATCCACTATAGTAACCAGATATATTTTCGAACTTGGCCTTCTATGAGATTTTACTCTCTTCCTCCACAACTATACCTTCCATTATTCGGAATTTCAAAAGACCCAAAACGACAATACTATATCACGGTTTACGAATCGAACCCCGAACTCCTGTAAATGTAAACAAAGAATGAGATCTTCCGACTCTTTGAAAAGAAAAGGGACTTGCAAAAGACAAGCGATTGGCCTGCGAAATAAAAGAAAGAAAAAAAACAGTTGACATGTTTGTTGATGCTGAAAATCAACACGAATCCTTTGAGAAATCCGATATTCTGACGTGACGTAATGCGGACGTCTGATAATGCTATGTATGTATGTATGTATGTACGTATGAATGTATGGATGTATGTATGTATATAGGCATGATTAAAACATATGTATAATATTGAAATACAAGAGCAATGAAGGCAATCTAAATATTGTGTCTGGGTATTATTTTTGAAGATAATTTTTCTGCACATTCCGAAAATTTCATACAGTATATTTCTAAACACTGAAATTAGTTAAGGGGCCTTTATCTTTGTCTTTATCTTTGGGCCTTCTTGCTTGGCTTTGACGTCAGTTGTAAAATCAATTAAATCTAATCTGTTTGGCTTCTCCTGCTAACAATAATCTAAGACACTGTTTCTGAGAACTGCTTCATCTACGTCGACCACTGCTGAGAGCAAGCTGTGGCCATATGTCAGGCAACTGGGTATTTTTTGTGTCCTTAATTTTCTCAGTTTCCCCTCTGAATCTTTCTTCTTTGTGCATTAAAAAAATGTAGAATGCATTTAGTTGGCCTAGATATATTCGAATTCCTTTTGGGATCTGGGTCGATCTCAGCAAGGCAGAGTTTCCATTCATCAAGAGATGAGTCTCTCGTGTGAGGGGCAAGATTAAATTTATCATCCCGAGGAAGTCGATTGCAACTTGATTTCATGCTTTGGTATATTAGATTCATAGAGCATGAACACAATTGCACTGTACTTTCAGGTAAAAAAATATAACAAATTCAAAAAGGAAAATGTTATAAACACCCTTTGGGTTTCATTTTCAACGTGAGATATACATAGGTGGGGAGTTTATATAAATCTGCAGTCGATAAACATTACCAGTAAAGATAGTTTCAGCATCATTACCCAACAAAAAATGAAATCCTAGGATTCATTGCAAATTGGCTGTTTATAGTTCCAGAACATA
>NC_089792.1:9890714-9900714 GCF_040412425.1 Macrobrachium rosenbergii | reverse complement strand
CTGACAATATTAATCAAATCAGGACACTCCGAAAGACAATGAACGCTCACGCAATATGTAAACAAAGGGTATGATGCCTGGCAACCTTACGCATAATCTCTCTCTATCTCTCTCTCTCTTTACGGTTTGGTCAGGCCGAAGTTGATTTGATTTTATGGAAGTTAGGCTGTCAGGCCAAGCACTAAGGTAAGATAAAGAAATCCCGAAAAACAAGCAAAAAATGCGCCGAAGTTTCTTCGGCGCAATCGAGTTTTCTGTACAGCGTATAATCAAGGCCACCGAAAATAGATCTATCTTACGGTGGTCTCGATATAATGGTGTATGAGCCGCGGCCCATGGAACTTTAACCACGGCCCGATGGTAGCTTGTCCTATATGGTTGCGAGATGCACGATTATGGCTAACTTTAACCTTAAATAAAATAAAAACTACCGAGGCTAGAGGGCTGCAATTTGATATGTTTGATGATGAGAGGGTGGATGATCAACATACCAATTTGCAGCCCTCTAGCCTTAGTACTTTTTAAGATCTGTGGGCGGACAGAAAAAGTGCGAACAGAAAAAAGTGCGGACGGACAGACAAAGCCATCTCAATAGTTTTTTTTACAGAAAAAAACTGAAAAAAGGGATTGTATTACAAGACTGTAAAGGTGGAACCGGGAGAAAGCTCCACAGCTGCACTAAGAAGTAACAGTCAGAGAGGTTGGACAGCAAGACTGAAGAAAGAGAGCGGGAAGAGAGTTAAAATAATAGGCTAAAAAGTGAGTGCAGCCAAGGGCCGAAGGCAACTTTGCAAACACCTTTTAGTAATGCCTACAGTGCACCACGTAGGGTTGATGACATCATACACCCGCCTCCCCAGAGGTTAAACCATAGAAAAACTGAGAGAAAATATAAATATTTCGGTGCTACTTTGGCTTGTTATCTACATGGCGGAAGCTCCTTGGGACGCCATGTTTAGTACTAGCCCCTCGGGGATCAAAATATTATATACACCCACTTCTATTATTAATATAATAATTTGCCGACTACACAATACATACATTGCGTAAGTATATATTATACACATAAGTATGTACAGTTATTTATAGTCTTTTTAATAGCATGAGAGTTTTGTCGTCATATGGGCGTATATAATACTTTGTAAATAACAAGCCAAAACAGCACTAACATTTCTTGCACGTCAAATTGAACCTACTTGGAATTTCAGTCATGTTTTGGCATCAGACACGAAATCATGTCTGATTTGGTCTCTGACATTTACATAATTTTTTTCCGTCACTCGAGTCCAAGATTTTCACGTAGGTGACTGCGCAATGAAATACGTCGCTTAAGCTTTTCTTGGGATGAACAAACACTAACTTTAAAATACAGGTGTTAATGCGATATATACCTAAATCTCGCAGATTTATCTAGGGCTTGCAGGCACAACTTAAGAGCCGGCTGCTTTGTAAGAAAAATTATATAGAAACTTATCATAGGCTTAGGAACTAAAATACTGATTTTTTTCATTCAATATTGAAAAACTGCTTTGTTTTTTTTTTTTTGAAAACTGAAGTTCATGAAGTTTACTTAGTTCATGAAAGGTCATTTGAATATGTCGTTTTCATTTTTTGAGTTTTATCAAGCTTAATCAATGTATTTAGCAAAGCAGAAAGGTGTGGACCTAATTCCTTGACATATCTGAATCCGATATTATGTAGTGTAACAAGATCAAATTAGAAAACAATAGCAAAAAAAAAAAAAAACGAAAGGCGCCATTGTATATAAAGAATTCTTGAGAGCACGAACCGGGAAGTGCATTATTCCTTCATTATTCCTCTTCCCCCCCACCACCCCACCCCAATCCCAATAAAAAAGGGGGCCATATTAACAATGTTTCCAATGCGCATAGCGCCTGTCAGTTTCGCCCCTCGAGAAAGGTCCCTCTGTACAAACCCTGTCCCTTGCCAAGTATGCAAAAATAATTGGCCGCCATTGCTGTTGCTGCCCTTCCTCCTGCTGCTGCTATGACGAGATAAAGGAGTAACCGAATGCTGTAAAATGTAATAAATACTTTAACCGAATGCTGTAAAATGTAATAAAACTTCACTCTCTAATGGCTGTTTTTTTTTTTTATGTCAGATAACAATGGTCTTAAAAAAAAAAAAAGACTCATGGTTCTTTTGCTACCTTGTCGCATACCAGGAATAGATTAGCTTGAATTTATGTAATGTTTGCTGCGGGGAATCTTCTTCTCCCACTGAATTTGCTGTACAGGGAGACATTAGTTACTGAATGGCTGATTTTAAAATGGCAGGCAGCAAGGAGTGATACCTTTTTAGGTCACAAATCTTCCGCTATCTTTCTAATATATTTTTATTGTACATTTCATTCCCTAGGCATTCTTGTAATGTTCTTAACGAATTGCTTTAATCATTATGAAATACTGAATGAGCAGAGAAAACCTAGAAATTTTCCATACAAAAGAAAAAAAAAAAAACTTGAAGCATTTACGGCATAACCAAAAATTAAGGAAGCATATATGCCGGTCTGTCTGCTTGTCTAGACTGAACAGCATTCGATCTCCGAACCCGACGAGGATGGATAGGCATGGGCGCATTTCATAAAGATTTAATATGCCACTGAGTACATAGGCAGTGAACTCTGTATCTGGTTATTGGTCGACTAATGTGGGTCGTACCTGTTGGGGGATGGGAAACAAGTAGACTCAAGCGAACATTACTCAGTCAAAATATATACTGCCGTACAACGGAAAACGGGATGGCCTCGACGAGGTAATTCTGGCCTCAGTCTTATTTTCCACTAATTTTTCTATTGCTTGTCTAATTTTTAATTATTACCATCCATTCATCTTCCACTGTAATATCTATGTGCAATTCACACTTGGGGTACTAGATAAACATATTTTCTCTCTAATACAACTAAAGAGAGAGAGAGAGAGAGAGAGAGAGAGAGAGATCACTGATAAACATATTACCTCTCTATGCGGCTAAGGAGAGAGAGAGAGAGAGAGTTCGCTGATAAACATATTTCTTTGGTAATTAGACTAAGGAGAGAGACCTTACAGACCTTACCTTACAATTCGTTCGGGTTGCCCCAGGTCCCTCAGTGTGAGGCGCCTTTGATGTCTACCAGAGAGTTGCTAACGCATCTTCCGGTATATTTTGCATCTTCCAGTCTTGGATGGTCTGGGATGCATCTTAGATATTTGTCGAGCTTATTCTTAAACACATCTACGCTCACTCCTGTTATGTTCCTCAGATGAGCTGGTAGCGCATTGAATAGACGCTGCATTATCGATGCTGGTGCGTGGTGGATTAATGTCCTGTGTGCTTTCCTTAATTTTCCTGGTATAGTTTTTGGCACTATTAATCTACCTCTGCATGCTCTTTTTGATAATTTTAGTTCCATGATGTTTTCGGTAATTCCTTCTATCTGTTTCCATGCTTGAATTACCATGTAGCGTTCTCTTCTCCTTTCAAGACTATATAAATTTAAGAATTGTAGTCTTTCCCAGTAGTCAAGGTCCTTAACTTCTTCTATTCTAGCTGTAAATGACCTTTGTACACTCTCTATTTGTGCAATATCCTTTTGGTAGTGTGGGTACCATATTATATTGCAATATTCAAGTGGACTACGACGTCACGTTTTATAAAGCATAATCATGGGTTCAGCTTTTCTTGTTTTGAAGTGCCGGAACAACATTCCCATTTTTGCTTTGCATTTTGCCAATAGAATTGCTATTTGATCATTGCATAACATATTCCTATTCAACATCACACCAAGGTCTTTAACTGCTTCCTTGTTTGTGATTGTCTCATTATTAGGTCCTTTATATGCATATAGCATTCCTACTTTATCACCATAGTTCATTGATTCAAATTTATCAGAGTTAAATACCATCCTATTTACCTCTGCCCATTTATATATTTTGTTTAGGTCTCTTTGTAGCGAGTTCCTATCTTCATCACAAGCAATTTCTCTACTTATTCTTGTGTCATCTGCGAAACTTCTTACTACTGAGTCCTTAACATTACTGTCTATGTCTGCAATCATAATCACAAACACCGGATATTACCGTAGCTTCATCCGATTTCTCATCGTTTGCAATCACTATCTGTTTTCTGTTTTGCAAAAATTCTTTTATCCATCTTCCTACTTTGTCAACAATGTTATGTTTTCTAATTTTTTCGCTAATATATTATGATCTACCTTGTCAAAAGCTTTTGCAAAGTCTAGGTAAACCACATCTGTATCTTTTTCATTTATCATATTTTTATATATGCTTTCATGGTGGACTAACAGTTGGGTTTGTGTACTTTTTCCGGTACAAAACCATGTTGTCCTATATTGAACAATCTATTTTTCATTAAATGTTTCATTATATTTTTTCATTACCCTTTCATATACTTTCATAATATGAGATGTCAGACTCACAGGCCTATAATTACTTGCCTCTAGTCTTGAAACCACTTTTGAAAGTAGGAGTAATATATGCTAATTTATGCTCATCATAAATCTTGCTTGTATCTATACTTTGTCTTAATAATATTGCTAGCGGCTTTTATGATTGAATGAACCACTTTCTTTAACAATATGGCAGGTACTCCATCTGGTCCTGCTGCTGATCCATTTTTAATTTCATTAATAGCCTGCACAATATCGTCTTCTGTAATATCTATATCTGATAAGTATTCAGTATTTTCATCTCTTATTTCTGTATCATTATCTTCATTGTCAATTCTAGGTGTAAATTCACTCTTATATCTTTCTGCTAATATGTTACATATTTCCTTTTTCATTCGTTAATCGCCCTTCAATTCTTAGAGGGCCTATTTCTACTCTTTTTATTTTATCATCTTTTTGCATATGAATAAAAAATTTTAGGGTTTTGCTTGATATTTTGTAGTGTCATTTCTTCTAGGTTCCATTTTTCATTTTCTTTTGATTGTATAATCTTTTGTTCTGCATTTTCTATCTTACTTTTTAGTTCCATCACTTTCCATGCATTCTTTTCTTTTGCAAGAGCTTTTTCCACTTTCTAATTTTTCTGAACAAGATCCTTCTGTCTCTTGGAATTCGTGACTGATGATTACTTTTTCTTCTGGTATATATTTTTCCACTATTTCCTCTAATATTTTATATAATATATCGGTATTTACCTGTATATCATCACTTGCAAATATATTTTCCCATTCTTTGTTTAATTCTTCATTTATTTTTGACCAATTTATATTCTTACTATAGAAATTGTATTTTCCATATCCTTCCCATTTTTCGTCTCTTGCTTTTCTCTGTTTTTCGTATGTTCTGGAACGGACTGTTAGTTCTATGACATTATGGTCCGAAATACTCGTGTTATATACTATTATTTCTTTAACATAGTTCACCTCATTCACAAATACTAGATCTAAAATATTATCCTTTCTTGTTGGTAGGTGATTTATTTGCTGAATGTTATGTTCTAGTAGCATATCTAACAGCTTTTCAAATTGCCTCTTATCTTCTGCAGTACTATTGCTCTCTTTTTTATATGTATAAATACAACCACAGTCTCCTATTCGTTCTTTCCATTCTACAAAAGGAAAGTTAAAGTCTCCGGTTAGGAGTATAGTCCAGTCCTTGTGATTTCTACAGAGAGAGAGAGAGAGAGAGAGAGAGAGAGAGAGCAGCCATCAACTCCCCCTGAGACGAGAGCAGATCGAAATCTGAATAGTTATGTCTTTTCCTTCGACCGTCTTCTGCCGCCAGCAGATGATGGATGCTTCAAGTACTTGGAGTTTAAAATTGGATTAGCGTGAAGACGCCATCAGTCACAACAGCCTCTTTCTTTCGCCGCTTTTGAAAGCGCAAGGAAGAGAGTAAGTCGACTATTTACAAGGGGGATGCAATGCTCCGTTTGACTGAAATAGATCTACGATAATATAATACAACTGAATATAGAATTTAGGCCAAAGGCCAAGCCTGGGACTATGAGGTCATTCAGCGGTGAAAGAGAAATTGACAGTAAAATGTTTTGAAATGTGTAACTGGAGGAAAACCTCACAGTTGCACTATGAAACAATTGTAGACAGTAAGATGGTAGAAAGAAAATATAAACGGAGGCACAGTAGCAGGAATGAAAGGGGTTGCAGCTAGGGACCGAAGCGACGCTGCTTTAAAGAACCTAAGTTATGCCTACAGTGCACCGCATGAAGTGCAATGACGGCTGTACGCCCCTACGGCAGATAGTAACTATAATTATTATTATTACTGAAGATAAGATGGTGAAGTCTTCTCTTCGTGTTTGGTTCTTTACCTTGTTTCTTTTCCTTCATTCAGGGGATCGACTGTACGGGTGATTACGACTTTCATTTAGCTTAGGCCCAAAAATGAAAGCAAGACTGGCAGAGTAATGAACAGCAAATTCGACTGTAAATTCTATGTTGCCAATAGATACGTTTATTAAAAGTATAAATGTGGCAGACACCTGGGGACCAAAGAAAACTTAAGTAAGAAGGGAATACCAAAGCTCAGAAAAGAAAGGGAGATATTGAATGAAAAACCTTTGGGATTTTTTTTAAACATGAGAGGTTAAGGCGAGGAGGGACTTTGCCTTTTACTTCAGTGTCAAATGACCAAAATTATTTACGTAATGAGAGATAATTAAGGAAGCTTTTTGGGGTAAATCAACTTTGAAGTGAAAATAATTAAGGAATCTTATGGAATGAAAAACAGTTTTGAAGTGAATAATAATTAAAGGAAGTTTTGGAGGAAAATAAGTTTTGAAGTGAAAATAATTAAGGCAGCTTCTGGAGGGAAAATCAGTTTTGAAGTGAAAATAATTAAGGAAGTTTTTAGAGCAAGAAATCAGTTTTGAAGTGAATAATAATTAAGGAAGCTTTTGGAGGAAAAATAAGTTTTGAAGTGAAAAATAATTAAGGCAGCTTTTGGAGGAATATAAATTTTGAATTGAGAAATAATTAAGGAAGCTTTTGGAGAAAAAAATCAATTTTGAAGTGAGAAATAATTCAGGAAGCTTTTGGAGGGAATGTCAATTTTGAAGGAGGAATAATTATGGAAGCTTATGGAGTGAAAAATCAGTTTTGAAGTGAATAATAATTAAGGTAGCTTTTAGGGACACCAATTTTGAAGTGAAAAATAATTAATGAAGCTTTTGGAGTGAAAAATCATGTTTGAAGTGAATAATAATTAAGGAAGCTTTTGGAGGGAAAATCAATTTTGAAGTGACAAATAATTAAGGATGCTTTTAGAGAGAATATGAATTTTGAAGTGAGAATTAATCAAGGAAGCTTTTGGAAGAAAAATCAGTTTTGAAGTGGAAGTGCACACAGGGTGATTGATTAATAAATAATTAATTTCCTTGAATAAGTAAGAAAAAAGAAATTTAGTAACGAAATAACTTCAGTGAAAACTGGTCTTTATTAAACTGACAAAACGAAGGGTCTATTTAATTTCATTCATGCATCTATTTCAGAACCTTTGAAAAACCTTCAGTATTCAAAATGTTATGAAATGAGAGTTGCTTGGTAGCATTAATCTTAATAATTAAAGAATTAAAACTGAGGACAGAGTAACAAAAAAAAAATGATTAAAATTGCCATGATTAAGTTATGTGCCTCCCCTAAAGAAATATTCAACACCTGCGTTCAAGGTTAGTTGTTAAAGACATAAAACCTGGAGGATAAAGTTTGAATATGTTATGAAGACTATATCTTTGGTATAAATAAAAATGAGGGAAGAAATTTTCTGTGAAAGCTCACAGAATAAAAAAAAAAATGGAGGGAGACCAGCAACATGATGGGTAAAACTGCAAATAGGGAAAGCAGCAGAAGTTAGGCGTCAACACAAACTACTATGAAGAACGAAAATGAAAAGCTAGAGATAAATTCACAGAAGAAGAAGAAGAAGAAGAAGAAGAAGAAGAAGAAGAAAAAGAAGAAGAAGAAGAAGAAGAAGAAAGGCGTAAGCAGGAAGTATGACCAACAAAGCCTTATTCCTATTACTGGGGAATTCCATGGGGACTTAGACATAAAAGAAAACATTGACCGAAGCATCTTTGAAGTTCAGCAAATGGACGGATGAAAGCTGTGGAATGGGGAAGAAAGACGGCTCTTAGAAAATCTTGTATTACAGAGGCCATACAAATGGTTAAAAATTTAAGTAAGTCTACGAGTGTTTGTGAGAGGAGAGGAGAGACGTAAATATTCGAATACTCTCGCTAAGAGATATTACTTCGAAGGCTGGGAGTGGAGTAATTTTAGTTTTCTGTAAGAGAAAACTATTGAGATGGTTTTTTGTCTGTTCGTCCGCCCTCAGATCTTAAAAACTACTGAGGCTAGAGGGCTGCAAATTGGTATGTTGATCATCCAGCCTCCAATCATCAAACACCAAATTGCCTATAGCCTCATTAGTTTTTTATTTTATTTGATGGTAAAGTCAGCCATTATCGTGCGTCTGGCACCGCTATAGGTGCCAACAACACAGGCCACCACCGGGCTGTGGCTGAAAGTTTAATGGGCCGCGGCTGAGAGGTTCACATTATGCGCTGTACGGAAAACTCGATTGTGCCGAAGAAACTTCGGCGCATTTTTTACTTTTTTTCTGAATCGGGTTGAGGCACAAAATGTTCAGTAAAACATTTTTAACATGCGTTAAAAATGAACATTTAAGGTTCGCAAGAATAAAACATTGCAAGCAGAAACTTTTGAGGCAAGGGACAAGTTGACTGAGAAGAACAAGTTAATAAGTGTTAGAAGTTTTAAACCACTAGGGAATGTGGCTGAGGTGTTTGGGTCGTGAGAGGAAGACTTAGATTTAATATCAGAGATGAGAGGAAACAGAATTAATGCACTGACTTTACCAGAAAGATCCAAAGCTAACTGATAATATCGCAATAATACATTAAATTAGATTACCTGGATAAAATAGTATTACACGTGTAAACTTTTTTTCACAGGGTGATTCACTACCAATATAGTTTTAAAATCTGGCACAGCCATTTACGAGATTAAAATAAGGGCTTTGGGTTCTTCAAGAAACCTGGTTATACTCTAGCCCTGAGAAGTAAAATCTCATATAACCTGCAAATCTTGTTTGAAGA
Source organism: Macrobrachium rosenbergii (assembly GCF_040412425.1). Classification (NCBI taxonomy): domain Eukaryota; kingdom Metazoa; phylum Arthropoda; class Malacostraca; order Decapoda; family Palaemonidae; genus Macrobrachium; species Macrobrachium rosenbergii. The sequence continues at coordinate 9,891,610 of NC_089792.1, read as the reverse complement.
AAACGTTAATTCTTTTCCTGTCTTGTACAATTTATTTTTCTTTAAAAAATGTACTCCATTCATACGCTTATGCCTAAGCTATAGCCTTTTATTTCAATCTTAAATAGGAAAATGATCTTCATTTTAAAATTTCTGTAAAAATTTATTCTACTTCTTCTTATGGCCTCGACAGAGTGCATTAGCTCCTTGTTGGGCGGGTCGGTATAGTTCTCGGCTAGCACTCTGCTGGGCCCGCGTTCGAGACTCCGGCCGGCCAATGAAGAATTAGTGGAATTTATTTCTAGTGATAGAAATTCATGTCTCGGTATAATGTGGTTCGGATTCCACAATAAGCTGTAGGTCCCGTTGCTAGGTAACCAGTTGGTTCTTAGCCACGTAAAATAAGTCTAATCCTTCGGGCCAGCCCTCTCTAGGAGAGCTGTTAATCAGCTCCTCAGTGGTCTGGTTAAACTAAGGTATACTTAACTTTTACAGAGTGCATTTTCATTTCATTATCTCCGCTGGTGATTCTAATGATCGCGTAGAAGATTCTTGATCTTTTGAAAAGGAAGGTAGTCCCAAAGTCTTTTCCTGAGGGCATTCGATTCTCATAAAAGTAGCTTCTTGGGTGGTCTATGGGGCCACACGCGCGCGATATTCGATAAACCTGACACGGATGTTTTACTCATAAGGATCATTTCATTACCGCAGAGGTGATTGTTGATTCTGAACTAAAATGGCTCTTGTGAAAATGAGAGATGAACAAAAAGTGTTCCTTATTGTATTTTTTTCTTGCATAATCAAGCAGTTATTAGGTAATTTAAGTGAAATGCAGCTTGTTAAATTTATAACTGCTGTTATCAAAAATATAAAATATCATTTAAGAGTTACTTCTTGTTATAAATGGCACCTATGGC
>NC_089792.1:9873214-9885714 GCF_040412425.1 Macrobrachium rosenbergii | reverse complement strand
GACGTAAGTTTCAATGGCTGTGACAAGCGTAGCAGGTGGGGGTAAAGAGAGAGAGAGAGAGAGAGAGAGAGAGAGAGAGAGAGAGAGAGAGAGAGAGAGAGAGAGAGAGAGAGAGAGAGAGAGTATACATTTTCTTTATTTAGTTCTGCATTGTGCACTTTGAAGCTCATTCATAAATGTCTGAGCCATGTAAAGGCAGTAAGTTTTAATTCAGTAACTGAGTATAAGCTTATGATATTTGACAAATTTTTTAATCAATTTATTATACGGAATATACATTCGATTTGATATACATCAGTTGTACACTGTATAGCTCATTCATACATAGATGGGCAGCCTAAGAGGAATAAGCTCTGATTAAGCAAGTCTGTGTGAATTTATAAACAAAGTTATATATACAAATATCTATATAAATATATATATATATATATATATATATATATATATATATATATATATATATATATATATATATATATATATATATATATATATATATCTTCTTCTGTTTTAACGTGCTTTTATTCCCATTTTTATATGGGGTAAGCACGGTGCCTTCTTTGAAGGACTTTGATTTGGCGGTGGGGTAGGCTGTAACCTCGATCGGCTGCCCTGCCTGACATCGCTTAGACCCGGTAACGAATGTGTACATGTATTACCGAATCCCCGCCCCCTTTCTCCCAGCAGCACGAGGAGAACTGGGCGGATAGGCCGACAGTTCGAGACGTGTGAGGTGTCTGTTATGTTTTTAGAAGATGTTGAGTGGCTTTGTTTATGTGTGTATTAGTCTGTAACACCCATTTGCTATATACTGTATATTATATATACACTGTATATATACGTATGCATAGATTCACATATAAAATCACTGGATTTTTTGTAATTTTTGCATAAACAAAAGGCGTCAGTTTGACAGCAAGAGGTAAATACAAAAAAAAAAACACACACACATAATACAAAAACACAATATATATATATATATATATATATATATATATATATATATATATATATATATATATATATATATATATATATATATATATATATATATAATTCAACATGACGGTGAGGCTATCCTCAGCAGTACAAAATTTATGTGGAAGTAGACAGCATGAAACATTATTCACTCTATTTTACATTAGCGACGTTTTGAGACCAATGTCTCATCATCCAGGCTAAAATCAAAGATAAAAACTGATAAGCAATACAGCATAACAAATTATTTTATTTTTTTATTTTTTGATACGCAAAATACATTGAATAAATGTATTTTATTTCAACGATGTATCTTACTTTGCCTTTACTTTATTCAATGTATTTTTGAGTCAACAAAAATAATTTGTTATGCTGTATTGCTTATCAGTTTTTATCTTTGATTTTAGCCTGGATGATGAGACATTGGTCTCGAAACGTCGCTGTATAATGAATAAAGTGAATTATGTTTCATGCTGTCTACTTCACGCTGCCTGGTTTTATATATATATATATATATATATATATATATATATATATATATATATATATATATATATATATATATATATATATATGTATATATATATCTTACAGTAAAACTATACACAACATAAAAATAGCTGAAACAGCACTTAAATTATTCTTCATTAGTAAGATAAATAAATGTATTTTTTTTTATTATATTCACATCTTGTGAGGTTTCCTCTGTCATTTAATCCTCTCTCCTTCTCTTCTTCTGGTCTACAATTTGGGATACGTGGCGAATTGGGCTCATTTCATAGAGCAATTTATTTTTCTAACTTAACTCGGTCCGTTTAAATGCGTAAGTAAGGGGAGAGAGAGAGAGAGAGAGAGAGAGAGAGAGAGAGAGAGAGAGAGAGAGAGAGAGAGAGAGAGAGAGAGAGAGAGAATAATATAGTACTATTAATAATGAGAACTTACAATGATGAAACACAGAGTATGAAACAAATTTGAATTGTAAACGCTCAAGTATTTATATATATATATATATATATATATATATATATATATATATATTACATATATATATATATATATATATATATATATATATATACATATATATATATGTATATATATATATATATATATATATACATATATATATATATATATATATATATATATATATATATATATATATATATATATATATATATATATATATATATATATATATATATATATGTATATATATATATATATATATATATATATATATATATATATATATATATATATATATATATATATATATATATATATATATATATATATTGCATGTGTGTGTATTGCATGTGCGAGAATATGCATTTGCATGAGTACATATTCGAAAATCCTGCAGTCATTGGAAATAAACCATAATTTGCATATTCAACAAAGATCAGTCAAATTAAATCGTCAGTCCGCATGTTCACACGACGAGTCTTATCCGCTCATGAAGTCCCAGGACTTCGTTGAGACGTGACTTCGCAAGTCTTTGGGAAGTCAGAGCCATTCCCGAAGGTGTCAGCGTTTGGTTCTGAACATTTGGATTAAGACTCTGCTTAGTTTATCAGAAGCATATTTCTCTCGGCGCTGAGCAGCAGATTCCCAGGGCTCTCAAAGATGTTATCTGCTCTGAAGCAGCTGGGCAAATTCAGATGCATATTTTGAAAAAAAACAAAAAAAAAAAAAAGTGTGGGATCCTGAATGACTGTTTGACCTCAACATGATATTGGTCATTTGTGTTTACCGATGAATTTATATGGAAAATGCTGTGCAAAATTGCGTGAAATTTGTAAAATTGTTGCTGTACGAGCTACATATTGTGTTCTTTTTTTAATGTGCTTTTTTGTTTGTCGTTAAATTTTATATGAAAAAGCAGTGCAGAACTACGTAAAAATTTTTTAATGTTTGCTGTAAATATCGTGCTCTTTTTTGTGCGTTTTTTTGTGAAGTAAAATTTCATCGTTAACCAACGAATATTGCCAAAATATCTTTTGTTTGAAAACATTCATTCCCTCAAGACTAAAACTTTTATTAATCATTCTCGGTTCGTGAACATTCTTTAAATGAAATGCATATAGTAAAACAATGAAAGACGTAAACTTTAAAATATACTTGGACACCTAAAAATGGTAATATTCCCAAACATTTACAATATAACCCGATAATGAAGAAGCGAATTCTTTAAATGAAATGCATATACTGAAACTAATAAAAGACAAAAGAACCTTATAATATACTTGGAAACCTAAAAAGGGGAATATTTACAAACATTTATTACAATATAATGTGATAACGAAGAGGGGAAACTGTAAGCTACAAATGTCAGTTCTAAAGATCCTCGTTACCAGGAAAGCGGCGCTCCTTAAGAGAGAGAGAGAGAGAGAGAGAGAGAGAGAGAGAGAGAGAGAGAGAGAGAGAGATTGTCGGCTTTGCCTCCCTTACTCCCCTCTTTAGGGAAGGGGAATTCTTGGGTCATAAATGTCTGCTGAGGACACATATACCCTCCTCCGAACCAGATTCCACCGGTACGCAATCTCTCTCTCTCTCTCTCTCTCTCTCTCTCTCTCTCTCTCTCTCTCTCTCTCTCTCTCTCTTCCGAGGTGTGTTTTCGTCAAATTTCTTCTTCGCTAAACAGTCTCTGGTAGACCGAGTCTGTCTGCAATTCATCTTGGCATTTCTCCTTTTTTTTTTATAAAGTCACGTATATTAATCACAGAGCAACGACGACCATCATGTATTTTAGTTTATTTCCGCCAACATATCATATACTTAATTCCAAACCAAAATTAATTAAATTCTATGTTAGTCTTTTCTCATCTCTCTCCCGTTAGTAATATCGATTAAATTTACTGATATATCCAAAGAGAGTTCTTTTTCGATTCATTCTTTGTACTGAAACAGTAAATTTCCCTTCATCTCCAAACTTTCTTTTTTCTCCCCTCTCTATTTCTTTTCTTTTTAGGCAATTTTTATCTATCCTTCCGATTTGTCTTGAATTTCTCTTTCCCGCTTCGATTTTCCCTTTTCGTAGCTAATGAGAACCAGAAGACGACCGGTGCGGTCATCCAACATTCGGCGCACATGGCGGGAAAAGATCTGCGCATCTGCGGTGTACAGATTGCTCTCTCTCTCTCTCTCTCTCTCTCTCTCTCTCTCTGTTCATACTTCTGTATATTTTGTTACAAGTACAGTTTCAGGTTTTGCAATAAATGTTTTTTTTTTTAACAAAGCTCACATTTTTTGTCTGTATATGATGGTGTTGGTATCTCTCTCTCTCTCTCTCTCTCTCTCTCTCTCTCTCTCTCTCTCTCTCTCTCTCCGTGTGGCTGTCTGTGTGTTTCTGTCTCTCTGTTCAAAACTTCTGTATGCTTTGTTACAAGTACAGTTGTAGGTTTTGCAATAAATCTGTGTTTTTTCAAAGCTCACATTTCTTATTTTTGTATATGATATTGTCGGTAGCGTCCTCAGCTTTGACTGTGACTAACAAGGAGATTTTGTTTGTATCCCAAAAGAACATTATGATCAGTTAAAAGTAAGAACTTTATCGGTCTGCCACATCATATCATCTTCAACTGTAATTCATTTTCCTCCCTTTCACTTTCCCAGGATCTCTTGTAAACAGTTTACCCTTCCTCAGAGGTGACTAAATCTGACCTCTTCCACCTCAAAGCTACGCAGGTACAGTATCCAGACAGCCTTGAAAACGGTTTTTTATTGAACTTCTTATATATTTCCATAAGCCAAAAAGACCTGGGACAACGCAGAGCAATACCATTAACTTACAGCCTTGAGAAGCCCCATTAACCAGAGGGATACTGACTCACGAGTCTGTTCAAGCAAGAAGATTATGTACATGACTGGAGGAGGAAGAAAAACTTTGGAAACAAGTAAAATATATCCCAGTAAAAGATATACCCCTGATAGGTCACCAGTCGTAGGGTATAGGATGACACAGCATTGCCATACCTCCCTTGTTTGGTTCAGCAGTGACCTGCAATACCAAAGGACCTGAATCCACGTCATTCTCTGGGACAAGACTCAGGAGTCAGGCTACTCTTTCTGTACAGAGACACGGATAAGAGAGAAGGGTTGAGCGTGTAGTTATAACGTCCATGCTTTGTGAAATATAAGTTTATTAATTTGCAGAAGACCGTGGCTGTCTAGTGCAAGCGGCAAATGAGGTGCAAGCGGCAAATGAGGTACAATCTTAACCAAAAGCCTTAACGCCATAGACAGGAAACTTCTTATTCAAGAAATTATCAATCGATAAACAACATAAGAATATTATTCCGTTCGCCACACTTTTTTGTCAAAGGAAATATAATTCAAGTTTACAGATTCTTATTTCTTATATAACAGAAAGACTAGCAAACAGAGTTCAAGTTTACAGATTCTTATTTCTTATATAACAGGCAGACTGGCAAACAGAGCTCAAGTTTACTGGTTTCTTACCTTACAAAACAGACAGACTGGCAAACAGTGTTCAAGTTTACAGATTTCTGATCTTACCAAACAGACAGCCAGAGTTCAAGTTTACAGATTTATTTTCTTACAAAACAGACTGGCAAACAGAGTTCAAGTTTACAGATTTCCTATCTTACAAAACAGACAGACTGGCAAACAGAGTTCAAGTTTACAGATTTCTGATCTTACCAAACGGACAGTCAGAGTTCAAGCTTACAGATTTCTCATCTTACGAAAAAGACAGACTGGCAAACAGAAATCAGATTTACAGATTTCTTACCTTACCAAACAGACAGACAAACGACTTCAAGTTTACAGACTTCCTATCTTATACAACAGACAGAGAGACAGGTAGACAGAGAGGAAATTAATAGCGTGAGCGACTCCCAGCGTGATGAGGCGTTCGGAGACGTAATGACAAAATCCGCCATGCTTTTTTATTTTTTTTTATTATGGAAATGAAATTGCCCTCTCAGGTAATAACGCGATCCGTTATTTTTTCACGTGCAGGAACACTGTGTTTACGCATTTTTAACTCCGATAATGGCGAGGGGAATTTCTTCGCTGTGAGAACGGCATAGGACTATAATTCTGAGCAGGAAAAATGGTTGTCTCACGTTTCCTGAATGTGCGTGTATTGTAAAGCACAACATTTATCCCAGACGGAATGAGATGTGATGTTATTCAGTGTTTGCAGAAATTTTTCTTCGCGTGAAGTGAAATTACTGCGTCAAAGAAATGAGCTTTATAAATAAATAAATAAAGATATATATATATATATATATATATATATATATATATATATAAATTAAATATATATATATATATATATATATATATATATATATATATATATATATATATATATATATATATATATATATCACGAACGTATAAAGGAATTTTTGAACCACCTTTCCTTTATGGAAGTAAAGTGTGGATAATGAAAGTGAAAAAGTTGGAAGTCGCAGAGTTACTGTTATCATAATGATTTAGGGAATAAGTAGAATTGAAAGGGTGAGAAATATGAAGACAAGTAGGAGTGACTTAAGGGTTAGCAGAGGTGAGAGGATGGATCAGAATGTTTTGACATAGTATGGTCACGTAGGATTGTGACAATAAAACCTTGTCCTTTATTTTCTTGGAGGTCACCCACTTCTATAAATAGTTTTTATATATATATATATATATATATATATATATATATATATATATATATATATATATATATATATATATATATGTATATATATATGTATACATATATACTGTATATATATATATATATATATATATATATATATATATATATATATATATATATATATATGTGTGTGTGTGTGTGTGTGTGTGTGTGTGTGTGTGTGTTTGTATGAGCATGTGTGAGAATGAGTATACTAATAGGTTGATATTTGACAGTTCAGTAGCAGCAATAAGCGCCCTCTGTGGTTTCTGTACACAGGTCACAATGAAAGCTCATATTCCGTTACCATTTTAACTTTCCCTTTTTAAATGAACTGTCTCCAGACTCGAATAACCCAGAAAACTGCTCTGCAGTTCCGTAATTAGCACAGTGCATCAGTTGCTCCCTACGCCAAAGTATGGGAAACTGTCTCAGGCCACAGTTACAGTAACTACAGTAGATGATATTGTTCCGTGGTTCCTGGTAGCTTAAGATGACGTCACAGTTTAACAGTACAAATTGAACTGAACTGAACATAGAATTTAGGCCAAAGGGCAATCACTGGGACCTCTGAGGTCATTCAGCGCTGACACGGAAATTGACAGTAAAAGTTTGAAAGGTGTAACGAGAGGAAAACCTCGCAGTTGCACTGGGAATCAATTGCTAGGAGAGGGTGGAAACTAAGATGGAAGAAAGAGAATATGGAAGGAGGTACAGCAAAAGAAACGAAAGGGGTTACGAAACTCTGCAAAGAACTTTAAGTAATGCTCCTACAGTGCAAACGAGGTGCACTGACGGCACTACCCAACCCCACCCCTACGGAAGCTTAACATGATGTTATCGTTTAATAATCAAATGGAACCTTTGAAAGTACCAGCAATGCTTATTCATTTGAAAACATTTATATCTATTTCTTAATTTATTCATTTGTTTTTTCTCTTTTAAGAAGTAAGATCTCCTCTCTTTGCATTTCCCGTTTACCGTCTCTTACTTCTTCCTAATGAACACCATGTTCTTTGGAAGCTGCAATTCCAAGTCAATGGCTCCTAAGGGCGTGTTCCACATGAATAGGTTTCATCTTCTGAATAATAATAATAATAATAATAATAATAATAATAATAATAATAATAATAATAATAATAATAATAATAAACGAACACAATTCTGTCTTCCACTGTCTTCGGGAAGGAAGAGGAAAAAACTAATGCAGAAACTACCTTTTCGTCAATACTATCTTCCATATTTATGCGAAAGAACAATGCGTATGCATAAACATGAGTATTCAATGGCAACAGCCACCCATTGTCTGTAATATCAAGACATCAACGCAAAAACAACAAACTCGTTGTCCAATTGTTATCTACATAAGGACAATAACATTATATGCTACACCAGCTCTCCGAGTACTTGAGAAGCCAGCGATAATACCCCCAAGTAAATGTTAATACGCACGCTGACATATTTATATAATAAAGGAAAAGGTTTACCCGGACCGTTATGTTCAAATTACGGTAATAAGCGCAATTGCCTGACTTCCAGGGAATGAAAGTCCCTAATCACACGATGCTCAGATCGCGATGAGAGGAAAGACATTAGAGAAAAGTGGTATTAATGGCCAAATAGGAGTAATCACGGAAAACCCGAGACTGGGTAAACCTCCTTCATTGCCGCTTATTACAATGACTTCCGTTTGTATGTCTCTCTCTCTCTCTCTCTCTCTCTCTCTCTCTCTCTCTCTCACTCTAGCAATTTATCTCAGTTCTTAAGTATTCTTTTCCATTTATTTTTAGAAACCTCGATTCTTTCCAATTTATTACAAGCGGTTATAAACTACTTCATTTTCTTTTTTTTCATTCACCTGGGTTGTAGTCTACGTAAATACCTTTAGTAATTCACGTACTTCACAACCCCGGAAATCGTGCTCATAAATCTACCATACATTTTAAGACGGCGCGTCATAAATGTTCCAACATTATCAATAAAACTAAGAAACATTTTTTTGCTAATGGCGCAAAAATACGAAGAACCTGATGATATCATCAAAAGATTTTCCTTCTTATAGATAATTCCTTTCCTCTGGGCAATCTTCCGAAACTGTCGTTTACTATGTACAGATATTTACATCATTCAGGAGAATAGTTACTTCTTATTTAAATACCACGTGTATGAAATGAGAATAAGCTTACGCTTCATTCTGCCATCACAGATTCAGGACGCAGACGCTACACTAACTTTCTCTCTCTCTCTCTCTCTCTCTCTCTCTCTCTCTCTCTCTCTCTCTCTCTCTCTCTCTCTCTTTAAAATTAAATTTCGGGAAATGAATGGTCTCTTATAAATAAAATTTATCAGCACAACCGAGAGAGAGAAATGAATGGACACATCTAAGAGAGATAAAGAAAGTGTGTGAGAGAGAGAGAGAGAGAGAGAGAGAGAGAGAGAGAGAGAGAGAGAGAGAGTGAGAGAGAGATGAAAGCAGAGAGACTGAGAGAGAGGGAGAGGGAGAGTAGATGTGTATGTGTGTGTGTGTGAGAGAGAGAGAGAGAGAGAGAGAGAGAGCGAGGAAGAACGGTAATATCTCGTTAACCCCTTTAAATGCATCTTTCGTGAGATTCCACTAACGCCTGGGGATTACAAGTGACGCGTAATTTACACAGCGTGAGTCTTCAACGTTGATGATGACACACACATGAATCATTCTCATGGGCGCATTTCATTGGACACGTCGTTGGTCCGGTTATTTTTCGTTTAAGTGTGAAAACACACTTCATGTGGGCGCCTTCGTTTGACACGGCAGTTGAAGGTTTAATAGGTACTGATATTCATTTTAGATGAAGAGTATCATAGCTGTGGTGTTTTTATCTCAATTTGCTATTTTCACGTGAACAATTCGGCGTCAATAACCTATATTTTTTTAAGCCAGTTTTAGTAAACATAAACCAACCAATCAATCGTGTGAACAAGCGTATATGAACAGTTTTCGTATACGCAATGCACATCTTGTACTGTTAAAACTGAAAAGTTTACTAACATAAGGAAAAGAAGTAGTATTCCCATAAAACATACCTAAAAATCTATTTCTTTTAAAATATTTATAAGTAAAGCCAAACAAAAACAAAAAAAACAATACGCCGAAGTTTCTTCAGCGCAATCGAGTTTTCTGTACAGCCGCTACAGCATATAATCAAGGCCACCGAAAATAGATCTATCTTTCGGTGGTCTCGGTATTATTCTATATGATCAGCGACCCATGATGCTTTAACCACGGCCCAGAGGTGTCCTATCCGATATGGCTAAGTTTAACATTAAACAAAATAAAAACTACTGAGGCTAGAGCCCTGAAATTTGGTATGTTTGATGATTGGAAGGTGGATGATCAACATAACAATTTGCAGCCCTGTAGCCTCAGTAGTTTTTAAGATCTGGGGCGGACAGAAAAATTGCGGACAAAAAAGTGCGGACAGCATAAAGTGCGGACGGAAAAGACAAAGACGTCACAATAGTTTTCTTTTACAGAAAACTAAAAGGCGAAGTAAAATTGAAAAATTTTACCCACTTAAATTCACAAAGTATAATTTTACTCGGTTATCTTGGTTAAATTTTTATTGTTTTGTCTGGAAGTAAATTCTGCTTCTAAATTGTGCCATTTTATATATGAGGAAGTTTCCACTTCTACTATGTAATGTAAAAATTACGTTAAATTAGGCATTTAACTTTCCTCATGATCTTGTTGTTTTGACAAGTAATAATCATTTTAAAAATCGTCTAAAAATGACTATAAAAATACTAAAGAAAACTGACATCAGCTCAGTCAAGAATGGACAGCCTCCTGTAAGTTTTTGAACAAGAAATTCATAGTAGATTCATTAGTTAAAACATGAAAAAGTTAGTGACAAATTTCCTGCTTTTCAAGTCATCCCTATTACGAGAAAAGTCTTGACCCTATATAAATTATCTCTATTTTAGCATATCAAGCTCACATGAAAATTATAAAATGAACCGCTCAACCCTAAATGAATGATCTATATTTTTGTATATCTAATTCACAAGAAAATCAGGAAATGAACGGCTCGACTCTAAATGAATGATCGATATTTTTGCATATCTGATTCACAAGAAAATCATGAAATGAACGGCTCAACCCTAAATGAATGATCTATATTTTTGCATATCTAATTCACAAGAAAATCATGAAATGAACGGCTCGACCCTGAAAATGAATGATCTATATTTTTGCATATCTAATTCACAAGAAAATCATAAAATGTAATAACGAGATAAGCCACTGATGAAAATTTTAATGAATTAAACAATAAAAAAAGAAGAGTTTCGAAATGGTTTCCGCTCAGATACAAACTTCATTCAGATGACACCCAGGAGAAACCCGTGGTTAAGAAGTTTTGGAAATTGATGAGTAGGCACTACGTGATGCAGGAAATGAGTGATGCTCTCTCTCTCTCTCTCTCTCTCTCTCTCTCTCTCTCTCTCTCTGACTTTCTCTCTCTCTCTCTTTCTCTCTCTCTCTCTCTCTCTCTTGTTTTGATTCTCTCTCTCTCTCTCTTAACTTTTGACTCTCTCTTCTCTCTCTCTCTCTCTCTCTCTCTGTTTTGACTTTCGATTTCTCTCTCTTTTTGACTTTTGATTCTCTCTCTCTCTCTCTCTCTCTCTCTCTCTCTCTCTCTCTCTCTCTCTCTGTGTTTTGATTTTTCGATATATCTCTCTTTTTTTGACTCTTTCTCTCTCTCTCTCTCTCTCTCTCTCTCTCTCTCTCTCTCTCTCTCTCTCTCTTGACTTTTGAATCTCTCTCTCTCTCTCCTATCCTCCACGAACTCCAAACCGTCTCAAACTCACTTGATGGATGGGCTAATCACTCATGTTTCTTTTAACTCGAGTTCTTAAAACTCACTTTCTCCGCCATTTAGCGTTTGGGGCCTAATACTTTACTCATCTGTGAGTTACAGAGAGATAGAGAGGTATCTTTCTTCATTCATTCATTCATTCATTGAATCATTCGTTGACTCATTCATTTATATTTTTAACAAAGCCCTTGTTAATTCAAGGTATGCAAATGGGATTTTCTTTTTATATTTTCTTATTTTCTATACCTTTTACTGGTGAGCAAATATTAAACTACATAGAATTAACTAGACAGGCATAAGTATGAAATAATGTTGTAAAAATAAGATAAAAGATTCGTGACGTAATCTGAACAAAAATTATTAAGTAATCAGTAAAAAAATTCGAAAATCTTGAAATTATAAATAAGAAAATGCAATTTGTTAAGTATATAACATCAGTACCAAATCATTCTCATAAAAAAATACCTTCACAAAGATTTCGTAAAATAAAATAGGACCCATTACAATAAAATAAAATAATAATTAAAACGTTTACAGTTTTTACATTTACCAAATGACCAAAATTTTTACAAAATTAATTTTAAAACAATTCATTAACATGTTATAACATTTTGAATTTAATAAAGGCTGAATGGGAATAACTGACAGTTTTCGTATGCAATTTTCCCCAAAGGTCCCTATTGAATAATTTCACTGAATTTTACGCAATTTGTTGTATGAGATTAACAGAACATGGTATGAAAATTATTGTCAAAATCGAAACCAGGTTTTACCTGAGGAAGGACAGAAACGAAGACAAGAAATTAGGCAACAAAATAATCTAAAATAAGTTCTAGTTTACAGATGTACTTTGTATTCTCGAAAAGACGATTTCGTTGGAAAAAGAAAGTTTGGGAAGAACTTCCGTCGCTTGTCAGGCTATCTTTAGCGAGGCCTCCAATATTTCTCGTTTCGTGGAGAAGTCTACAGACTGTCGAGCTTTCCTGTTTTTTTTTCTAACAGAGAGA
>NC_089792.1:9850714-9870714 GCF_040412425.1 Macrobrachium rosenbergii | reverse complement strand
ATATATATATATATATACACACACATATATATATATATATATATATATATATATATATATATATATATATTCAAAACACTGAACACATATTCAAAAACTGAACTTATTTCAAAGTGGAGCAGAGAGAGAGAGAGAGAGAGAGAGAGAGAGACCGAAGCCAATTAAAATGGGTACGGTAAACACACGGGGGTATAAACGGCAGTTTGGGCATGGATGCCCACTTCCTCGTGAAAGAGACTGGCGAGTTTTCTAGTGAAGTCTAAAAATGTCTATTCTCAAGAGATGGCTTATCTGAAGGACCCTCTGTGACCATATTTCATGAATAATGATTTAAATGAATATCTGAATGGTTTTTAAATCATTTGTGGTCTAGATAAAACGTTTTAATTTTAATTTTTATCAATTTTAAATTACTCCAAATCAAGGGTCCCAACCCGAAAATTAGATGTAATATGAATCATATCATTTAGTTTCTTTAGCTCGAATGGAATAAAAATAATTTTTTTCATAATCAAAAACTCCCTTTTTGTTTTTATATTTATCAAAGACTTATTCAAGAAAAAGCAATGAAGTGATAACTCATAAATCATTATAAATTTTCTTACTTTATTGTAAACATAACATCTAGATTATAATGCGGTGTATCTCTATTCCTTTAAATCTCGACATGATTTTAATTAAGCAATTTACAAACTACATATCCTGACGTTGAGGGGGAAAATACATGACAGCAAAACAGTAATTACCAAGATTAGAAAACGATGGCATTAACTAGCCACTAATAATTACCACGTCAAGAGGAAGCAAGTAAATGTAAACAAAATTCCGTTCAAATCGCTTTCCCGTCCGCACCTGTCTTTGCTTACATTAATCAACACTTCAGGTGTACATCGCGAAGGCGTCTAATTTCCCTTCGACCCTTAACACCAATTAATCCCTGGCCTATTATAATTAGATTAACGGGCAATTAAATGTCCATCGAAATTAGCCCTAACCCCTATTACACTATTACACTAAGCATTAAGAAAGGTTTTTCCCCCTCCATAACAAATCAAAAGGGAATCTAAATTGGTTCGAGGGGGAAATGCTCCACATACCGAGAGAGAGAGAGAGAGAGAGAGAGAGACATTTTGTGGAACATATATATATGTATATATATACAGTGTATATATATATATATATATATATATATATATATATATATATATATATATATATATATAGATAGATAGATAGATAGATAGATAGATAGATAGATATAGTTTTTAGAGAGAGAGAGAGAGAGAGAGGGGAGAGGTGTTGCCCTGCAGAATGGAAGACATTTTGTGGAATCTTATATAATATATTATTATATATATATATATATATATATATATATATATATATATATATATATATATATATTATATAGATGGATAGATAGATATATATATTGAAGAGGAAGAACAGAAAGATAGAGCGAGTGAGTTCTCTCCCTTCCATTTCCCCTCCTCTCTGCATTTCAAGACCGAAATAGAAAATGCTAATTCGTCGTGTATATTAAATAAATGTTAAGGCGAGCGAGCCCCAAGGGGTTAAGTAAGTAAGTAAGCGAGGCCAGGGAGTTGACAAATGTTCGCGCAATCCTCTTACGAAGGGACTACATGCCTAAAGAGAAACCAACGAAGGGGGAGAGATGGTCGTGTAAGCGATACCTGGATATTTTAATGGGAACATGATGAACATAGTTAAGCCTATACCTGCGCAGATTTCTGGCGCGGGGACGAGGGGGAAAATGGAGGGGACAGAGAGGAGATGTGTTGGTAAAACGGGTTGAGTCATAACGAGGGTTAGAACCCAAACAGGATCCACGTTTGGTTTAGTCTCATGTAAGGGTTTCCCTTGAGTTTGGGTTGAATTGAATTGACTGAATTGAATGTAGAATTTAGGCCAAAGACCAAGCACTGGGACCTATGAGGTCGTTCAGCGCTGAAAGGGAAACTGATAGTCGAAAGATTTTAAAGGTGTAACAGGAGGAAAACCTGCAGTTCATATTCCAAACAATTCTTAAATAAAGATTTTTTTGTAAGACGGAAGAAAAAGATTTGAATGGAGTTAGCTATTAAAAGGAATGACAGGGGCTTCAATATCTGAAGGGACGCTGAATAAATGATGAGTTTTAGGCAGTAAAAATGCAGCACTAGTTTCCACCCGCAACGGGGGCGATTTTCCATACAGAGGTTAAAATGAAGTTTATGAACCTAGGTGTAAGCCAATGCCCATAAAACACTCTCAGCAGTTCGACCAAGACTCTTCCACTAAAACGGACAACGGCCCTCTCAGAAGCCTTTAAGATGAAGTGGCTTTCCTATTAATGGTGAACAGACTGAGATGAAGTATTGCTGAAAGAATTTCAAAAACAACATTTCAAAAATTACTGAGGATCTAGGGATGCAATTTGATAATTGTCTAGAGTATATTTGGTAATCAGAGTGGATAACTGATAACTGACATTTCTTTAGGTCGTAACTAATATTACAAATCTATTATATTCTCATATCCCAAACTTCTCTAAATAAACATTTTTTTTGTAAAACGAATTTATATTTGACGAGTATCTCAAACGACACATTCAGGTATCTGAATAACTTGAATAAATGAACAGTTTTTAGAGAAAAAAGCGTCAAATGATAGCTTAGGATGAACGGCGCATGGCCACTTGGGTGTTCATGTAATGGTATTTTGTTATCAAATACAGTCTATCTTTCCTAGGCGTAATCATAATATGTGAAGGAGCTTTCAGCATTTAGAGTAGTCCTTAGATATCCTTGTTGATTGATCATGTTGTTTCAAAAGTATTGGACTACTTCTAATCTAATTGGTTCACTGGAAAAATGATTCAAATTATTTAATGACTATATATTTCTAAACCTTTATGATACCCTTGCATCATTTCGTTATTTGCATAAGTAATGATTACCAAGGATGAAGAACTACTCATCCTCACCTCTGCATCGCTTTTATATACCCAATTATATAGAAACTCAAACGTATAGTCAAAACAGAAGCGTTACTCTTGGCACCACATAGCTTTCCGCCACATAGCGCCTCAGCTTCCCAGTTCTCATAATGTTGGACGTGTCTGGCATAAGTAAACACGAGAACCTTACGTAAGACACCGCCTTGAAGAACGAGACACCCGGAGCAAACCTCACTCACCTTACACGAAAAGTACAACCTGGGTCTAGCCAAGGCTTAAGACTCTAAGAACCACCCATTTCCCGTGACACGAGGGCATGTCACGCGGGCCAAAGGGATCTCAGCCTAAGGTCCTTCTGATTTGTAGGATTTCCCGTGCCAAAGAAGGGGCATGATTTTCTCGATTCCCTAGACCGCGGGCCAAGGATGCGGGATTTTCTTGATTCCCAGCCTAAGGTCGGAGCTAAAGAGAGGATGCGTTCGATTTTCTTGATTCCCTAGACCTAAGCCAAAGAAGAGGAGCTACAGAGATACGTTCGATTTTCTCGATTCCCTAGACCTAAGCCGAAGGAGCGGAGCTAAAGAGAGGATGCGTTCGATTTTCTTGATTCCCTAGACCTAAGCCGAAGGAGCGGAGCTAAAGAGAGGATGCGTTCGATTTTCTTGACAGATAAGCCGAAGGAGCAGAGTAAAGAGAGGATGCGTTCTATTTTCTTGATTCCCGAGACCTAAGCCGAAGGACCTAAAAGAGAGGATGCGTTCGATTTTCTCGATTCCCTAGACCTAAGCCGAAAGAGCAGAGATACAGAGAGGATGCGCTCGATTTTCTTGATTCCCTAGACCTAAGCCGAAGGAGCAGGGCTAAAGAGAGGATGCGTTCGATTTTCTTGATTCCCTAGACCTAAGCCAAAGGAGCAGAGCTATAGACAGGATGCGTTCGATTTTCATAGCATGGATGGAGTCGCTCATGTCGACAGGAAGGTGGTCGGTGTGTGTGTGTATGTGTTTACGTTCCCATCGGGGCGTTCAGAACGAGACTGAGGAGAAATAGATGGAAAATTTAAGAGGGAAGGTGTTGAGTGCCCGAGAGATACAGAGAGCAGCGCCGAGGGACTCCGGGGTTGGAGAGGGAAGTCGTTAAAACCGATAGAGATATGGGAGCAGAGAGGGGTTAAAGAAGAAGAAGAAGAAGAAGAAGAAGAAGAAGAAGAAGAAGAAGAAGAAGATATAAGTTTATGGATGCAAGAGAGATGCAAGACGAAGGAGCGATAAGGGTTAATTGAAGAGCAGACTTCCGGAGATGAAGCGCATGATTCAAATTCAAGAAAAACCTTCACTTCTCTTAGAACACGACAAAAAAAAAAACAGTAAAATATGCTGTGAAGTTTCTTCCGCGTAACTGAGTTTTCTGTACAGCTCATAATCAAGGCCACCGAAAATAGATCTATCTATCGGTAGTCTCGGTATAATGCTGTATGATCCGCGGCCCATGAAACTTTAACCATGGCCCGGTGGTGGCATGTCCTATATAGTCGCTGCCAGTCGCACGATTATGGTTAACGTCAACCTTAAATAAAATAAAAACTACTGAGGCTAGAGGGCTGCAATTTGGTATGTTTGATGACTGGAGGGTGGATGATCAACATACCAATTTGCAGCTCTCTAGCCTCAGTAGTTTTTAAGATCTGAGGGCAGACATAAAACCTGCGGACTGACAGAGAAAGCCGGCACAATAGTTTTCTTTTACAGAAAACTAAAAAAAAAAAAGAAAATAATAAAACAAATAAAAGACTCCTATACAGTGACACAAAGTACATTGCACAAAGAATGTGTCAATAAAAGTTATAGAAATGCGTCGGTTCCCAGGAAAAAATAACCTTTCTTTAAGAATAGAAGCAAATAAAGTTCGCAGAGCGGACTCTAGTGTTATCACTGTTATGGATAACTGTACGAAGATAACTGAAGTATTTTTTTTGCAGATAAGGAAAGTTGAGGGTGAGTCTGGGCGTGGAAACGGAGTGGAAAAGAAAATACATAAAAAATTCACGGAGCATGAACCAAGAGAAGGAGAACTGATTAGAGAGAAGAGGAAGAATGTCTTGTTCAAAAGTGAGAGATAAAATATTTATCTACTTGAGGACAGAAGGCAAATACGACGAATAAAAGTGCCGTAATGAAATACTTTGCGTTAAGAAAATTATAAAGTAGAATTTTATCATTTATGGAAGATATAACGTTTATGCTCCCCAGGCAGATGAAAGAATTAGGAGTATGAGAATACAGAGACAAATTGAAAATTCAGAATCTTGGCACTAGTTGGGATATGACGTAGTCTGGCGAAGGTGTTACAAGATCCTTAGTGATAATTAGTAAATTAACTTTCAGCAAATATTTAAAGCAATAAATTCAAACGAACGGTTAAAGATAACTTTAGACTGGAGAGAGAGAGAGAGAGAGAGAGAGAGAGAGAGAGAGAGAGAGAGAGAGAGAGATCAGAGAAGCTTAGCTAATAAAGCAAAAAAAAAAAAATTCAAAACGACCGGTTAAGATAACTGGAAACTGTGAAGAGAGAGAGAGAGAGAGAGAGAGAGAGAGAGAGAGAGATTAGAGCACCTTGGCTAATAATTAAAGAAAAAATAAAAACAAACGGTTAAGGTAACTTAAGACTGGAGAGAGAGAGAGAGAGAGAGAGAGAGAGAGAGAGAGAGAGAGAGAGAGAGAGCAGCTTGGCTAGCAATTGAAACAAAAAATCAAAACAAACGGTTACGATAACTCAAGAGTGCGGGGAGAGAGAGAGAGAGAGAGAGAGAGAGAGAGAGAGAGAGAGAGAGAGAGAGAGAGAGAGAGATCAGAACAACTTGGCTACCAAGATTGTCAGATTTTACAAAAAAAAAAATGAAGGCATTCCTAATGAGAAAAAAAAGTTTGTAATAAAATAAAATAAAAAAACCGCAGTGGGTGACAGCATCCAAAACCGATAAAACCATCGACACAAAAGACCAAAAAAAAAAAAAAACGCACACACATAAAAGAGGCCTACGAAACGGACGAAGGAAATAGAAGGGATAGGCATATGTATGACCAGGAAGTCGCAGGCCTCCCACAAACCCATCACTCAGCCGACCTCTTCTGTTCGTCTGATTTATAACCGTTTTGGGAATGTCTAACAACTGCTTTTAGGCAAAAGAAAGGGAGAGGGCGAGAGGTCGTGAAGCTACGCTAATTGTTTCACCAGCATTTAATGGTGATAGACTGGTTTGTGTGTGTGTGTGAGAGAGAGAGAGGTGGGGGTTGATTAACATTGTCTTTGATTACTATAACACGATGGTAGACAATTATGTTCAGGATATTTACAAAGTTCGTCCTCCATGATTGAAGGCCTAGATGTGTGTGTGTGTGTGTTTGAGAGAGAGAGAGAGAGAGAGAGAGAGAGAGAGAGAGAGGGGGAATAACACTGTTTTCGATTACTATAACAGGATTGTAGACAATTAAGTTAAGGATATTTACAAAGTTTGTCTTCCATGGTTGAAGGTCTAGGTGTGTGTGTGTGTGTGTTTGAGAGAGAGAGAGAGAGAGAGAGAGAGAGAGAGAGAGAGAGAGAGAGAGAGAGAGAGAGGTAATTAACAATGTCTTCGATTTCAGTTACGTTAAGGATATTACAAAGTTTCCTCTCATTGGTTTTGGGCCTAGGACTCATCAACTCGAATGCAATCTGGCCTTAATTTTTGCATTCTGCGCTCAATTTGAAACCAAGTCCCTTTTTCAAAAAATATTTTCTCACCTAGTTTGCCCTTTCCTTTACAGTCTTGCATTCTACCTTCCTTCTATTTATTGTTATTTCTAGTTATGGATCTTGAAAACGTCTACATATTTCTAGAGTTATCCGTTTTAAGAGATCTGGGTATGTAATAACTTGCCAAGACTGGCCAATTCATCTCTTGGTTATTGTTATAAATACGTTATTAATACAAACTTGTTTTCATATTAATGTTATAACCTAATCCAGTCATTTTCTCTATTAATTACCTCTTCTACAGTGATTTTTATTTTTGTTCTCAAGAGCCTCATCTTATCACAACTTCCTTCTTCTGGTTGACAGCTGAGGATATATTAACAATTTGGTCTGTGGTTATCTATGCTATAAATTGTATTCCATATCTACTTAAAATACCATTTACCTTCAACCTTTCCTATCTTTAAAATTACAGGGATTTAGCGTACAGTTTATCTGCTATGAGGAAAAGCCTCCTTCATAATAAGAAATGTGTATGTGATTTTATCTTAGGGTATAATTATTGTAGACATATTTTCTTGTTATTTATAAAAATATATATGTACATATTTGTAAATCCTGCCTTTGTCTTGTAATTAAGTCTGAAAACTACACTCACAGGTTCCAGTTCTATGTAAGCTCATTCTAATGTGGTCTATTGTGTCTGACTATATTTCTTCGATAGGCCTACCTAACCTACGCCAATTTTCATTGGTGGTGACAGATCACTCCTAGTATTTTGAGTTCAACAGCAGAGACTAGGGTTATTTTGAGAGATAAGATTTCATTGTCAATTTACCAAGAATACATTAAAATATGAAAACAGAAATCATCTAATGTCTAAAACAATTTTCCTCGCACATTCGAGCAGCATTGGAAGAAGGTGTATAGGCAGCCCTGCTTGTTACTATAGTCTGGCGTTCTTGGCACAGTGCATGGTCACTATTCGTAGATTCTATCTGTCTTTGTCTGTGTGACTGTCAGTCTGTCTGCGTGACTGTCTCTTATTTACGTGGTGAGCAACCAAGATCGTTAACGATTAATATTGACCTTTCATCTTTGCTAAGCATTTTGCCATATATAGCCAGCCGACCTGCCTCTTAAGTTCAACGTGCTAGTTGGTTACTATTAAAAAATTCCTTTACTTGTGATCTCTATTCAACCATCTATACTTTGATTTGTTACTGAACAGTACACTACACATACTGGAAGATAATTTACGTATGTATCGTATCTATTTGTTCTTTGTTACTAAAAACGGTAAATCAAATACATCTTAGAATTACCAATAAATATAACCCCGTACAACATTGACGATGATTTTATAGAACCACTATTATTAGTACCATTCGTGAAAATTCATTTTATCAACGTGCTTTAAAAAAAAATGCACATAAAGACTGCAGTTACACCTACAAGAAGATAAACAAAGAATTACAAATAATACCAACACTTGAGAGAGAAATATTGCCAAGCTTAACTCTTCCGAGGTACTTACCACCGAGGATCGTAAGAAAGGACGCGAAGAGTTTCCTCTAAATCACAATACGTGCTCTTAGTCAAGTACCCGAGGAATGTCCTTGGGAAAAAAATAGGAGGGGAAAACACACGAACGACTAAAGAAACAGAATAAAAAACACTCGCGGCCATCATAACCCTTTAAGTGTTCGAAAACAACTAATATTTTGACTTGAACCACATACCTACCAAGCGTCGCTACGTAACAGGTTCACTGGGGCTCTCTCTCCTGAAGAAGGCAGTTAAAATTGATTAATGGTTGTTATTAGGTCGTGTCTCTTTGCGTTTTCGTTCTTTAAAAAACAGGGGAGAAAATGTAATAAATGATTATCTGATGATAACAGACTGATTTATATAGCGTGTTTCCCAACCCCGGCCCCTCCTTTTTAGAGCAGCTTGAACTGACATAGTACTACAAACCAATAGTAGTTGCTATGTAAAAGAAAATGCTTTATTCATTGTTAAATAATGGTTTTTATAAAATAAAACTGATTATGACATTAAATGAGATATACCAAAGTACACAGAACTACAGCAAGCATTGTATACTTTTGGCTTTCGTGTAAACACAAACATTAGACTTAACACAAAAACGATCGGTATTGTGACCGGTATCACTGTTCCCTGCCAAGCAAGAGGTTCCAAATTCGGCTTATAACCGAGGACAGGTGGATGGGCACGATTAAAAAGAAAATTATACATCTCTAGACCTAAACAGTTAATTAGAAGACATTTTAGTTAAATGCCTGTGGAGAATGCCAAGGGATGGAGGTAACCCTTATATATTTATAATATTGCATTGGGACCTGTCCCCCAGTGGTTGTCGACCTAAGAATCAGGAGATCAGCGCCTGTCCTATGAGCCTACAGAGGCCCAGGAAGATTTTACCTTCAACTTTTTTAATAATATATATATATATATATATATATATATATATATATATATATATATATATATATATATATATATATATATATATATATGACAAGAACAACATCACAGTCTTACTGCAGGAACCATCTCACCATTAGCGGCCTCATATTAGAGAGAGAGAGAGAGAGAGAGAGAGAGAGAGAGAGAGAGAGAGAGAGAAAACTGTTGACCTTCAATACAATTCTTGGCAATCGGTAGGTATATAATCTGATGGCCGCTTTATTTTTACTCATAAGTATTTTTGTTCACCATTCAGAGGCCTAGATGCGTTCGGCCTTAATTGTACATTGCCGTTGCCGGCGTGTAATTATGTAACATGGCCTGTCTCTTAGAATAATATTTATTATAATTAAGTATGATCACAAGAACTGATTTTTTGTCTTGTGAATCCAAATTTGGTGTAATGTAATGTTTCTACATTTTATTACCTGCATATCTGGCCCAGAGCTAAAATAAAGAATATATTATTATTATTATTATTATTATTATTTTACATTTTATTACCTGTATTATTATTACAAGAACTGTTTTTGTTTCGTGAATCCAAATTTGGAGATAATGTTTTTACCTTGGATATATTATTAGCTTAAAGGATATATTATTATTATTATTATTATTATTATTATTATTATTATTATTATTATTATTATTATTATTATAGTCATCGCATCTACGAAGAAATGGTCACTAGTCTCAGACTTGGAAAGGATTTCTGAAGGTTGAAGACAGATAAAAAAATAAAAAAACAATGTTTATATGACGAAACACCCGTCTGCCACATTGCCTAGTTTGTTGTGACGTTTCCGGATGTTTGATTTCCCAAACATCTCGCAGTACAAACACAAACATTGTGGTAAGGGGCATAAATAACGTCATGTGATTTGAGATACGCTTACGTGTGGTCAGAGTCTGTTGGCGAGTACATAGTGTAGTGCAGAATGGCAGTTAGCACTGAACACGTTTACAAATAAGGTGTTCCGACTAATTTTGTGAAATAAGGTGGGCGTGTTTATCCTGGAAAGTTTTTATTTTCCAATACACCATGAGAGAGAGAGAGAGAGAGAGAGAGAGAGAGAGAGAGAGAGAGAGAGAGTTTATCAAAGTAGGTAGTCCTACGATTGAGTCTGTAGCCTATGATCAATGAAACACGGAAAAAATGTAAAAAAACGGAAATAAAAGATTTATTCATGAAGGAATAATTGTTTTACATTTGTTTAGTAGCTTTATATATAGTAAGGTATGAATGTATATCTTTTTTCTAAACGATTATCTTGTCAGACAGATGCCTAACAATATGCTGAATACATTTGATACTAAAACACAAATCATTGATAAAAAAAGCATTGTAAAATTATAACCTTCTTTCTTTCTTGTTTTTGCATTATCAAACTCTTGTAACTGATTCCCAAACAATTTTAAGACTTTTGTGCAAACAGCAAAAAACAATCAACAAAATAACAGTAAATGAGAAAATGAAAATAATGAAGTAAACAGAAAGCTTCATGCCCCGTTCTCAGTGCCAAGTCCCATCTCAGCCTACCCACATTCTTCGAGTAATCCCTTGACTCTGGGGGCACAATGGGTGCCAGAGTGCCACGTCTACAGATGTAACGAGGGTATCCTCTCTCTCTCTCTCTCTCTCTCTCTCTCTCTCTCTCTCTCTCTCTCTCTCTCTCTCTCTCTCTTAAGGATTGTTTATCTGATAGCGGTCCGTGTAAGGGTTCGTACTCTAAGATGATCAATATGATCTTTAATGATCAGTAAGTATGAATGAGGTGGATGCTAATCAGTTTTATTTGATCAGTAAAAGGTTATATTTATTGGTGGTGAGTTTATCATTAACTCTCTACATGAACTAGATTGCCACAAGGATCCAAGTAAGAAATTATCGTCTAAAATAAACAAGGAGGAACAAAATCAATGAAAATTATAAAAATTATAATAAAAAGAAACTTCCCCCTTAGCAGTGAGTCGTATGTGAATCAGCCTCACTTTTAATTTCTTTATTTTTTGCCCCTGTATATAATTACCAAAAGGGAAAAAAGAAGAAATTATCGTCCAGAATAAACTAGGAGGAACAAAAAGGAATACAAACCATAAAAAACATTGTAGAAAAAAACTTTCCTCCCTTAAAACTGAGTCTTATATACATCAACCTCACCTTCCATTTTTTTATTTTTTTGCCCCCGTATATAATTACCAAAAGGGGATAAAAGTAAAAAATCATCGTCTAGAATAAACTAGGAGGAATAAAAATGAATGAAAATCATAAGAAAAAACATTGCAAAAAGAAAATTCCACCTTAGAACTGAGTCGTGGTATCGTGTTTGGGTATGGATTTCTTAATTTTTTGCCCCTGTATATAATTACACAATCATCCTCAATTCAGAAGTGGGCACGTGCCAGCTCCGCTTAAGGGGAAATACCCAGATCGTGTGGTATCGTGTTTGGGTATGGATGAATCAACGCCCTTACCATTTGGCACCAGGTACCATGCAGTGCCTCGCCCTAGTGCCATACCCTTTTTTCCTCTGGCTCTCTCTCTCTCTCGACTAGTTTTTAGGACTCTGAGTTTTTCTGTTTCCTTTTCTATTTCGGTTATCCTTTGTTCCTTTTCATTCTCACTTTCATTCACTTTTCCTGTGGCAAAGAGACACCTCATTTTTTCTCTTTAACACTCTTTATTACTGTCGGTACAACTTCCTGTTTGATATTCATTCAGGTTTATGTAGGAAAGGAGTTACGATTTTCTGGCTTTACTACTTCAAATAATAATAATAATAATAATAATAATAATAATAATAATAATAATAATAATAATAATAATAATAATAATAATAATAATAATAATAGGAGAAAAAGACCCACTGGTTGAAATTTTGAGTTTAGATTTTTTATATATAATCAGTTTTACAGATTATATAATAATAATAATAATAATAATAATAATAATAATAATAATAATAATAATAATAATAATAATAATAATAATAATAATAATAATAATAGGAGGAGGAAAAGACCCACTGCTTGAAATTTTGGGTTTAGATTTTTTTATATATAATCAGTTTTACAGATAAACAATTTGCAAAGTAAAAAAACTGTACCTTTTAGTCTTACATCTGTAAAAAAAATAGGTATATAAAAAAGAGAAAAATTTTCAATCAAGGGTCTTTTTCACTAATAAATTAAAACACGAATGTTCGTCGACATTTTCATTAATAATAATGATCAATAATAATTATAAAACTGAGTGGGTGAACAATGAAGAATGTAGCATTCGCAACATCTTTGTTTTCGTGACATTTTGACTCTAGTAAAAAGAATTTGCAACATTTACAAAAACAAAATGTGAGATTAATTTAATCAATTCGACCAAAAATTATTTCTAGGTTTCTGTCTGTATGCCTCCCAACTTCTTTGTACAGTCTACAGAACAATAATAATGATCAATAATATTTAGTTATAGCGAGATTGATAGTAATACTATCAAATATTTTACTTTTATTTAATTTTTCCTACTGGCAAATCAGTTTTCCATTTTTAATTCTTACTTATATTTATATATATATATATATATATATATATATATATATATATATATATATATATATATATATATATATACACATGTGTGTGTGTGTGTGTGTGTGTGTATGTGTGTGTGTGTGTACTTACAAAACTTGTGTTAAATTGAAAGGGTTGATGAAAATTGTCATAATTAACAACTGAATCATAAGAGATTCAATGAACATTACTCTTAAAGAGAACGAAAGGGAAAAATCCGTACTAATTAAGGACCCATCAGATCACGCATGAGTTGAAATGGCCACTTTTAACCTATCAAACCCGGTCTCCCACTCCCCACAACCCCAACCCCTCCATCCCCAACGAGGGAAAAAAACACCTTTTTTAGTAATGCATCCCACATGGATGACTTGTTTAGCAATGGAACAAAATTTTTCCTGACAATCTCATACCTTTGTTTGCCCCGTCCTTTCCTCTGTCAAAGATTGAAGGTGGTTCGACAATCAACAGGTTCGTTTGACCGTGTCCTGGCTACAACACCCTGAGCAATTCCTTCCTTAGTCACAGTGACTGATATAGACAGAGATTCGTCTGCGTCTTTTTCACCGGACCTTCGCTTACCTCTGGCGGCTGGCGACGGCGTTTACTTTTTGTTTACGTTCCTGGCCCTGTTAATGCCGCCTTCTCTCTCGCTTGCTTTCCGTTGTTTTTATATCGGCTGCGCCCTGTCTCTGGAGATCTGTGGATGTTCTGTATTGGCTCAGTGGTTTTTGCATCGTCAGCTTTTGCTACCTTTGGTCTCATGCTTCCCGTCGTGTTCTGGCGCATTATTCCTGGAGTAAGGTCTCTCGGGACGCTTACGTAAATGTAATTTTAATTTCAGAGTAAAAGGTAAACCATGTAGGACAGGTATAACTGCAATGGAAACGATATTAATTTTTCATTGATGTTAGTTATTTCTAGTATCATGCGATCTCAGTTATAAACAGATATAACAAATTTGTGACTTCGTCATTTTTTGTTTCACCATTAACCCACACAGCATGGCATTCACGAAGCCTATGACTGTTCTTCTCAATGCCTGATTTACAAAAAAATATTTTTTTATAAGTTCCCTTTTCCGTAATTAACTTTTTCCAACACCATTTATTTCCTCGACTGTTTGAGTTACCCCTTTAAAACATTTCTTCTAATAAGAAAAAAGCCGAACCTACTCTCACGCTTCTAAACAAGAGGAATTTCAGGAGGGGAGTGAAAGGAGGATGAGGTGCTGCCATCTGTTGCACAAAAGACACAACTTCCGACAGGCGTCGCTCATACGCTCTGAGAAGCAGGTCTTGGAGAGGAAGAGTGCCACAATTGGCTCTTTCTTGCACATCTTTTCTTAAAGGATTTAATCACACTCTGGCCCCTTTAATGGGTCTTTCCGCCGAATTCTTGAGAATTAATTATCACTTTCGAGAGCTTTTTTGTCTTATATTTTATTTTTCCGTTTTTCCTCTATTTGTTTTCAGCTTATTTAAGGTAAGAAGTAATAGCTTACTAAAAAAAACCCGAATTTTTCATTTCTTGGTACAGCAACAAACTGTTTCTTTCTCTCTCTCCCTCTTTTTATATAATTTTGGTTTCTTTTCTTCTGTATTCTTTCTCAGCTGATGTATGGGTGATCATATTTCATGTGAAAACCATTTTTGATTTCCGATGCGGAACCAGGAGAAAGTTAGACCTTCTAGTTTATTTCCTTACATCTCGTGACAATTTGGAAAGAACGGAAAAAGAGATTGTGGCCTTGTATCTCAATTTTATTCATTTAAAAATAATTTTGTTTGATTTGACTTGATTTTTTTTGGGGGGGAGCGGGGGCGACGAGGAAAATCACAAATGCGTCTTGGTCCAGTGTATATATTGAAAAATTAACAACCATTTCTTAGTCACGACTAGAAATTTTGACTTCCTTTCATAAGATATATATTATACTGCGGTTAGCAAAATTACTTTGGGAATGTCCTAATGACTCATTATCTTCAAAAGTGAATGTAATTTGTTATTTCATGACTTTGAGCTGAATCAATTAGAGTTAATAAATCTTAATTAACTTATTCTCTTTTAAGTTAGCCTTTATAGTAAACTTATATGTCATATGTTACATATTTATTTTGATTTCTTTCTTAACTGAAATTGTACCGAATAATGAAATTGCCTTCCTTAATATATATCTTCTTGTTTTAAAGTGCTTTTTCCATTTTTTTATATGGGTAAAAAAAAAAAAAAAAATATATATATATATATATATATATATATATATATATATATATATATATATATATATATATATATATATATATATATATATATTTCTTCAGGCATGCATAAATTCTTCATTGAAATAAAAATTAGAACTTGAGTATAGAAAGAAAAAAAATTGAACTTAAAAAATAAGAAGATGCATCTCATCGGTTCCAAATTGTTAAGCCAGCTTATTAGGGGCATTAAAAAAATGACATCATCCCTGAGCTGTCGCAAAGGCATTTACGGTTTCCTAAAGAGGTCCTGTATTCTTTAAGTCCTCTTTCAAGAAGAAGAAGAAGAAGAAGAAGAAGAAGAAGAAGAAGAAGAAGTGATGGAACAGAGATGAAGAACGAAAATGTAACTAATTTAACGCGACAGCATTTCCAAGACTTTTGAACCCACCGGCATTCCTGCCCTTTGAGAATTTACCGCCTCCCTTTGTTCTTTTATTTATTTATTATTTTTTTTTTTTTTTGTCTGGGGTGAAAACGCAGTTTGAATGAAGGGAAAATCAAAGCGGACATGAACTTGTCGCTCTGTGTCAGTTTTTGAAAAGACATATATAACTATCCGTCACTCGAAATCGTTCTCTGTGATAAGTTATGCAATCAAATAATGTAAAATGCAGGGTTTGTCAACATTGTTACTATGAGATAAATTTTTTGATAATTCATTATGAATACGTGCTTAAAAACAGCTCAGTATTTCGTCAGCTACTTCATTCCAGTCTCCGATAATCTTATAACTTTTGCGAGTAGAAATTAATGTGCAAATCAAATTTAAACGTAAATTGGTTAAAGGTTGTTTTTAAATACAAGAAGTCTATAGGAAATCGGCTCACTGGCTTTATTTATTTTTTGTAGATTTGCTCAACTTAATCCTCCATTACTGGTAAATCAGTCTTGATTTTTTTTTTTTTATTAATGCTGTTCTGAATACTGATGCGTTGACAATCATCTTATACTTTGGAAGAATTGTTGTACTGTCACAATAATTCCTTTTATTATAATTCCTTCACTCCTTTAATTATCTTGGTCTTAAACAGGAAACTGTGTCCAATTCCTTTTTCTCACTGACATTTCATCTGCTGTCAGTCTGGAATTGCTACGCTGTCACAATAATTCCTTTCATTATAATTCATTCTTTTGATTATCTTAGTCTTAAACAGGAAAATGTATCCAGTTCCTTTTACTCAAAATATATCAACTAACATCTTATCTATTGTCTGTCTGTTTGTCTCATTCCCTGCTTCTTTAGTTATCTTAGTCCTTAATGTTGAAAATGCATCCAGTTCCTTCTTACTCAAAACTATATCATTACCATTTTATTTATTTATTGTCTGTCTATCTGTCTCTTTCTCTGCTTGTCTCATGTGAAGGCTACCCTGTTGCCTCTCCAACTTTCTCTCTCATTAACTTCTGCCTTTTTCCTCGAGGGACCATTTACCCTCTGACATACCCTCCATACTACACATAGGTATTAGCACGCAGAGTGCGAACGGAGACACAGGCATCCGACGAATCTCACATCCTGGGAGATTTGTGCCTCTCTCTCTCTCTCTCTCTCTCTCTCTCTCTCTCTCTCTCTCTCTCTCTCTCTCTCTTTCTTTCTATGTATCTCTCTCTCTCACCTTTACTAATCATCAATACTACTGCTACATTCTAAGAGATTTGTGCCTTTCTCTCTCTCTCTCTCTCTCTCTCTCTCTCTCTCTCTCTCTCTCTCTCTCTCTTTCTATGTATCTCTCTCTCACACCTTTACTAATCATCAATACTACTGCTACATTCTAAGAGATTTGTACCTCTCTCTCTCTCTCTCTCTATCTCTCTCTTTCTCTCTCTCTCTCTCTCATACCTTTACTAATCATCAATACTACTGCTGCATCCTAAGAGTACCTCTCTCTCTCTCTCTCTCTCTCTCTTCTATGTCTCTCTCTTTTTATGTTTCTCTCTCTCTTACCTTTACTAATCATCAATACTACTGCTGCATCGTAAGAGATATGCGCCTCTCTCTCTCTCTCTCTATGTTTCTCTCATACCTTCACTAATCATCAGTACTGCTGATATTACAGTCTAAAAGATTTGCGTCTTTCTCTCTTTTTGTCTCTCTCTCTCTCTCCCCCCCCTTTACTGATCAAAAATACTACTGCTACATTCTAATAGATTTGAGCCTTTCTCTTTCTTTCTCTCCCTTTTTCTCTCTCTCTCTCTCTTTCTTCTTATGGCCCTCCCTCACACCTTTACAAACCAAAACTACTGCTTTCCACCTCACCATTCCCTCTCATTGCTTGTGACTTTCCTTCTACCCTTTTTGTTTATCAACAACTCGCTTTTTTCATTTACTACCGCGTAAACATTCTCAGGGCTTCTTTTTGTTAGTGTTTTCACAACAGACAGTTTTTTCCTTCTCACTGTGTCGCCCTCACCCTGAAACCTTCCCCTTCTCAGACACCTTTCCTTTCTTACTTCCTTACACGTGCGCCTTCTTTCATTCCAAGAACTCAGTTCCCCTTTCCTGTGCTTTTAGTTTTCTTTGAAAAAAACTAAAACTTTGTCTGTCCGCACTTTTCTGTCCGCCCTCAGATCTTAAAAATTACTGAGGCTAGAGGGCTGCAAATTGCTATGTTGATCATCCACCTTCCAATCATCAAACATACCAAATTGCAGCCCACTAGCCTCAGTAGTTTTGATCTTATTCAAGGTTAAATTTGGCCATAATTGTGCCTCTGGCAACGGTATAGGATAGGCCACCACCTGCCCGTGGTTGAAGTTTCATGGTCCACGGCTCATACAGCATTATACCGAGACAACCGAAAGATAGATCTATTTTCGGTGGCCTTGACCATAAGCTGTACAGAAAACTCGATTGCGCTGAAGAAACTTCGGCGCATTTATTACTTGTTTCTTTTTCTTTACCCTTCCACCCCTTCTGCTCAACCTAAGTCCTCTTCCCTTCCGCACAAAAGTCTCTCCCCTTCTTTTCCCTTTTCCTTCCACCCTTCAAGCCTCCTTCCCACCTCGTCCCTTCAGCACAAAAGTCACCGATAATCTAGCAGGACTCCCTAAACAGCTGCCGGAGAAGGAGCGTAAAAACCAATCCACTTCTCCGTCGAGCCAGAGAGAATAAGAAGATTAAACCAGATTCTTGGGCTATTTCTGTGACTTTCTGGGCAGAGATTAAAGAGAAGCCCAGAACCTGTCTGAAAGTGTCACTGGGAATCACAGAAATGCCCCTCCTGAAAGTTTTCATTTAGGTATTCTCAATTTTTTTTTCTCGCACAAGATTCTTTGGGAGCAAGAGCCCGTGCTGGCGCGAAGGTTAGCTTGATCTTGCAACGAAAGCTACCATGAGTTTGTCATTTTGTAGGAGAGAGAGAGAGAGAGAGAGAGAGAGAGAGAGAGAGAGAGAGAGAGCTTCAGTAAGCCTGCATTGTTTTCGCTAAACACCATACTAATTTTTCAAAATTTTCATAGTATCTTCTAACTTACTATGACGTGAGAACTTCTGTAAGGGCCTTAATTATTATTATTATTATTATTATTATTATTATTATTATTATTATTATTATTATTATTATTATTATTATTATAAATCACTACTGTTGAATTAACCATTATCAGGTGTAATTTTTGAAATGGTTTAAAAAAAGTGAATTACAGAATATACTTTTCCTTTTTTATTACTATTATCATTATTATAATTATTAATATTGGTAAATCTGAACTCCAAACCATTACCAGCTGCCGTTCTCAAAATGGCAAAAAAAAAAAAGTGAATTTCAGAATAAACGTCTCCCCCCCAATTTTTTTTTTAATTCTCGCTCGAGGCCTTTGTTGGGTGCTTTGCTTTTCTGTACTGAGAAGAATAACACAGCCGAATAACATTTCATGAGGACCCGATGGGTCCTCTGTTTTCTCTGCCACTCGCGTTCCTCATTTGTTTCGACAGCAGGAGAGATTCCTATGTAGCCTGTTCCTGTTTGTTTACGTTACGACTTCTTAGTATTGCTTCTCACTTTATTTATTTATTTTTTCGGCATTCTCTTGTTCTTTCTGTTTCCGTCAGGATATCAAAATTTCTGGAGGTTTCTTCAATACGGCTTGTTAGTATTTTTTCTTAATGGGAATATTTACAACAGATGCCAATTTTTCTTTATAACTGAACAATAATGATTAAAAAAAAATAACAGAATCTAAAGTGAAACTAAATCTACAACCAATACAAACAGGTAAAAAATGCGCCGAAGTTTCTTCGGTGCAATCGAGTTTACTGTACAGCGTATAATCAAAGCCACTGAAAATGGACCTATCTTTTGGTGGTCTTGGTATAATGCTGTATGAGCCTGTCCTATATTGTTGCCAGACGCACGATTATGGCTAACTTTAACCTTAAATAAAATAAAAACTACTGAGTCTAGAGGTCTGCAATTTGGTGTGTTTGATGATTGGAGGGTGGATGATCAACATATCAATTTGCCGCTCTTTAGCCTCAGTAGTTTTTAAGATCTGAGGGCGGACAGAAAAAGTGCGGACAGAAAACTAAAAAACGAAAGCGACAAAAAAGGGAAAGAGAAAACATAGAATTCCAGATGCGTATACAGTATTTACGAAATGTGTAGTATGAGGTAGGTGTCTAAACTGTCCAATGTATATCCATTAAGCGAAATCAGTGAAGATATGCTGCTTTAAAACCCATTTCAAAGTGAAACCACCACATTCCCAGGTAATGTCTATATCAAATACCACTCAGTCCTATTGAGCGATTTTACTTCTTGTTTCCCATGAATAATATGAATTCGATTTTCAATTGGCCAATGTGTATACCCACTGAGAGAAATCATTGATTTTACATTACCTTAAAACCCATTCCTAAGCGAAACGATCATATTCCCCGGTAGTAGTAACTTGATTTAGCCTTGACTGCTCTGTCTTTTTTGTTGCTTATTTCCTAAGAATAACAAGAATATGATTTCAAATCGGCCAATGTATATTCAAATGGAAAA
>NC_089792.1:9833214-9845714 GCF_040412425.1 Macrobrachium rosenbergii | reverse complement strand
CAGGTGACCAAGAACTAACCCGAAAACCCTCTTGGGTATAGATAACCAAAATCAACCTGAAAATCCTGTTAATTACAGGCAACCGAAATTAGCCTGAAAAGCCTAACCTAAACCTCATGTTAATTGTAGGTAACCAAGAACCAATCTCCTGTCATCTGCAAGTAACTAAGACCTAATCAGAAAATCCTTTTAACTTCAAGTAACCAGTACCTAATCCTCAAATCCTGTTAGTTACAAGTAATCAGCAACAAACCTGCAGCCCCTGTTAATTACAGTTAAACGAGAGCTAATCTGGACCCCGTTAATTGCAGGTCCATTTGGATAAGGCATCTCCAATGTTGGCTACGGCAGGTTCGCCTGTGCGCATCACCTGCGAGGCGGGAATGAGCACCCCGGCATCCGAGGTATGTCTTCCCTCCTTCCCTCGTGAGAATTTAGGTCCTCTTTCCTTCTACTTTTAATATCCTTTTAATGCTGTCAACCGTGTTCAAGGTAATACGGGTATCAGGGGGCCGTATGCTCCCACCCCGCCCAGCCTCTTCTCCGAAGCCTGTGCTGTGGCAGTAAAAACACAGCTTTGATCTTAACAGAGACCCGAATTTCTTTCTGTGCTTTTCTCTCTCCGTTTTGTTTTATTTTTAGTTTTTTTATTTACTTTTGTTCTCTTGTTCTCTATCATCCCTAAATCTTATATCAGTTTTCCTTTTTTTGCTTCGCAGGCATTCCTGGAGATGGATGTAATATTTTTATTGTGCTCTTGATACAACTTTTACATTGAAAGTAAACTGAGCTTATATTCTAAAGACAACGACGAAAAATTCTTTGTATATAAATAATTGAAAACTCTTTTAAGAATAATAATGAAAAATTCTTTGTATATAAATAATTTAAAGTTCTTTTAAGAAGAATAATAATGAAAAATTCTTTGCATATAAGTAATTTAAAATTCTTTTCAGAACAAAGTGTAAGGTTAATTCATAAATATGCGGAACTGGGAAATAGGTTTTTAAAGGACTATTCCGGTCATTGACAAAACACAGCTACTTTAAACTGTCTGCGTTACTGAGCACCATTGCTTAATTTTATAGTTTCAACTGGCTATATTCAAGTATGAACTCTTGCTCATGCAGCAGGCCGTTGTGTGCATTAAGAAGCATTTGTATCACCTTATCAAACGCTTGTTAAATAAAGGCAAAGCATACGATTTCACGTATCACTAAAAAAAAAATCAATGTAAATATAACGAGGGCCATTGTTCGGTCTATAAATGAAATGGAATTACTCAAATTCTGGAGTGCTGTTGATAAGGACATTTCTTTGGAGTGCAGTTAGTAGGGAGGGCGTTGGTATAAGCAACATTACTTTTTTAAGGGATATTTCTTTATCATTCCCGGGAATCCTTCATAGATTTTCAGCCATCTAAATTATCAACAATAGCTTTTCAACAGTTTCTTTTATTAACGAGTTCATTGGCTTTTTTTTTTTAGCAGTAACTTCAAATTCTGTTCTTTTTATGCTGTTGTAATCAATTTCAACATAATACATTCCTATAACTAAAGGCTCTTTCACTCTACAGATCAAATGGTTCCCCAACATTAGCTTCAGCATTCCTCAATACATTCCTTTAACCAAAGACTTTCACTCCACAAATCAAATGGT
The DNA here is from genome assembly GCF_040412425.1 of Macrobrachium rosenbergii. Lineage (NCBI taxonomy): Eukaryota > Metazoa > Arthropoda > Malacostraca > Decapoda > Palaemonidae > Macrobrachium > Macrobrachium rosenbergii. The sequence continues at coordinate 9,844,055 of NC_089792.1, read as the reverse complement.
TTCTCAACATTATCTTCAGCATTCATCAGTACATTCCGATAACCAAAGGCTCTTTCACTCTACAGATTAATTGGTTCCCAAACATTATCCTCAGCATTCCCCAATACATTCCGATAACCAAAAGCTCTTTCACTCTACAGGTTAAATGGTTCCCAAACATTATCTTCAGCATTCCTCAATACATTCCGATAACCAAAAGCTCTTTCACTCCACAGACCAAATGGTTCCCCAACATTATCTTCAGCATTCCTCAATACATTCCTTTAACCAAAGGCTCTTTCACTCTACAGACCAAATGGTTCCCCAACATTATCTTCAGCATTCCTCAATACATTCCTTTAACCAAAGACTCTTTCACTCCTTAGATTAAGTGGTTCCTCAACGGCGAAGAGAACTTCGCCAAGAAGAGCATCAACACCACCAAAGAGAAGCAACCAAGAAGCATCCTGGTGGCCGTCAGGAGCCGCCTGGACATCGTCCCCTCCAGGGTGCATCACGAGGCCAACATCACCTGCCAGGTGTTGCACCCGGCGCTGAAGGAACCCATTAGCAGAAGCCTCATCATGACGGTCAAGTACCCGCCCGAGGTGAAGATCCAGGTCGACTCGGCCAAGATCAAAGAGAGCGATGATGTGAGTCATGTCAACTGGACATTTTATATGTTCTGCTTTGTCTCTTTGGGGATGGGGGATTTTATCTTGAAGGTTAATGTCACTGGGTTGCAGGGGAACAGATTTAGTACAAATCCTACCCTCGGATGCAGCTGCGCCCATTGAGGGAATTTTTATCTTGGGGACAAAACATGAGATTGTACTGTATAGAAATAATAACCACACATTTGATTTTATATGTTCAGCTGCCCCCTTGAGGGATGTTTTTTTAGCACAGGTTCTAGACTTGAATAATTTTCTTTGTCCCTGTAGACAAAACATGAGATTGTAGAAATAATAACCACACATTTGATTTTATATGTTCAGCTGCGTCCCATGAGGGATTTTTTTTTATCTTGAAGATTAGTGTTGTTAAGATGCAGGGGAACAGATTTAGCAGAAGTTCTAGACTTGGATGATTTTCTTTGTGTCCGTAGATAAAACATAAGATTATAAAAAAAAAGAACAGTAAATTTGAGACTGAGGTAAAGAGGATTAGTATAGAGACATCCGCTTCATGAAAAGACATAAACTCCTCTTCATATTATTATTATTATTATTATTATTATTATTATTATTATTATTATTATTATTATTATTATTATTATTATTACTGGAGAAACAAATCCACAGTTATGTATGGAAAAGGGGAATCAAACAGATTCCTGAAAACTTTCTGTAGAGATTTATTTTTGAGTATATGTACTCATACATAACTGTGGATTTGTTTTTCCATTTAAGACTCATGTTACCATGAACATCTTTCAATTATTATTATTATTATTATTATTATTATTATTATTATTATTATTATTATTATTATTATTATTATTATTATTATTATTATTATTATTTTTACGAAGTTATACCAGACGAGACTGAAATTCTTAACTCTCACAAGGCAGGACTAAACACTCCACGTGAACCAGTAGGCCCTTTACCAAAACATTCTGTTTTCCCTTGACCCAGGTACGATTCACGTGTCAAGCGGAGGGCAACCCGCCGGCCATGAGGTACAGGTGGGAGGTCAACGACATAGGGGTCGTCGGTGACCACACGACAGAGTACATCATCCACAACATCCAGAGAGACAGCAACAAGGCTAAGGTCGCCTGCATCGTTGCCAATTCCATCGGATCGACCAAGGCTGAACACACCATTAGCGTTGAATGTGAGTCGTTTGATGGGTTTCGGTTGGAAACGATTGGTAATGATTGGTTCTTTCGGGATACCAAAACAGAGTACAAGGAGAGAGAGAGAGAGAGAGAGAGAGAGAGAGAGAGAGAGAGAGAGAGAGAGAGAGAGAGAGAGAAAAATGATTGGATCTTTCGGGATATCAGAACAAAGTAGTATAGAGAGAGAGAGAGAGAGAGAGAGAGAGAGAGAGAGAGAGAGATTTAAATAGAGAGAGAGATTGGATCTTTCGGGATATCAGAACAGAGTATAGAGAAGAGAGAGAGAGAGAGAGAGAGAGAGAGAGAGAGAGAGAGAGAGAATGATTAGATCTTTCTGGGGCAGATATCCAGAGCAGCAGATACAGAGAGAGAGAGAGAGAGAGTCGAGAGAGAGAGAGAGAGAGAATGATTGGTTCCTGCGACGTCGATTTCTCCCGCTTAGTCTGGTATTTAAATATTCAATAATTTGTGAGGCACTGAGCCACGAGGCTGAGAGAGAGAGAGAGAGAGAGAGAGAGAGAGAGAGAGAGAGAGAGAGAGAGATTCTAACCTTATGCCATTCATTCTCAGTCAAAACACATTTGAAAAAACTCCATATACAGTTTATAAAAAAAAAAAAAAACGAACAAACAATGTTTAAGCTAGTGTTTACAATTCCGTGGGAATGAATTTTCTTTTAATTCACATCCCAGATTCCTTTTTTCAGATTCTTGTGAATTGATTTGTTCAACAAGGAACCCCAGGATGTCGACGCAGACGAAGGGCAGAAAGTGACCCTTTCCTGCGACGTCGAGGGGAATCCTCCCGCCCAGATCGTCTGGCTATACAACAACCAAAACAAGGTTCGGCATAGTCGCTCTTTCGGTCACAGGTTTCAAGGTCATGAAACGAGGTCCCACTAGCGACTGGCACTGACATAGATTTACCCGTTACGAATATTTAGATTTAGTCAAAGTTTTGGGAAAATAACAGGAAGATAGTGAAACCCTTCGGTCATAAGGAAGCAATGCCCACATACATTACAATGGGAGGCTATGGCATCGGCGCTCCCCATAGTGCAAAGCTGTTCAGCTAATACTTAAAAATTTGTTATGTAGGAAAGTATAGCTTTTTAACAGCTATATTACATGGCATAATTATGGTAATAATCTGATGATGACAATGATGCAGATGTATCAGATCCCGTATGTAACCTATGTCTTTTTTTGGTAGCAATAATAATAGAAGTAGTAGATCTAAGTTCCTCTCATGAAATATTATTTCTTTCTCAGGTGATTAAAGTGGGTGCCACCTACCAACTGACAGTGACACCTGAGACAGTGGGCACCTATGAATGTCGTGCAACCGTCACAGGGTTTCCTGAGGTAAGCGGTCATCTGATCAGTAAATTCACTTTTTTGAGAAAGGTACCTCAGAATTATTTTTGCACAGCTGTTTACAAACTTCTTTCACATCAGGTAACAGCTAGTCATTGGCAGATTGTCAGGAATCTTATTGACAACACTGATTCCGGTACGTTGGTAGTGGTAAGAGAGAGAATGAAAGAGGTTTCCGACAATGCCAAGACTGTGTCATGCTTTCTTGCAATGTTGAAGGCATGTGTGCGTGCACAGGAAGTTTAGATTTCTGCTTTTAAATGCGGTGGTAGCATTAGAAAGCCCAGGTAAACAAAACTCAAAATGAGAAAGTGCCTCAAATAGTTTTCCCTACCATTTAAAAACCTTAAGTTCAAATGTATTTGGTTTGAGTTCTTTATATAACTATCAGTATCTCACCTGAAAAGACCAGGAGTCTTTCAGTGTTTAAGACTCAGAAAAATAAATAAAATCTTATGGCAATTTCTTTTCACGTGTTGCTACTGGTTAACAAGTCTGAAAAGGCTGACTTCATACCACTCAATATTCATTCCTTTATAACTTCACATTTCCTTAATTTTTTCAGAAATGTGCAAAATTTGTTACAAAAGAATAATAATTATCTCAATAATCCAATGAATGCTTACGAATCCATCAAATCCAATGAAAACACAAACTCTGCACAAACTGACAACTGGAATAACAACTCATCCTTGTTCTTCAGGAGAAGAGGACTATGGATGTGTTCATGAGAGGTCCTCCCGTAGTGACTCCAGTAGAAGAGCAGTTCGGACTCGAAGGAGACACGGTCAGTGTGGAGTGCGATATACAGTCCATGCCAAGGCCTGCAGCAGTAGTTTGGAAGCGAGAGAGATACACGATAGATCCAAGTAAGTTCACGAGAGCGTGAGACGTTAGGGAAAGCGTCTGTCAATGGTTGCGTGAAAGCCGATTATGAGTTCGTGGAACGTTAGGGGAAAACGTATGTTAATACGTTTGTCAACAGCTGCAAAGAAGGCCTTCATGAGAGTGTGAAACGCTAAGGCAAAAGTTTGTTGATAGTTGCCTGGAAGGCGTTCAACTCACAATTCTTTCTTGTGACTTTCGTGATAGAGATTGTCTGTTCTGGCTTTTTCATGTGTGACCGAAAGGACATACGATTTATTTATGAGAGCTAAACTCTCATAATTATGTATCAGAACGGGTAATTAGGTTATATTAAATTTATACAAGAGTGGTATAATAATTTTACTAGATCTAGCGAGAATAAAATTAGATTTCCATGAAAAAGAAACACTGTAAATTGAAAAGATGATACAATGTATTTCCGATATAGTTTAAAATATAGTCTTTTAGGATTTATCTTACAAAAAAAAAAACAACAGAAAAGAAAGGTCATGAAAATACTGACCGCGTATAATACTTGTACCATTTATCCATTCTACCACCAGCAGGAACATGGATTATGAATTACAAGGTCTGACTTATATCTAACCATCCATTTGCTTCCAGATCAGTCCCGATACAACGTCCTTCAAGAAAACACGAAGGCCGGTATCAAAAGCATCTTGATCATCCAGGAAGCCATGCCTGAGGATTTTGGCCTCTACAACTGCACAGCCAAAAATGGCTATGGGTCCCACACCCACGAAATCATGCTGAAACGACAGCGTAAGTAATCAATATTTAAATGGCGTATGGTGGATTCAGCTGCTTTATTTTTCGGAAATGGCCGGATGAGCGAGTTGTCGTGAAGTTTCAACTGCTCACTCTTCCACGAAAAACATTTTTTCTTTTTTTATTGATTTTCCTCACACGTTTTAGACAATCTTGGACTATGCAAGTCTTTATCATCTCATGTAAACCACCAAATGCACTGGTCACTTCATTCAAAAATTTAGTGACCGTACATATTTTTGTCCTTGTCAACTTCTTATTTGATATTTCTGTGTACAAATGCTTTGAGTGCATGATATTAACTTTTTTGCTTAAAATTTGTAAAAAGATAGGCGATTTGAAAAAGCTAAGTAATGTCAATTCTTATTGTGTCTCCCAATAAAATGCTTTGTGATAATTGATGTGAACTAATGTAGTATCTTCTTTACTTTTCGCCTCACTGTATGAGATACCAAGTCAATCTTTCATTAACCTTTGACTATGATATTCATTAGTAGTTTGTTTTTGAGTCTGAGCAAATTTTGTATTTGTGAATGTTATCTTATGGATCTTTGAGAAGGATGCCTTTTATTGTAATCTTTGAATTTAGGTAAAGAAAACTGATTTCCAGAAGCGTAAGAATCCCCTTCCTATTCAGTGTTACTAACTTAGCCTTTTTCTGTAGACCTCAGCATTCAGTTCTCTGACGAATTTCCTAACAAAAGTATCAAAGGTACCTAAAGATCAGAAAATAAAAGCGTAAGGTGATCGTCTTACTGTCTAATATCTCAGTATTTTGTGTGAAGTTCCTCTAAAAAAAAACTAACATTTCATCTGATGATTCTTGACAGCTGTCTTGTAATATCTAACAACTTTTTTACCCTCTTTAAACTCCATTTCCTTTCCTTCTTGTATTGCTTACACAGTTTGCCATCTGGACAAGGAGATGGCAATAAGAATTGCATTTAGAGGTCAGTGGGTAAATAATTCTAATTTGCTTAATAGATATTAACCGTAGTAGAGCTCTCTTGTGTATTAGTATGTTGTCTGCTTGATTCACAGTAATATAGATTTAGTTTTTACTTTATTTAGGAATTTTATCGTTTCTATTAAAGTTTTTTATCATACTCCTTGTTTCTTTATTTTATGAATCTTTGTCAACGAAATGAGAGAACAAATCTCGCTTTAAAAATCTACAATGACTGCAAGAATATTAAAAAAAAAAACATTCTTTCTGAATGATTTCAAGATAGAAAGATGGCTGAAAATTCCGACTGTATTTAGTATTATTGAATGTACGAGAACTTCTAATAATAAGCTTTGTTAGAAATTTAAAACTAAATTACACCATGGTAATTGACAGTTTTTGCATTGATCTTGAGCCATGTTATTTAAATTGCTTATATACTGTCACATACTGATTATTAAACATACAAGCTATTTTCTACTGTGGCTATAAACCTACTGTTAATACAATAGAGTATACAGTTATGAGACAGAAATCTGAATAATAGGTCGCTACAGTAGCATGATAATATGCCTGCATAAAATAATTTACCGAATGACGGTGAGTTGTAGATACAGAAACAGTTATATATATATGTATATATATATATATATATATATATACATATATATATATATATGTATATATATATATATATAATAGATATATATATATAGATATGGATATATAGATATAGAGAGAGAGAGAGAGAGAGAGAAGAGAGAGAGAGAGAGAGAGAGAGAGAGAGAGAGAATAACAAGTTTAGTTCCATAAAATAAGGAAATTCTTTAGAGACTTCAGAATTCTTTCATTAACCAAAATCCTTTTATTTTCCACAGAGAGTTTACCCCTAGTGACGACCCTTGTTGCCATCATTGGAGGCATTATTTTCCTCATTGTAGTTGTCGTGGTCATTGTCCTCTTCAAGAAGAAAGGAAAAGGATATAAAGGTAAGACGGCATTAAAGGAAAAAGTGGGATAAACAGCTGAAGAGAGCAAGAGAAAAGAGAAATCAATAAAAACAACTGAAGTGTAAAACGTGAGGGAAGAGTGATTGAGGGGAATCAGGAAACTGAAGCGTTATGTGGTATTTAATTAGCGATGATTTATGAGGAAAAGGATTGATAATGTAACAAACATGCTATTGGTATATTTTTATTTTGACATTAGTTAACATTAGAGTCCCTAGACAGATTTGAAATATATAAAATTGTCCCCACTCATAAGAATTTTAAATATTTTCCACCCGGAGATGATCTGCATATTATTGGTATTTAAGAAATTATAATTCACTTATATATGCAAGTCCTATGTCTGTACTTGATATTCATATTGTATAATATAAAATATTTATATTGACAAAGCTGTAGACATATTCGTACATGCAGTGCTTGCACAGTATATGCGATCATATGCATGCAAAGTAAGTATGCTACAAATTAATTTCCTGGACTTGAAGGTCAATGGTATTTACAGCGAATTAAATGAACCATTTTTTTTATTATGACTGTGACGTGTGTTCCATTTGACTCTCAATCTAATTAAGTTTTTCAGATGGTAGCTATTTATTTTGTTTAATGATGTATTATAGACGAAATAAGAAAGAGGTGGACATATTAACTAAAAACAGTTCACACTTGTATAAAATGAAACCTTCCCTGAGTGATTGCTGGATGCTTGCAAATATCATACTTCATGTATAACTGAATCACGAAGATATGGTTCGTGATGAATGTATAAATAAAGGCAATAGCCACGAAGGGAAAAAGTGAAACAACGGAGTGGTTACTAGGCCTTTCGACTCACGGTCCTTTACTTAGCTCGTGGCGATTACCTTTAATTATACTTTATATGCGTATGCTCCATTTAATCACCTGCCATTCCTCTTTCAGACTCAGGCATAGAGAAACACAGCATGAGATCCAGCGACAGGTCTTCGACCCACGACTCGGTCCTGAAAGTGGAAACCCGGACGGCTACCGGATCAGACATATCGCCCTCAGAAGATGATGACTACAGCTCTCACGACGAGTGGGAAACCACCGACACTGCTACTTCTAATGCTAGGCGTCACGACCACCTCAGATATTCTGCAGGGGAGTTCGTAGACCCACTCTTCCCGCCCAAGGTTTGTAATGTTAAATGATTTTGAGTAGAGTAAATGTCACGTATTCTTTATTTTCAGCTACATTTTCAGTTTTCAGCTCTGTCAATTTTCATATATTTCGTCTGATAACGAGTCATCTTCAGAAAGGGACTTACTTTTCAATTCTTCAGACAAGTCAATAGTTCAATGCGTTATTTGGGCTTTTCAGATCGTTTTTTTTTTTTTTGTAACTTTTTTAAAATAGTCCACTGCAAGACTTGGGTTTTAAATATATTGTATATACATTACAGAATTTAAAAAAACTCGTAGTTAGCATGAGTCCTGAAATGGAGAAACAAATCCACAGTACAAATATATTAAGAATTAATCTATAAATTTATTTGTAATATATTTGTACCCACACACAACTGTGGATTTGTTTCTCCACTTTACAGACAATAATAAAAGTAATTTCTTTAGAAGAAGATGTTTCTTGTAAACATCTCTCTCATCTTCTAAAACTAAATGAAGATGATTTTTAATTTTTCAGGAGGGGGTCAACAACAACAGCGGAGGATACGTACAATACACAGACTATTCCAGGGACTACAACCCACCGCCGCCGCTCAGCTACAACCGCAATTCCCTCTACTCTGGGGGTCCCCAGTTCACTAACATTGACCCCAGATACTCCGCAGCCTATGGCAATCCGTACTTGAGGGTTCCTTCGAACTCTCGAAGCACCCAAAATCTCTATGGATCGTCCGGTGGCCTGGCCGTCCAAGGGCCTCCCGCGAGCGGACCCCCTCCAGGAAGTAACGGGGGCCTCACTTTAGCGGGTGGAGGTGGTACTCTCTACGCTGCCGGAGCTCAAAACCTCAACAACAACCTCAATAATGTTAACAACAACTCTGCCGGTTATGGACAGATAGGTAACGCCAGGAACAACCTGCGAGGCAGCGCTAATATGAACAACCAGTACATAATGGTTCCCCAGGGAGACTCCAGGCACGGCGTCCAAGGGACGCATATTTAAGTGGACTTTCAAAAAGGCCTTTTGGTATCTAAGTCATACTCTCCACGCCTTGGTGACTGGAAAGTTTCCCATTTTCGTTACAGTGATTTTTCTTTTTTTTTTTTACCCCGGCTGACCGCCGTTCGTGGTGTCAATAATGAAGGAGGGTCCAGTGCCAGATGCAGAAAGATATGCAGCGCGTCTCAAAATTTCCTTGAGCAGGGAAGAATGAACACAGATATGACAGCAGTGGAAATATAAAACTTTGCAATCATAAGCACAGTGATTTACTGATGTCTATGTTGCATGCTGACATTTCTTCTCACAAGATGGAAATATGTCTATAAATATATTTTTTGGAAGTGGTACAACTCTTGTAATGAGTTTCCAGTGTTTGTGCACGTTAGGAGATTTCTTCCCGTGAAATGGGGGACATTCTGGCAAGCCGAGGGAAACGTTATTGATGAAAGACAAAGGTTAGGTGCCTTATAAACCAAAGTTGTGTGAACCAAAGAAAAAAACAATGTGTTTTGGCCAGTTGCGCGAGTTTCTGAGAACTGAGATTTTCTTTTGTAAGTTCGTCTTCACCGGACCACTTAGGAGGGAGCAGCAGTGATCTCTCAGTGCTTTCCAGCGTCTTTTTTTTATTTATTGTAATACGTTCTTTTCTGCCAAAGCATGTTAGAGTGCAGAGAAAAGAAAAGCTCAGACGAGAGGTCATTGCGATTATATATATTTATATTTTTGATGAAACTTGTTTTTGCTGTAATTCTACCTCCTTGTTTAGCCATGGGAATGCTCAAGCTCAGCGAATTCAAGATCCTTTGCTTCCGAACGGTTTCGTTCTACGAGAAGGAATTATTTTCCTTGTTGAAACTCTACTTCTTCTTTGATCTACTTATCAAGAGATACTTACGAGTGCCTATAGGTTGCCCATACTTGGAAAACTGTCTTCATAAAGACTTCAGATGAAATTGTGACAGATGTGAAATTTCAGATTTTTCCTAAGTTGTATTTTGAAGTTGATGCTTTGAAAGAAGTGATATACATTGAAATCTGAAACACAATGTACTGACGGATGAGTGGCTTTTGCTCATATATACATATACGCTGATATATACATTTTTTTTGTAATAGGCTTAATCAATATCGAATTGTGCAAAGGTCATTGCATGGCTTTGCTGATGATTAGACAATAGAGCACTCTTACTCACAGAAATGTCTGTCTCAGAGAAAAAAATAATTTGTTTCTGTATATAAGATTTGATTCCATTTTATCAATGTAAATGATTTTACGATGCTGAAGCAAGAATTCTGATTTATCAACTCACGTTGTTTATAGATAGCTTAAGTTCATATCTCTTTTTCCATGTTCAATTTCTTCGTTCCATTTCCATTCGTCTTTTCCTAAGTACTATAGATATTACCAAGCTGAGTGATATTGCATTCTGAACGAAACACTTCGTTCAAGTGCGCTTTCTATTGTTAAAGGGTTTATGAATTTCTTTATATATATATATATATATACGTACATATATTTTGTTTAGTCCCTCTTTCCTAATACGTCTTAGATCGATTACGAAAAAGAAGCTTTGAGGCTAAGTGTAATAAAGACCAATTTCCAAAATTAGCTAGTCATTTATATTTACAGAAGCAGTCATCGCATCTTATTTATAACTTTTTGTTTTTCATTTTTCCTAGCATCATCTTGTCCAGCCATAGACATAAAATTCAGAGCTCAGAGAGACCCCACAACAGACGCACCTTTTAGTACAGTGTTGTATTTTCACACATATCAGCAATTGTGAGTAACTAAAAAGTATACGGAATCTTCCGACACGCGCATTTCCGCTTCGATTCTGCATTTTTGAAAGTATCGCAGCAACTGTTTTATTTTT
>NC_089792.1:9805714-9828214 GCF_040412425.1 Macrobrachium rosenbergii | reverse complement strand
GCTAGAGGGCTGCAATTAGGGATGTTTGATGATCGGAGGGTGGATGATCAACATACCAATTTGAAGCCCTCTAGCCTCAGCAGTTTTTAAGATCTGAGGGCGGACGATAGTGTTCTTTTACAGAGAGCTAAAAAGGAGCAGTCAAATTAGCGTAGGTTAAGAGACCATTTCTGTTGCTGGACAAAAATATGCGTCACAGAAACCCAGTTGCTGTGGTGAAGATCTGTGGGTCTCTCTCTCGTGGGCCTCTTTCAGGGCTTGTGTGACCAATGGCCCCGGACTGGCTTCATTGAACATTCTGCATGGAAAATATCATTACATTAAACTTAATTTTTTCTATATTTTGTATGATTTTATTCTCAAAGTATCTCAGTTTTTGGATATAAGGATTAAATCATATTTGTGCAAATTGAAATGTTAAGCTTTTCAGGCAGAACTTCTTTCATCTGAGCACTGACAAATAAGTAAATGCATATGTACTCTGAAAAGCACATTTCAGATGAAAACAATATTGCACTGAATGATCATATTCACTAAAACATATGTGGCATTAGAAGAAAAACCTGCTGTACTTACGTATCATATTCTTCCAAAAATTCTCGGTGGTGGGAAGTCCCTTCCAGACTTAGCATGAGCTTGCAGAACGAGAGTGAAAGACAAGAAGGGTTTTCTATTGCTTTGGAGGATGGCAACAACGACTCAGTATCATTTAAAATACTTGTCAGTTCGGCAGCACCCTCCAGTTTCAGTTCCTCTGCAATGCCTCGAAGCACAAAAGGAACAGACTGTACCTGTGGCACGTTAGGGTGATCTGTCAATTGTTCTAGCGTATAGTCTGACTTAGGAGAATAAAGAGGTGCTTCCCTTCGTCTACGACCTGCAGCTATAGGCAGAAGGGACATTGCTCCTAATAGCATGGCACCTTTGTAAAACATCTTTTTCAAGTCGCCACTACTCTTATCCTTCTTAAGTGCTTTAAAAAGATTGCCTTTAAGTTGATCCCTTTGTAGCTCTTGCATTTGTATCTGCAGCCTCAGTCGATTTAGATCTTGGAGTTGCTGGCGTTGCTGTCGGAGGCTTTGTTCATTTTGTAAAAACTGCCGTTCCAGCTCATCTCTCTGCAACTGTATTGCATCCCGTTGGTCTCTTAGAGGCTGCCTAGGAGCTTGTGGTGCATTTCCAATTGGGAATGGGCCATATGCAACTACTGCTCTTTGTTGTGGAGGTTTGCTTGGTTTATTTTTCTTAAAGAAAGGAAAGGAATTCTTATATGATGGTTTGGGAGGTGACTGAACAGGGAATAAAAATATATTAGCACCAGGAGCTGGTGGAGGAGGTGATGGTGGATTGGGATCCCTGGGAGGGTCGGCCATGGGTGCTCCGTATGTAGCAGGTGGAGGTGATGGAGGAAGTCTAGGAGGGGGTGTTGTTGGAGGTGGTCCATATGTTGGTGGAGGAGGAGCAGGAGGAAGTCTGGGAGGGGTAGCTGGAGGTGGGCCATAACCGTACATTGGGGTTGGTGGGTTTGAAGGTGGAGGAGTAGTTGGTGGAGGGCCATATGAAGTGGGTGGAGGAGCAGGAGGAAGCCTTGGTGGTGTTGGTGGAGGTCCATATACTAGTGGTGGAGGAGAAGGTGGAAACCTGGGAGGAGTAGTTGGGGGAGGGCCGTACCTATACATAGGAGTTGGTGGATCTGATGGAGGTGTCGTTGTTGGAGGTGGTCCGTAACCAGAACTGAGAGTGGGACTTTGAAAGGGAAGTTCCCTGCTAGGGATTGCGTCACCATTCAAAGATACATATGAAGATTCGTTGTCAATCGGGTTGCTTTGTGAAAATGGTTGACGATTACAAAAATCATCTGGCCCACATTCAGTAGGCCCATCACCAAGTGGCCTTATTCCTTCATTCTGAACGTTTTGGTTGAAAAGTTCATCTTTTGTACCGGAGATATGGTAGTGATAATGAAAGTAATGAACACCAGCACTGCTTCCATTTTGATAGTGATCAGAACTGCCTGGAATAGTGGCATCTGATGCAGAATTTGCATAAGAACCTATGTTACTTGGATTGTTCAGTGGTGTCCATTCAGATGAATCAGGAGCATCACTTGACTGCAGTGGAAGAGTCACAGAAGGAGGCAGGTATGATGGGTTAGGTTGGTTCACTTCGTCTGATGGTGGAAGATAGGTCCTTGGAGGTCGTTGAGTTGTAGTTGTTGATATAATTGGTGATAGGGATGGAGGCAAAGGATCAGCTTGTGCTGGTGGTACTGGGACAAGGAAAATTGTTGAAGTTTGGGGACCTTGCACTGAAGGGGTTGGGTCCGCAGAAGGAGGCAGATATGAGTTTGAAGGATTTTGTTGAGAGACTTCAGAGTGAACAGTTGAGTGTGTAAGTGGTAAACGGTAAGCAGTTGCAGGGATGATGGTAAGAGATTGTGCTGGAGGAGGACCTGGAGGATTTGCAGGAATAAGCGGTGGATTTCTATCAGGGGGGAGATAACTTGTTGTTGGAGGGCTTGGAGATGGTGGACTCGGAGGAGGAGCTGGAGGATTTGAAAGAGTAACTGATGGGTTTCTATCAGGGGGAAGATAACCAGTGATTGGAGGGCTTGGTGGTGGTGGACTTGGAGGAGGAGATGGAGGATTTGAAAGAATAATTGATGGGCTCCTATCAGGGGGAAGATAACCAGTGATTAGAGGGCTTGGTGGTGGTGGACTTGGAGGAGGAGCTGGAGGATTTGAAAGAGTAGGGGGAAGATAACCAGTGATTGGAGGGCTTGGTGGTGGTGGACTTGGAGGAGGAGCTGGAGGATTTGAAAAAGTAATTGATGGGTTCCTATTAGGGGGGAGATAACCAGTGACTGGAAGGCTTGGGGATGGTGGACTTGGAGGAGGAGCTGGAGGATTTGAAAGAGCAATTGATGGGTTCCTGTTAGGGGGGAAATAACCAGTGACTGGAAGGCTTGGGGATGGTGGACTTGGAGGAGGAGCTGGAGGATTTATGATGGGGCTTGGGGGATAACCAGTATTTATAGGGCTTGGGGATGGTGGAAATGGAGGAGGAGGAGCTGGAGGATTTGAAAGAGTTAATGGTGGGTTACTGCTGGGAAGGACATACCCAGTGTTTGGTGGGCTAAGAGATCCAGCATCTAGAGCAAGGGGAAGTAGGTTACCAGAATGTGAACGAGACTCTCTTACTATATCCATCAAAGAGTGAAGTGTATCTCGTTGCTTTGTGTTTAGATCATCAACAGAGTCAATACTCTCACTAAAAATCGACTTTGCTAACATTAACTCAAATTTCTTATCTTCTTTGGTGGCTTTGCCATCACTTTTACTAGGCTGATTAAAAGCTTTCACAATTTCCAGAGCTAGTTTTAGGTCTTCAAGACGACGCTTTCTTATTTCAGACAGGGTATCTTCATCCACTGATTCTTGTTTAAATGAGTAAGACTCCTTTTCTCCAGACGTTGAGTCAAAGAGTTTTACCAGTTCTGACAGATCATCTTGAGTGAACAGAGATTCTTTTTTACCATCCCCACTTATTCTTTCCTTCCATTATATTTTTCAGATGAACTCTGACTTACTAATTTTTCTAGAGCTGCTTGAAAGTCTCCCTGGATGCTATGTGGTAAAGTGCCTGACAAGTGATCAAACTTTGGCCTTGTACGAAGCGCTTCTGCCAGCTGTTGAGCTGAATGAGCCAAGAGTTTTAAAGTTTGTTTGGTAGAGACATCATCTAAGATTTCCTGCAACAGAAACAAAAATCAAATATTGTAAATGGTGATAGGGAATTTAAATTACCCATAAATATAGTTCTCCAGCAATTAAAGTTAAAAGACAGTAGAGTCAATGATAAATGGAGCTGAGTGAGTTTTATTATCTTGTCTTTGCAATTTTTCTTTATTTTCAGATTTCAGTTTAAAAACTATAACCTCACTGCAATATGTAATTCTCCTGAGAAGATATCAGTACACAGAAGACTGTATCAGTATTTTTTCTCGGATATAGTAGCACATTAAAATCTGATTTCATATCCAACAACACTGAGAAACCTTTAGTAGTATAAGCTTGAATTATCAACAGCTATTGGTAGCATAGGAATTCAAATAGTTCGTAATTTTCTATTAAGATTCTCTCTATTATTGTGGGTCATGTGTGATTAAAATTACACTAATAGCATTTAAAACATAAAGTCATAAAAAGAACTGCATGACTTGCCTCAGACGCTCCATGAAGTTGTGGAGCAAATCGGTGACTGCTGAAAGGGCTGGAAAACGAGTCGAACAGGTCATCGTGTGAAACATCATCCTCATCATCTGGGTACAAGGAAACCAGATCAAAGAGGCTTGTGTGATCGCTATACCCTGATTCAAAACTCCCACTGCTGAAAGGCACGAATGACAATCTCCTTTGTCTCACTTTATCGTCAGGGCGGTGGCTCCTGCATTTGGGAGTTCATCAAAAAGCGACCCTCCTTCCTTGTCAGCCTCTTTAACTGGAATAGATGAGGAAGCTGAAACTCTTCTTTCAGGCAAAACAACTTCACTTTCTAATTCGTCAAACAGTGAGGGTTCCTCCTTATTTCCTGTAGCACTGGTCGATGCTCCAGGTGAAGCTCCAGGTAAAGCTCCATTATGTGGTACTTCGTCAAAGAGTGACCCCTCTCCGCGCCTGGAAAAACTGGTTGATGTAGTGGCCGAGGCTATTTTAGGTCTGGAAGGCTCACTCGACTGCCTCGAGTATTCCAGAAGCAGCGAGCTCTCTGGGACATAATTCACTTTTTGGTTTCCATCATCGACCGGGGGCAATCCTTCATCCTCTAGCTCTTTCAGGCTGTGGGACACCTCGGATCCTCCGAAGAGAGATTCTCCTGATTCCTGAAAGGATCCGATGGATTCTGACTGAGGCGGGATTCTCTCGGCATCACGACTGTCGATGGTGAAGTCCACATCATCGAAAAGGGACGCCCCATTCACCAGGACGAAAGGAAAACACAGAATCACCAGCACTGAAAAGCAGAAAGAAGTCTGGTTATTTCTTTCTTTTGAGATGAGCTGCAGTAATGAAAGAACGCGGTATGAATAAAGCCGAGGGTGACGTACATATAGATCAAAACCTAGCTTCCATAAGACGGGCACAGGGATGGAGGCTAATGAAAATCTACGAATTGTTTTTGTTGTAAATGTGTCCACTTCTCTTTTACGTTCCGTTAAGGGCATTTTAATTAACATATTCTGTTCATGCCCTTCCAGATACCTTCTATATTTTAGGATCTTTAATTTAAGAATAGTATTCGTCAACATCGCCCTCATTTACTTGCTTACACTTGCGTATCTGCAAATATATACGCAAAATAATGTAAGCATGTAAACGTACCTTTACATGTACATAGTATGCACGTTATGTGTTGAACATATATTTACCACAACTAAGATTTGGTAAGTGATTAGATAAGGGCCTTTCCCAAACAAACGAAAAATACCGTTATGTCTTTTGGCGTTCAACTAGTCTCATTTGTATGTGTTCTTCGCAAGTGTAGGTTGTCACAATTTAAGTTTTACACCAGCTGCTTTTCCGCCTGTCTAATTCTATCGTAAAGGCATCTTTTCAACTTTTTATATACATCTGTGGCGTTGCTTCTCTCTCTCTCTCTCTCTCTCTCTCTCTCTCTCTCTCTCTCTCTCTCTCTCTCTCTCTCTCCAATCTTTTTCCAGAAAAGATTGCTTCTTCTTTACTTGTAAGTCTTCACAATCACTGATTGTTCATTTATCCATCTATCTATCTATCTATCTATTTATCTGTCTATCTATCTATCTATCTATGTATCTGGATAGACAGATACGTAGACGGATAGATAGACTGATAGATAGATAAATTTCAAAATGTTTATTAAATCCACTTGAGCCTCATCCTACAAGATACTTAGGTATGGAGGACTGAGGAGACTTGAGAGAGAGAGAGAGAGAGAGAGAGAGAGAGAGAGAGAGAGAGAGAGAGAGAGAGAGAGAGGTGGTGTTGATGCTTGTTTATTCCTCGAGATAAGTCCGCAGTTTAGCAACCTTTATGACATGGAAAATAAAGTGATTAGGGGGATATTGGTGCTTGAACAAGAAATGTGTGTACTCATGGAAGATTCCAGTTAATTAACATAAAAGACAAAAGTTTGAACATGGAGTTATTATTTCTTTTATTTCCACTTTGAGAACACTGTTTCTTGATAAGAATTCCAGTTATCTTCTTAATGAAGGTTAGTGGAATTCTTTGTCAAAATTGCATGGATTGAAACACTTCTCTGTTAGCAAACCGATATGGAACCTCGGGAGAAAAGTAAATTAGAAAGTTGAAAGAAAACTCTACTGTATTCCTCAAAGATCAATGAATAAATTTTGAATTTAGCAGGTACTGTTTTTATGTAAGATAGCCAGCAGTGAAATTTATAAGTTTGTTTATCTAATCATTAACATAAATTTTGATTGTTTATTTAGCATAATAAGTTTATTTCCGTCCATTTTAGCATAATAAGTTCATTTCCGTCCTGATATTGTAACGAAAATTCCGGTTCTTTACTAATAAATCACTAGCCTCGACGAAATTCCCAGAGGCTGAAACTGCCGCATGGGATTCGTTAATAACAATGGAAAATAAGACAACATTCGCCTTTTTCACTGAACTTTATAAACGCTAACTCACATGAAAGTGAAGAAAGGTGCGAATGATGAATGAACGTGAAAGAAATATGGCTAAAGCTGATGAACGGTTTACGTAGTGTATAAAGAGAAGAAAACCTGAAGAGGTGAGAAATATGAAGATAAGACGAAGTGGCAAAACTATTAGGTACAAGTGAAGATTTTTTTTTTTTTTTTTTTAGTTTTCGGAGAGAATGGAAGACGGCAAGTTGAGAGAAGCAGGAGACAGAAGCCCAGGAAGTGGTAGAATAGAACTGATAACCCTCGGTCTCCAAAATAAAGGTGAGGGGCGCAGTGTATGTATAAGGTTATAGAAGGCTGACTAAATTTCCTGATAAGCCCTCAATTTTGGCACATAGAGCGGCACATACTGTGGAAGAAATTTTCTTCACAGATGATTCAGTTTTATTTCGGACTTAAAAGTTGGATGTAGACAGTAATTATTGTCTTTATTTTCTTAGGAGCCACCCCAATAAAGTAAGATTATTATATACGGTAGTATAGTGGCTACAATCTTATCTTGAAAATTTGAAAAATATATGTTTTTTACATTTCCATGAACGTTAGAGAGATGGATTTAACATTTATCATTCTCAAAGAGGAAACATTTACTCGGAGAGCTTAACACTGAACGTTAGATAGATGGATTTTCAAAGAGGAAACATTTACCAGAGAGCATAACACTGAACGTTAGACAGATGGATTTAACCCCTTCTCTCTCTCTCTCTCTCTCTCTTATTTTCCAAGGAGTTCATTTAAAGCACGAGCGAAACAAGACAATGTATCCTGTGACGCATAAAATCCCACGAAGGCAAAAACAAAACGCTGTTACAAGCACAAGAAGAGAATTAACGAGGAAGATCGATTTTCCAAACGAACGCTTACCGTAATTCACACCTCAGACCCGACGCATCCCAAGCCCGCACAAACAAGCAACGGCAATATGCAAGGGTCCACTTAATTCCAGACATCCGGGAGGGAGGATATCTCTTCAAAAACACACACCAGAAGGGCGAGTCCCTATCATCTTCGGCAGACATATAATTAAGACGTAGCAATCTCTCTCTCTCTCTCTCTCTCTCTCGCGTGCGCGCGCGCGCCACCCCTTTCCCGCCTCTCACGACGGTAAGCAGAGGTGACATCAAAGGGTATGCCGACAGAGTGAGTCGTTATCTCTCCCTTCTTTCGGTCCTCCCTTTTCTTGTCTGTCCCTTCTCTATTTTCTTTCACATTTCGATACTTGAGTGATATTCTGCTTCATTCTTTCTCTTTTTTCTATTTTTTTAATGTTTGTGTGTGTATAGTGAAAGTTCCTTTTACTTTGATCGCGTTGTCATCTACTCTCTATTTTTAGCTTTTGCGACTTTGATATCATTAGCTTTCTTTTTCTGGTTAGCATCAAACTTCAGTCTGTCTGTAACTCATCATACAAGCACACTTCCCCCACCCCACCGCCCACAATAAAAAACCCACTGGGGTTAAAAGCATCATAATCACGTACATGTTAACAGCAACTTACCTAAAGTCTATAAACAAATGAACTTCGCATCAGATTCAGTTCAGTCATTTTCACCCCAAAGAAAATTCTGGCAGTAAAAAAAAAGAAGGAAAAAGATCCACGCATCGACTCTCGACCCCTCCCTCTTTCCGCAAATTTACATCTGATTGGGCGCTCATTCAGGCGTGCCTGACCAATGAGAGTGGCAAGCCGCACGCTGCCCTATTCGGAACAAGAACATACCCTCTTCACCATTTCTGGGTTAAATAAGTGTAAAGCAGTATCCTTTTTTCTGTTCGGGCCATCACACTCGGCGCATTTTTTCTTAGTGGTCGTAGGCAAATATCGGCCAGGACAAAAACTAGTTTCTATGGAAGCGAAACCTGTTTCGTTTGACTGGCTTCACTGTGAAAAGTGTAGACTCTTCAGGAACAAGAGGGTGAAACCATTAGTCGGTTCAGTTAATTGTGGTAATCTATAGTGACAAATCACCGGCTTTCCGAGTGACCTATCCGTGGAGATTACGCAGCGGATGACAAACAGAAATCAGGTTTCGCTGATGAATCAAAGGAGTTGCACTTGCAATTCGCCCAGTCCTGATCACTCGTCCTCTTTGGGTGATGATAAACAGTTTTATTGAGTAAGATAAAGTAAAATGTGATGATTAGGTATTTCAGAAAAAGGCAAGAGGAAAAAACACGTCTTTACTGATAGTATTACGTACTGCAAATTACCACTTTGCAAAGGCAAGTTTCTCTTTCGTAAATTGATTATGCCAAGCCTTTTGAAATCAAATTCGCGTAAAATCGAAAATCTGCTGTTGGACAAGGCTTTGTTTTATTTGATCTTATTTTACGAGAGAGAGAGAGAGAGAGAGAGAGAGAGAGAGAGAGAGAGAGAGAGAGAGAGAGAGAGAGAGAGTTCCAAGCATTCCTATTCCTTAATTAAAAATATTTCTATACGTGGATTGAAATGTCAAAACTTGTTCGGTTTAATGTCTTCCTGGCTGATCTTCTATCTCAGAATTCTTTAATCTTGGCAGTAATGTATAAGAATCTGCTTCTTGAACATTGTCCTGTTATTGTTCTGGAATTACACGAGAATCAACATATATCTGAAGCCCCTTTACCGTGTGAAAGTTTTAGAAAATCTCTGATTTTTATCTCCGACAACGAAAAAAATGTATAACAGAATACAGTGGAAAGTTCTAAAACTTTAATAAAAGCATAAGAAACAAAAATGGAATTTACCATAATTTATGTCTTTGAAAAATTTAAACTTTCGAATTATTTATTTTTGTAAAATTTTAGATTTTCACCTAATTTACAAATAAAATCTTACATTTCCTACATAATTTTTCCTGCCAAGTCAAGTTGATTCACATGGTTTGTGAAGAGAAGAGATATTCCTGGAGCAATAATAATAATAATAATAATAATAATAATAATAATAATAATAATAATAATAATAATAATAATAATAATAATAATAACATTTACTCCACCGAAATATAAAACTAGCGAAAGACCAAAATACATACGCCCTCAACTATTCGATGGGCAATTAATGTAATTTGCTGATTCAACATGTATCAAAGTCAGACGCTGAAAATCATAATATATGAAGTAAATTACCCAGAAACATGGTTCTCCTACCACATACGTCCATGTCTTGTCTTTTAATGGTATTTACGATGCAAATAAAGATTGCTAAAAAATAAAAAAAAATTGTAAAAATAAAATATTACAAAGAAACTCTCCCCCAGCCTGCTCGTCCCATTCTTAATGAGAGGACAATAACTCATTAATTGCATGCTTGCAAGAGATTGCTATATACAACAGAGTCAAGACAGTGTCCGCCCAGTCACAATAGAAGTGAAAGCGAGTGTTTCGGGAAAGAGCATAAAAAAAAAAGACAAAAAAATATTCATACATAGTAGAGGGATAAGGTCAGAGGTCGTTCGATAATCTTCAACTCGAAGGCACAGGGTAAAAGGGGTCACGGAAGATTACATCTTGCAGAGTTTATTTTTATTTTTATTTTTTTTTTTTACCAGTCGATGTTTATTTAACGTTATCTGGCTCTCGGATTGGCTGGGATGATCGTTTATCTGGAGTTTGATTATTTTCCTGGAAGTTTATGCAGTTTTCTAACTTTTTTTTGGGGCTGATTTTCTGGGATGATTTAATAAGCGAATAGCTTTATTATATATATATATATATATATATATATATATATATATATATATATATATATATATATATATATATATATATATATATATATATATATATATATATATATATATATATATATATATATATAGATATATATTATTATACTTATTGTATATATATATATATATATGAGTAGCCTATAAGATATATATATATATATATATATATATATATATATATATATATCATATATATATACGGTGTGTGTGTTTGTGTGTGGAGGAGATGAAGTTATTCTTTGTCTAAGAGTAAAGTCAGATGGAGTAGCCTGTAAGAAAAAAAAAAAAAAAAAAACTCTACTTAGAATGTCAGGGAAGGTATATGCTTGGATTCTGATTGAGAACGCGACAGAAGATCTGATAAGAGTCGAACAGTTTATGGTTATTCGTCGTATATAAAAAAAAAAACTTGACCAATGTAACTAAAGATAGGAGCGATGAGCGGGCGACTGTACAGTAGATTTAATGATGGAATGGAGTGTGAATGTGGCACTGATAATTTCGTTTTGTTTTGTTTTCTAAGGAACTGTCCCTGTTCCTGGATGTGACTTAATGTTAATAAGTGACTAGATCTATTATATATGTATATATATACTATATATATATATATATATATATATATATATATATTTATATATATATATATATATATATATATATATATATATATATATATATATATATATATAAGTATATATATATATATATACATGTATGTGTGTGTGTGTGTGTGTGTGTGTGTGTGTGTTCATGTGACATCCCAGTTTTCATGGTTAATATTTGTCTGGACACTCCTATTAAAGAGCCAGCCATTATACAACTTTTAATCATATTTAGATACTTTTCTGTGGTACTCGTAGTGACCCAGTCTTCCGCTGTTACTTACAATGCACAGTTCTTGCTCTCATAACCATAACTAAAACTAACGATGATATAAAACCTCTAATCCTGATTTATGATCGACTTACTTATTTGGAGCCTCTTAGCGCTGATTCTGGAATCTTTGAGTATTCATTTCTAAATTGGCTAAGGTTTTGTGCTCATTATTCTTGGCTGATACAAACGAAACTAATGGTACTGTATGAAGACGGCAGTACTTAATTACTGAAACTTTTCTTTTGAACTTTATGAATATTAGGAAAACGCATCGACACACACATAATATCTATCTATCTATTCTATCTATCTATATATATATATATATATATATATATATATATATATAGATAGATATATATACTGTATATATATATACATATACATATATATATATATATATATATATATATATATATATATATATATATACATATACACACACACACACACATATACAGTATATATACGTGTATGTGTATGGGTGGGTGTCTTTCATACGTATATATTACGCTGTTGGGTTCATTTGTAGACATTATTATTCATAATATGAATAGGTTTCATCTTATGAATAATAATGATAATGATAATAATACCATATTTAAGCGTATTAAAATAAATATTTGAATACATATACATATTTCTCTAACCAGTAACTCAACTGTTCATATACATCTGCGACTTCGTATGAATTTAAATAAATCTCTGTGGTTTATATGAATTAAAACAATACATTAGAAGGAGCTCGGCAAGAAACAAAAACTCCTCAAAAAGTAAACCTTCAGTTGACCTGAGTACGTGAAACGCCATCCAAGTGGTTAATTGTACTCGACAGAGGTCAGTGAACAACTTGAATTTTCATCGAGTATGGAGAGAAATCTTAGATAATCATGGGGCATCTCACTGGGATCTAAAACCATACAGAGAGAGAGAGAGAGAGAGAGAGAGAGAGAGAGAGAGAGAGAGAGAGAGAGAGAGAAATTACCTTGGGAATGACAGGAGAATAACGTATGCTACTACACTCGAATAAAATGGTACTCACCAAGACTAGAAAAATCAAAGTGCTTTTGGTAGATGGTAAGCTTCGTTGCTAAGCTCGAGGGCAGTAACCTTTCCTAGCTCCAGAATACCACTGTACTGTCGATCTAAAAGGTTGAATTAAGCTAGCTACCAGTCTACTTCTTTATACATTCCAGAACTGGCCAACCCGAACCACCACCTCGTACCAGTACTCAACCTTTCTTTTTTTATCAGTTAAAATTATGCTTAGGAAAGCCCATCATCCTGTACCCTAACCACCTATTAGAGACAAAGCTTCGATAAACAGGGAACGCTTTAATAAGATGTTATTATTCTCTCTCTCTCTCTCTCTCTCTCTCTCTCTCTCTCTCTCTCTCTCTCTCTCTCGTATTGTTGTAAATTTGCTTCCACAGCATAGTGGCTTGGAAATCATGAGTATTACTCGTCAAATTCTCAATTACCTATTTTTTACTCAGGACAACGATAGGATAATATTTCTTAGGATTTGACTTTTATTTAAACGCATAGTCATCCATTGCAATAAAATTCGATTATGTAATTGCATTTGGGCATTAGGACCGCATACGTTGTGTTAACTGTCATTTGTTTTGGGACTGCTGAGAATTCGCTAAAAAGACAACTGTTGGTTGAATATAATATAGAAGGTAAAATAAACAGACCAAATTAATTTTATACAACGCATTCTCAAAAACGTCTGGTATGAGTACCCTTATACGTGTCTCCCACACAAGTGCTTCAGTGCATACGTCTCTTTCCTGATTGGTTATTCTGCTTTAAAACCCGGGAAGGAACAAACACAAGCAGGATGAGGAACAAATGGCAGTACACACTCGCATGGTTATGAGAACATTTTTGTGCGGCCGTACTGTGCAACAATGAGGCTGCTAAAGTTGCTGCACAGGGCACCTCCCTTGATTCAGCAGCTCAGGAGGAAAAGGCAATAAATGTTGCTTTGATATACTCATAAAACCTTCTCCATGGAAGGTTTTTTTTTGTGTGTGTTTTGCTCTTGAGAACGGAGAAATAAAGCTACATGCATTTCAAGTACTTGAATCTTCGTACTCTGGTTTTTATTACAAGTGTTTTTTTTTATTTACATTTAATTCTCTTTGGTATATGTGACGTACGCATAGAAGAGGTGGTGATGAAATAGAAAAATAGTAGATAATACGATGCATCCATTAGGAATAAAAAAACTTGATTCGAATTTTGTCATGTGGCTTTCCATAACTTGCTTGAATTCAAAAGCAAAAATAGTCCTGCCTTCAGTTGCTTTTTCGTATCTTTGTGTTCAGATTCATAATAGGTATATTAAAATCTTACAGCATTCTTTTGTGAACGCATAAGTGTATAAATTTGTAGGTTATATGTATTTTGGATCAATTAATGTTACACTTGTACTTATATATACAAACACATATACGTAGTCAAACTGACACACACAAACTCACAAACAAATACACACTCACATGAGCACACATACACACACAGATATATATATATATATATATATATATATATATATATATATATATATATATATATATATATAAATAGATAGATAGATAGATATATATATATATATATATATATATATATATATATATATATATATACATACATACATACATATGTACATATATATATATGTATGTATGTATATATATGTGTGTGTATAAGTCTGTAAAGACATGTATATAATAAAACCAATTCAACTTCAGAATGCAACATGAAAACAACATGAGAAGCATAATATAACGGTGTGAACGAGGTGGAAAGCAAAACCAGCATTTTATTCAAATAAGATAAAATCTGCATGAAAAAAAAAATCGCATCTTAAATTACTCATGATTAAGAAGCCGAGCCTAATCTCATAGCTGCTGTGGTATGACGTCACTGGCTGTTCAAACGAGAGGTTCAACAGGAACGACCATTCGACATCGAAGACTCCGAGGTTTGCCTCGGAACATGTTGCGCTGATGACATATCAGTAATTGGTATGTCAGAGAACGTTTTCCCTTTCCAAGCAGCCATGATTTAGCTTTCAACTGTAAACTTTAAGATGGAGGGCTATGATGCACTATCTCTCTTGTGCAGGAAATCTTTTATTTTATTCGGTACCATTTGATTCATGTATATGTATATATGTATATATATATATATATATATATATATATATATATATATATATATGTGTGTGTGTGTGTGTGTGTATATATATGCATATGTGTGTATATGTGTGTACAAAATACTGTTATATGAAATGTTAATGGAGAATATGTATGTACATACTTATATGCTATTATTATTATTATTATTATTATTATTATTATTATTATTATTATTATTACAAATATTATTATTCAGAAGATGATTACCCTACTTATTATTATTATTATTATTATTATTATTATTATTAACAAGCAGAAGAGGATTCATGGTGGGGGACGGGGCATTGACTTGAAATTCAAGCTTCCCAAGAAGATGGTGCTCATTAGAAAGAAGTAACACTAGGTAATGAGAAATCTGAAAAATATATGTATATAATATATATAAACACATACATGTATATGTATATAATATATATACACATATATGCATATGTATATATATATATATATATATATATATATATATATATATATATATATATATATATATATATGTACAGTTTATATAGAGAGTTAGAGAGAGAGAGAGTAAACATTTCCTCACGCTACAATCATCTAGGAGTTACGTTCAAAAGTTGTTGTTGACTCTTTATAGAGATAAGTTCTATGCCATAAATATCAGCATGCCGTCAGTGTTAATCTTTCGCTAACATCTTTAGTGTAGTGTTACGAACTACGTGAAACTTCGGCTTAAGACTTTGTTCCGGAGACAAATTTTTTATTGATTTCTAAGTCACGACTGTATTGTATCCTTAGCATTTTTTCTTGGATAAAATTTAATATATTACGGAATGAATAGTCTAGTCATGAACCAAAAAAGTTTTTAAGCTGTGTATCAAAAGGAAGCCTGAATTTAGATTCATAAGTATTTAAAATGCATAACTTCCATTGCCTTATGACCATTTGGAAAGAACTGCTTTCGCATTTATGAGAAGTCTGTTCCCAAAATTTTTTGTTATACATTTCATTGATAAAACCACGCAAATATTTCGATATGTTATTTCTAAAGATTAAAAGAGGTATAGAAACGAATATGACTCGCTGATTCTGAAACCGGTTAGGGATTCGTATGTAAATTTTTTTTTAGATTAGGGGATATTACGTAATATGAGGATTAAGTATACAAATGATACTTCACTAATGATCTGAGTTAGGTGCCTATTTTACTCTAGTAAATAGACGATCTAAAAATGAATGAAATTATGTAATTGCACCTTCAAAGAAAAGTCAGGCAAATGATAAAAACTTTTGCCTAAAAAAAAACGAGATATGATCGGTAAACCTCTTTTTATAAAAGAAGACTTCCCACGCAGGAGTCAATTTAAAACTGGATTTTGGAGTCATTCTCTTCTCTTGGAGTTTTGTCAGGAATTCTGCTAAACATCAGGATTCTCCTTTTATTTTTAACTAAGAACAAAAGAAAGAATATCGAAGATAAAATGAATTTTAACTGCAAGGTAATCGAGACACTTTCAAGATCCTTTTCTGTTCGTTTAGAAATTTCTACACTTTTGAAGAAGAAGAAGTAGAAGAAGAAGAAGAAGAAGTAGAAGAAGAAGGAGAAGAAGAAGAAGAAGAAGAAAAGAAGAAGAAGAAGAAGAAGGAAGAATTTCCAGCCAAGCCGAGTTATTCCCCACTGGATATATCGACCTACATCAGAGCTCGATAACAAACGAAAGCATTAGTATGCTATTACAACCTCCCACGTCATTATCATATGAAGAGCCTAACTGCCAACAGCATCCAGTCATATCTTACTAACGACTGTGAAGTACCAATAATAAAACGGAATTTATAAGTGAAACAAAGCAGCAGAGATATTCGTAATTATCAAGAAACATCTCGGCGCTTTCATTCTCCAGATGTTATTGGTCATTAAAATCATGAACTCGAATACCCTGGCCATGAGCAGGGCTTATCCCATCTCTACCATCTGCTTTAGATACTAAGATAATGGCGCGGCCGTTGCACGACTTCAAGCAACGAAATTACATTAACACATATCAAATTAAAGGCGAAGAACGCATCTGGCGGTAAATATCTGCATAGCTCATAAAACACAGAGACATTCTTATCTTCCATGCACCGGTTTTGCTTATTTACATTCATTTAAAATTGAAATGATATGCTGTCGAATTCATGGGAGTTCCCAGCGGCTTGCCTTGCATGACGTCATGGAAAAATAAGGCTATGGCTCTCGGGTGAAAGTGCAGTCCGCTTCATGTGTAGATGTATGCATTTTAGCAGTAAGGGTGAATCATTTCAGTAGTTGTGTATCTTTCAAATGGCAGTTTCGAATTAGACGTCCTTATTCCCTTTTCTCTATTAGCGAATAGTATGGAAGAGTGGAAAAGGAAAGGAACAAAACTTGATTAAATCCTGTAAATGACATATTTATCTGTTTTAGTCAAACATATTCTTAATTTGTCACATAGGTGTGTTCTTATCATCTACAGACATTACAGAACAGGGTCAAGAGAAGGCAGAGAAAAGACGGATCTAAATAATCCATAATACTAAAGCATGGTGTTTGATGATGGGAAAGTCATATTTGGCGATGAATTAATCGGAGTTTTCCCGAGAAGGGCTTGGCGTGGATCAGATTCCAAAATTAAAATACTGGAAGGAAAAGTACAAAGAATAAGTGGTAAGACGCATGTTTGCGAGCTTTAGACCAGAGCAGATGGACGAATAGAGTAATTATCATGGACTTCGTTCAGACAAAGGTGACTGGGAATCAAAGAGAGCAAACGTATGAAGGAAGGAATTAATGAGGAAAGCCTGTACCTTTGAACACTGATGAGGAGAGGAAAAAGAATGGGTGGAAAACAAAAGCCTGAAAAGTTCCTTTCAGAAATAAAGAAAGAAGGAAGAAGAGGATGCACTGCTAACAAAAATTAGAAGAAAATCGCTAAAACAACGCTTGGAATGAGCCTGGGGAGGAGAGGGGTTATGAATCAGATTTTTTTTTTTTTTTATAAAATTTGTCTCTGCTAAATCTGTTGATTTCCCCAGATATATCAAGAGAGATGATAAAATGTTCTTTAAGGAAACACAATTAGGAATATCACATAACCGATAATCAAGAGATCTTGTCTTGTTGAAATAATGTTGGGAATGCAAGAGAGTTATGCCCAAGTCCCTTGAAGATACTTCTGAAACTGAAATCCTCTAAGACTAATTTATACTCGGGTAACTTAGTAGTTTCTTTTCTGGTCAAATTAAGTTCGAATGAAAAGCAGTGTTAGATCCAAGTCCTGTTGAAGGAGTTCTTGCCCTAAAATGTACTTTATCCAGAGAAAGCTAGTGAAAGCAATTTGATTTTCAGCAGGGTATATTATGGAAATGTTCAAATGACAAGAAATTCACAAAACAAAAAGAGTTAACTGACTTTGCTAACAGTTAGCAGACTTGATTTTATCATCAGTTAAGCTACGTGTAGGCTACAAATCTCAGTATCATTACAGAAAACACCATTATCTAAATGCGATTTAAACGCGACTGAAGTATCCTGAAAATGTTAATATCTTTACCTAAAATGAATTAAATTAAAGTAAATCATGAAATTCATAGCATCAAACCTTCACATAAGAAATTCAACTTTATCTCTGCCCCAGGGCTCTATCAAAATACCGCTGCTGTTTTCACTCGCGAAGCAACCTCCAGCCACTTCTTTCTAAACAAGAATATCCAGAAAACTACGATAATTTTCATCCCCGCCTTGGCTCGCTCCGACGGATAACATCGCCCCAGCCACGACGTCCTGACAGATGAATACCTCAGAGGTGCCATCCAGGTGTAAAGAAAATTAATCCCCCAGGTGCGATTAACACAGATTTCCTGAACTATTTACCAAAAAAAGTCCCTCTCGTTACAGACCACATTGCGGTAAAACCAGTTCACTGTTGTGGGTAGTGTGAAGATTCTGCGGACTGCACGAAAAAAAGAAAGCTTTAATATTAACCACCTTACTCCCCCCACCCCCCACCTCCCATCTCCCAAAAAGATGAAAGCTTATCCGGGGGTGTAATTCTTCATTACTGTAGTATGAGCGGCAATTTGGAAGCCATGGTACTATGTTTCCAGGTACCTTGGTTTGAGGGCTTAATTAATTTGAATAACAGGTAAAAACACATATGTGATCTCCATCATTTCAAGATGTCTAAAGGTTTTATTTAGAGATCGGTTGTTAAATGTAAAGCACGTCAGGTTTAAAAACTAAATAATAATACTGACAGAGAGAAAATGAGGCTTACCGTGTAGATTTTTTGAAGTCTATTACAGTAACGTTGTAGAACATTTTAACTTTTGGGGCTACTGTCTACTTCGTTAGATTGCTCTTTTCATAATAATAATAATAATAATAATAATAATAATAATAATAATAATAATAATAATAATAATAATAATAATAATAAAATAAATGTCCAAAGAACAATAGATGGCAATAACATCTTACCCAGGAAATGCAATATGAAAGACGAGACCATAAACCGTATAGCAAGCGAATGTCTGGCGCTTGCACCGGAACCAGTACAAAAAGAGGCATGATTCAGTAGCAAAAGCCCTCCACTGGAGCCTGAGCAAGAAACACCAACTAGCTTGCAGTAATAAGTGGTACGAACACCAACCTGAGGGAGTGATAGAAAACTATCCGGCAAAGATCCTCTGGGACTATGGTATCAAAACAGACGTGACGTTGATTGACAAAATCAAGAGGAAAGCATCATTCATTGATGTCGCAATACCATTGGACACCACAGTAGAGTAGAACGAAAGAGAAAAAACTGATAGGTATCAAGACCTGAAAATCGAAATAAGAAGGATATGGGATATGCCAGAGGAAATTGTACCCATACTTCACAGGAACACTAGGCACGACCCCAAGATCCCTGAAAAGGAACCTGGAAAAACTAGATGCCGAAGTAGCTCCAGGACTCATGCAGAAGAGCGTGCTATTAGAAACAGCGTACATGTTGAGAAAAGTGATGGACTCCTAAGGGGGCAGGATGCAACCCGGAACCCCGCACTATAAAAACCACCGAGTAGAATAGGATGACTGAGAAAAAAAAAAAAATAATAATATAGTAGTTACAAAGAGAACACTGCAACGCAACAGAAATTTCCAGTCCCTAAGAGTTGTTAACCCAGCAGGAAATTTATTCCTTATTTTCGTATGGAACTTACATCACACCTCTTGTGAGGTCATAATCAAACTCTAAATGCAAAGTCAGGGAAATATCGTTGGCATATCCAAAATAACCAGAATGGAACTATCTCCGGTCCAAAGCCGGTTTTCCTTGACATTTCTGTGAGACCATGGCTGGTTTTGCTTCTAAAACCGTATACATGTCTAGGTACAAAGAGATTACTGGTCATATTTGCTTGTTTTATACATTGCATTAGTCCCAATAACCATCGGACTTCCCTTTTTCTTGACTTTTGATATGTTTTCTATTGAGAGCCACTGACCCTGAAAGGAGATGATTGAAGGGAATTGATAATAGCTTTTCCCCGTGAGGTTTGAAATCCCTCTTGATTTCAAGTCTCATACATACTAGGATTTAAGTGGCTTATTTAGCTCGTGTCTGGTCGTACTAGACAATAAGTTAAGAAAATAAGTAAAACGTCTAGATTTAAAAAACTATTTGATTCACTGAAGTCATTGCTATGTTCCCCTTCAAGATTAACTTTTCCAGGAAAATTTTCATGTAACCTTGTCACAAGTTTTCCTTCGTGCTACCATTATATTAAACAACTTCCATCGTCAAATGTAACTTTATTTTTACATTAGAATCTTTGACTAATTTCTATGAATATCCCCAAAATCGTTCTCATAACATCCGACAATATACTTCTCATTTGCGCTAAGCTAAGAATACATATTTACAAATCCAGGCCATTAATACAATATAATATAATTGGCCCATGTCCTTGAACAACATACTTGAAAACTTTGAGGAGAATCCGTGCCTTAGTAGGATTCTTCCTAAGTGCCAAATGACTGGGTTTTGTACATAGACAACCTCCCATTACCTTTTCATGATAATCCTCTGGGAAGTTTTGGCTGAAAGCTTCGGCGAACGGAGTGACTAATAGCAGCGGCGATTAACTTTACTGATAACCGGGGTATCCTGAAGTGTCGAACGAGGGTTATGCCAATAAATGTAATAATCAAAATCGTAAGAAATTTTACCCCCGGCAAAGATAAAGGTGCAAAACGTTAGACGCTGAAGTTGTCAAGATTGTAGATACATTCACACACGCGTACACATGTACACACTCACACGCACACACATACATACATAATTATACATATATATATATATATACATATATATATATATATATATATATATATATATATATATATATATATATATACATATATGAATGTATGTATGTATAATTTATATATCCTTAGGTCTAGTAACAAAACTGTCTCTTATTACTTTTATTAAGTAAGTTATGTTTTTGGCGAAGCTCGATGGGTTGGTCTCTTTATGTGGAAAGTAATGATCTGAAGAGTATGCTAATCTTATAAAAAAGAAATAATCATATCAAATAAACAGATCTTGATGTAGGTCTGAGTCTCTGGACAAAGTATTTCTTATCACTTAATCTACCGTATATTAACAAAACAACAGCTTCCTATTGTTTGTGAAAGAAAATCTAAGATATACAAAATATTTTGTTATATTTGCTAATCTTACTCTTGTATATAGTTTATAGTGAATTAAGCAACAGGAGAATTAGACCTTTGTTTTTATGATGCAGCATATTTGGTTACCGGTACTATTGGCCTTCTCACACTGAGCCACATGGATAGATTCGCATAAGGATAGCCCAAAGGATGTGAATTTGAAGGGAATGAATATTAGAGTAAGGATTATCTTAAATAAGCAGACAGCTAGGTCAGACGAGGCCACAGAGAAACGGTGAAAAACAAAAGACAGACAAAAATGAAACTGGGGTCTCAGATGATTCTGTTTGTTGTATCATATTTACTTTCAGGAATTTAAATCCTTTTTTATAACATGGATTTATAATATTAGGCATGAAGATGACCATCATTTTGAAAGTAATAAAAAGACTGTTAAGTACATAAGTGTTGCCATTCTGGTGAAACGCTCAAACAGGAATTCCGTTTTCCCACTACAACAACGAATGTAGCATATTAAAGAGCACTTTGGAACACTTCACTGCCATTTAAGGGTTCCGGTGAAACTTCGAGGTGGGCCACTGAATACAGAGATCCCGCTCGAAAACAATGGAATGATTTCTCAATCTAAGTTGCTAAAAGAGCGCAAAGACAGTCAAGTGACAGCGACAGACTGACAGGCGAGCAAGGCACAAAACAGATGGATGAACAACGCAACAAGCCTTCTTACTGTCTTTAAAGGTTACGAAGACGGATCAGTGACAGAAAGACAGACAAGCCTTCACGAGTAATAAAGATCCGCTCGACAGAGCAATCTTTCTTAGTTATTATGTCAAAACTCCGTATGTGAAGGGTCTCTCCTTCCGTGTCGCGATGGAGATTGCACAGGCATGGAACAGCAAACTCAAATTGAGGTCATGAAATGATGTCGAAAATGTAGGACTTTAAAGTCTCCCGGCTTTTCAGGATGAGAATTCTCAAGTATATCTCAGAATTATTAACAGCTAGATGAGTAACTGAATTATATATATATATATATATATATATATATATATATATATATATATATATATATATATATATATATATATATATACTATATATATATTAAATATATATATATATATAATATATATATATATATATATATATATATATATATACATACATATATATATATATATGTATATATATATATATATATATATATATATATACATACATATATATATA
Organism: Macrobrachium rosenbergii; assembly: GCF_040412425.1. Lineage (NCBI taxonomy): Eukaryota > Metazoa > Arthropoda > Malacostraca > Decapoda > Palaemonidae > Macrobrachium > Macrobrachium rosenbergii. Next base: position 9,805,807 of record NC_089792.1, on the reverse strand, counting down.
TATATATATATATATATATATATATATATATATATTTATATATATATATATATTTTTGGTCTGGGTGGTTTTTATAGTGTGGGGTTCCGGGTT